>NW_024353517.1:1551321-1879248 GCF_902729225.1 Pteropus medius | reverse complement strand
TTCCTTCCTTCCTTCCTTTCCTTCCTTCCTTCCTTCCTTCCTTCCTTCCTTCTTTCTTTCTTTCTTAACACATCAATTCTACAACTAAGAAAAGTTTGCTCCTTGCAGTCTCCTAATTCCCCCACTTCTTTCTGTTTTCTCCATCAGGAGTCAGCAAATACAGCCCGTGGTAGACCAGATGCCCATTTCTGTACAAGCCACAAGCTAAGAATGGTGTTTATATAGTTAAATGGTTGGGGAAAAAAATCAGAAAACTACGATCTTATGAAAATTCTATGAAATTCAAATTTCAGTGTCAATGAATAAAATTTTATTGGAACAGCCAAGGCCATTTCATTTTTTAGAGATACTCCTTACCAGGATCCCACGATCCTTGTTAAATCAAGAGGCAAACAGCTCAACAGCCTGTTTTTCATCACTATGCCCTGTAGCCCTCCACGTATGGTGTATACGTGTCGTTTGCTCTGTATGGGTAGTGAGCACATAGTCATATGTGTATAACTATTGTTCTGAACCATTTGTGAGTAAGTTTCATCCCTCAGGGCTCCTCACCCCCAACTACCTCAGTATATATTTCCTTAGAGTAACTGCAGTACGGTTATCAATTTTATAAATTTACTTTGATACCACACTTTTATCCAACTTACCCACTACCTGTGTTTTTACAGCTAATGAACTAAGAATAATTTTTATATTTTTAAATAATGAAAAAATTAAAAGAATACTTGCTCATATGAAATTTTATGAAATTCAAATGTCAGTGTGTATAAATAAAATTTTATTGAAACATAGCCACATCCTTTGTTTACCTGTTGTCCATGGCGGTTTTCGTGCTATAAGAGCTGAGTAACTGTGACAAGACTGTATGACCTGCAAAGCCTAAAATACTTACTATCTGACCCTTTACAGAAAAAATTTGCTGACCTCTGAGTTAGGCCAGTGTTGTCAGTGTTTTCCACATCTCTCATAGTCTAATCATCCTCAAATATTCAGTTCTAATCTCATCCCTCAGTAAACTCGCCTCTAATAATTTCACTTAAAATCAGTACCACAGCCTTGATCTCATTTCCCTGTCTAAAATAATTAAATGCATTCACCAAATATTTATTTACTTCTTGCTATGAGCCAGACATAATTATAGGTACTTAGGATAGTAAAATGAATCAGATGTACTCCCAGTTTTTTTGTAAATTCATAACCTAGTAGACAAGATAAGAAAAAAATGTAACAGAGTAAAAAGGTAATAGTAATATTACATAAAACAGAGGGACATCTCACTTAGCCAGGGTTTGGGGAAGACACTGGCAATATTTAGTGAGTGAAGTTTGAGCAGAGTTTTGGAAAAAAGCAAGTGAGGGAAATGGGGGTGTGTGCGGGGCGGTGTGGGGAGTGTGTCCTGGGACAAGGAGAACAGCATGAGGAGAGAGTAGAGGCGAGAGATGTATGTTCTCTGATACTTTTAAGTTCTGTAGTGGGGCTGGGCCAACCACAGTTGGTGCATAAAATGCTGGAAGCAGATATAACCTAAAGGCCATCCAGTTCATCCTCTCGTTTTACAGATGAAAGGACAGAGGCCCAGAGCCATGAAGTGATTTGTTATAGGGCTGAGGGTTTAGAAAGTTAGACTGGAAATTGAGATGTCCTGACTCTCACTGACTTGAGCGTTCTTTTCCCTTCATCACAATGTTTTGGGCCTAAAATGGTGAATATCTAAAATCCTATTTGCTGGCTATTAAATAAAACACAAAATGAAACTAGTATGGTATATCTAAAATCCTATTTGCTGGCTATTAAATAAAACACAAAATGAAACTAGTATGGTATTACAGAATGGCTGGGATTAAGTCAATTGCAGTTCTATTTCTACTACTAATACACCGGATAACCTCGAGCAAGTTGCTTCTTTTCTCAGGATCTCGGTTTCTTTATGTGTAAAAGAGACTGGACTAGATTATCTTTACTATCCTTCCTTGATCTAAAAAATTAATCTATAAATTAATTTCTATTTCCTAAAAATTTTATGATGTGGTCTTTGGTGTGATCACACTTCACTTTCATTTCCACAAGAAATGAAACAAAGGTTGTGAGACTTTCTGTTTAATTACAACCTCAATTAGCTAAATAGTTGATGTGTAGCTAAAATATGCAATAGAACAGCATGAGAAGGGTAATCAACGTGGCTGGAGAGGTCTTGGAGAAGGTGAAATCTGAACTATCTTCTGTAAGAGGTGAGGAGTTGGCCAGGAAGACAGGAAGGTGTTCCAGGAAGAAGGACACGTAAGCACAGTGTAGGAGTCCTGGCTATGCATGGGCCTTGTGGGAACCAGGCTGCAGGGGCAGAGTCTGGCAGGGGAGCATGAGAGGCAGGGGGAGCTTGGGTGGGGGAGATGGTTGTCATGCCAGGCTACAGTGCAGACTCCATGCAGGAGCCTATGGGAAGGTGTAGGAGATTGATTCGGACAGCAGAGCAGATAACTCTCCAGAGCTTGTTTCATTAAGCACAGAGTAGGTCCTGAGGGTTCAGACTTAAGAAAACATGTTCTTACATCCTTCTTTTGTTTCATTAGGTATTACATAATTTCAAAATAAATTCTCAGAATTGTACATGGCAAGAACAGAGAACACTATAGATCCATACAAGGATCATATGAAACCAGTGGGTTTTTTTTTTAAAAGAATTAATTTAAAAATCTGATGAATATAAATACTTCCCTTAGTTCTTAGGAGGCTCCTAGTTGAGAGTTTTTCTTAGTAGTTCCTCTGCTATCTGTTCCTTCCTCTTTTTTGTGTGTGTCTTAGTTTCTATCTTTGTAATCATTGGACTTGATCTTATATGTCTAATTTTTTTTAGGTAATAAACTATTTCCAATGCTTTTTGGAAGTGGATGGGATAGAAATAAATTATTACTGAAGTCTCTCTAGATACATGTTCTTCAATATCTCATTATACTAAATAATGACAAAATAGGTCTTTATATATGCAGCTCTTTTGGACAGAGAACCTGAAGTCCTTTATAAATCCACCTATTAAACCTCATTCAAGTTAATTTGCATTAGCGTAGCATTTTAAGAATTAAAAAGGTGAGGTGGTTTTGTTTGTTTGTTTGCTTGTTTTTATTTTTGTTTTGTTACTGTGCATTATTTTATTCAAGCCAGAAATCCTCTGACGGTGAGCTCTTCAATCTCCCATACCTGGCACAGTGCCTTTGACCTAGATAGCTTCTCCATAAATGCTTATTGAAAAAAAATAAGTAATTGACATAAGTCAGAAATAACAATTCTAGAGCAAGAATATGTACTCATCATTTTTCCCATTTCACCGAAGAGCATGCAATGATGTGCTAGAGTCCCTGGGGCCGTCTCAGGAAAGCTGATAGCATATATTTCTTCCCAGGTCCAGTTCAATGACTTTACCTTGTCAGCTTGAAAGTGGCCATAGTGGGTTACACCTAAGAAATCAGCAAATACTTTAAGTCAGCATCCCGTCCTCTCCATCTCTTGAGAGCCAGTTTTTAAACGTTTGCCAGCATACCATTGAAATTAGGATTCAGACTAGTTAAGTGACTTGACTGAGGTTAAATTGCTGGCTAAGAGGTCAAGTTCAGGCTCCTGGCTAAATAAGACCAGAGACCATTAGGGAAACTGATGGTCAAGAAAGAAAAAGCAGCCAATATCTGAGTCTGCAGTATAGGTCCTTGAGTAACAGGGCCTACACAGCAAGGGCACAGGCCAGCAGGTTAGAGATAGGGGCTCGCCTCAAGCCCTCCTCTGTTTATGCCTAGGATCGAAGGAACCTGGCCTGAATCTCAGAGCCTGGTATAGAGCCACCCACAGTCTACACGCAGTTGGACACTGAGTGAGAGTTTTCTGGTACAGCACGGAATTTCCTGGGACACTGCAGATAGAAGTATTGGAAAAACCATATTGCTTCAACACGCAGGAAAGAATTCTGCTCGTTAATTCCAGTAGGAGTATCCGAGTAACTAAATAATTGCCAATAAAGAAAAACATTTTGAAATGGTCAGTGTGCTTTCACCTGGATTACATAGAAACACAAGCAGACCCACTATAAAAATTCTCAAGTGTGAAAAACATGACTGTTTAATATTCGAAGAGCCAAAAATGTTTGGAAGAGCTGGCTGCCTTCTCTAGGCACATTTGCATTTTTTATGGACCCAGCAGATATTCTATTATTCTAATCCCTTTACTCTCAAGAGAAATGTATTCAATACAATACCAGTGTACTTTTATGGCATACTGTCCTCTGTCCCTAATATTCTTTTGCTCTAAATCTGCAGGGTCATTAAGGTGTAATTATTGTGCTTTAGACCATTTGAACAACGTGGAGTAAAAAATTATATTATTTCAGGTCACTTGCATATATCAAGGACTTTAGTTATTGGCTTTTAAGAAATTATACGAAATATTTCTATGTGAAAAAATATTTCTAATACTCAACAGTCCATTTACTTAAAAAAACTATTCACTATAAACTTCAGTCAGACTTATAACTGCCTTTTGGAATTGATTTGAGTAGGATTCAAGCCATATATATACTCCATAAAGCAAGCAATGAGCATTTAGTAATTGTTAACTAACTTAGTAATTACTAACTATAAAGTTAGTATTTGTTAACTTAGTAATTGTTACACTGAACAATTAAAGCAAGAAATGAGCACTTAGTAATTATTAACGGTTAAGAAAAGAGAAATAGAGAATTTTAGTTGTCCTTAAAATATCAGCACAATCAAACTTAGGTGCAAAATTCCTAACACAAATGATTGCATCTGGGCCAGGCCTGTAGTCCCCTTACCATAATCAATAATGATTTTCTGAACATCTCCATGTGCTGTAATTGTCTTGTTTCCTTGGTATCACCTCATCCCAAGACCTGAATTATTTTGCTCAGTTTAGATAGCTGTGGTAAGGCTGGTGTCAATTATCTTTTAAAATATGTGTTAATCAGACAGCATTCAAGATTGTCCCTACACAAATGTCACTCATTCACTCAACTTGGACCTGCTCTCCCCAGCAGGAGAGCAGGAGGTGGAAGGAGGTAGAGGCAGCCCCTTGGAACTTGCACAGAACCCTGAATGGCCCCGGGGGCGGGGGGCGGGGATAGGGGAGGGGAGGAGAAATGCCGAGCCCCACTGTCAGGGAGTGATATTGGGCCACTGTCACAGGGGCTGTCTGAGCACTTGCAGCATGCAGGGAAACCTGTACCAGCCTCACTCCCCGCCGCCTCGCCCCACCGTCCTCTCCTCCGAGAGAGGCCCACCTTATCCGCAGCACAGCGCTATTGGACCGGACCAAGGAGGGGCCCAGCAACCTCCAAGGCTGTCCCTGTCCCTGTGGGGGCCCTGCTGAGGGTTCGATGGGCGCACAGACACACACTTATGTGTTAATGTGGAAGAGATGATCAGTTTAGGAGACCCTTCCCCTGTACAGAGAGAGAAAGGAAGAAAATTGGTTCTGAGAATGGCCTGCAGCGAGTGCCTCTGTGCTGTCAGCTTCCTCGTCTTCCAGTTCCGGGTAGACCCACCAGGGCTCCGTCCAACTGCCAAGGGCCTGGAATTGAGGGAGGGGCCGAACAGGCCACACCGCAGAAGCAGGAGCAGGAGCTGCAGGAGAGGGGCGAGCGAGCCTCCAGCGGCAGCTCTGGGGCCTGCTGGCATCAAGGGAGAAGAGCACCGGGGCCACTGTGCTGTGGACGAGGCTTCTTGGAATGAAAGTTTGAACTTTTGAGGAATGTAGGGCGAGTTCAGCAAAAATTCAGTTCATCCAGTGGTTGATACGCATTCACTCTGTGCAGAACTTGTGGGGGCTCATCAGGGCGCTGGAGATGAGAGGGACATGGGCTCCAACCTCATGAGGTCTGAGGACCCTCAAAAGAGTAGGAATGCAGACCTACAGACAATTTAGACAGCGACAAAGTGACACCAGCTGTTATTGACACGTAAGGCCCTGGGCTGGGTCCCTAGTGAGAAGAGGATTCTGGCCTTTGGGACATTCAAGTCCCATCCAGTTACCATTTCACAAGCGTGTGTTTGGACATCCCATTTTAGACACATTAAGCTTAAGACTGATGTGACACATTTAAGTGAAGACATTCAACTATGGAGCTCAGAATCTAGACTAGAAATATAAAAGGGGGAGAAAAGAACACCTGTATGACAGGGAGGGGCTGGGGGGGCCGTAAAAGGGAAGGAGACAGCCAAGGAGATGTTGCATTACTTTAACGAGTGATGCCATATTAACAGAAATGTACTTTCAGAGATGTGAAACACAGCAGGTCCTTCTATAGTGATGATGATGGGATGCAGCACAAAGACCACCTCTGCCAGCTCACCAGGGAAAGGAGCTTTCTACAGCCTGAGGTGGGCATGAGGATGATTTTCTGTCCACCCAGCCCACGAGGACTGCCCAAAGCTGTGCTCCACACTTCATACACGTTATTGTTATTGCATTCGGTCCTCACTGAACCCTTCCAGGCAGGGTTTAGCATGGGGTGCGAAGAAGTTGGGTCACTTGCCCAGGTCCAGTGGCCAGTAGGAAGCTAGTCAGGATTCCAGCCCATACCTCTTTCAGCCCAGGCCTTGCATGAGCACACCAGTTTCAGAACACACAGCCTGTGTTGTGGTTCTAATTCATAGGACAGGGTCTGTGAGGAAATCTCTTAAGAGAATCCAGAAAGAGCAAATTAACTGAACAAGTCAAGCCCAGCACCATGTTCTTCAATCGTATTGGGTATTGAGGTGGTCAGTTATTGAACCAGGTTTCATGATTACTTCTGTGTTCTCCTTTCAAGTTTTGGTCATCTCCTTCCAAAGTTAATAAAACTCACCATCTTCACCGAGTTTTTCCTATAAATCTGCTTCTCCCCATCCTTCTTCTGCCTTATCTATCCCTCCTCCTAAGTTTGACATGCAAATCACCACTCCTCTCATTTTTCAAGCCCATCATCTTGATGCTACAATATGTTTTCTAATAGTTTTTGTAGCTCCCTTCTGGTCCGAAAATCAAATTCCTACCTTCCTTCCATTAAAGCAGCTACTGTCTTGTCCACTGTCTTCATTTTGGTCAAGTTACCATCATCACTGTTCTCTGTGTTTATTTCCAACATATTTCGAAATCTTTGTGTACTTTCTCTCAATAAAAGTGATAGTACTTTGTTCTGAACCATGAAAACTTCTGCTCCTTTTTCCTATTTCAGAGGGTTCTTTGGGGAGGCAGGCCACTGTAGGAAACCCTTCCAGATGGGCAAAGAGGTCTCCCAGACTGCTGTCCTCATTCCCGAGTGTCATGTGCACGTGTGGGCACCAGGGCAGGCATTTAGGGCCACGCTGTTCCTCCTGTCTCTCAGACACACCCTCTCCCTCCTCCCAACAAAAGCTGGCTTATTTTGAGAATGCTTATTTATGTGTGTTTTAATCTGCATATAAGATTATGTAAAATTTTGATTTTGTGTATATGAGTATCACTATAGTTTTTGGGGTGGGGGTATAATTCTATGTGTTTTTTTGGGTGCAGATTTGACATGGGGAACTGGGTGGGCGTTGTTCAGCTTGAACAGAAAGGAACACAAACTTGTGTGAACATTTGCACATATACACAGTATCTAATGGAACGCCTGCTTCCGCTCAGGATTTACAGTTGGAGTGGGCAAAGCAAAGCAACAGATGTATTTGTTCTCTACCAACAATGAATCAGCTTATTTGTGGATTAATGCCCAAGGCTTTTTAACAAATTACCTACTATAAATTATTACTCTCTGTGATTTGATAGTCAAATGGCATTTTATACTGAGGCAAGAAAACTGTATTATTTTATACTGGGACCAAATAATGAGTACTGAGCCATGCCTCTGTATGGGGTTTGTAGAAAGAATGGAAGGATTGAAAATATGATGCAATCTAGACAAAAGAAAAAAGAAATCAATTATGCATTTAAAAACAGTTTTCATTTTGCTTTCTAGTAACTAAAGGACAGTTTTTCCAGGGGGAGGAGGATGGAAGAGGGAGAAAGAGAGAGAGAGAGGAGTCAGCAAATAAAATTTTCCCTTAAGACATATGTGCTGATTACTGTATTTTATCCTTTTCTCTCTTCTCCCTATCTTCTCCCTCCCTCCTTCTCTCCCTCCCCCCACGCTCCGAGCCCTGCCCCCCACCCTGTGCCCTCTAACTCTCCCATCCTCACCATTAAGCCTGGCAGCAGCCTTTACCACTTCAGATCCCCCTCCTCAGGTGTGCTAATTCTTTTTCTGGGGGAAATTCTATATGTATACAATGGAGGGCATTTGCTCCTTATCTAGCAAAGCAGCAGTGCTATTTAGCAAAGTTGAAATGGAAGGTTAAGAAAAGGGTATATTACAAAGAAAATGAGAACAAGCTCTGACAAAATGCAGGTGGCAGATAGCAAAACATAAGTGACTCCAAACTTCAGACAGTGAAGCAAATTTTTTGCCTTCTTGAGACACTTCTCTTGGCCCTGCCCCTGCATCCTGACGGGAGCTCCAGGAAGAGCAGCTGTGCCAGTGCCAGGAAGAGAGGGCAGGTGAGGAGCTGAGGGACAGGGCCAGGAACCAGACTGGAATTTTTGGAGCTGCCACAGCTTCCGGAATTTATGGAGGTTATGTGGTGAACCCCACATCTTGGTGCCTCGGTTTTTTCCTTCTGCAAAATGGGGAGATCATTTCTCCCTCATAGCTTGTTGTGAGGCATAAAGAGTTACTACGTACATGAAGCATTCAGAACACGCCGCTGTACAGGAAGCACACCCATGTTGGTAACTGTTGCTAGAGCGGGCACAGGAGTTTGTTTCTTAAGGAGGCAAGAACGAAACTGTATTTAAAAGAGCAAGGAACCCTATCAACCCAAACAACTGCGCCTCAAGAATGAATCCAGAGGGCCAAGCTTAGAAAAGCACACGTTTGACCTTTATGAGGCCTACTTTATATTTCAGCCTTTTTGTTTGTTCCGAATTCTACATAATCAAATTCATTATTGAGAATTTTTAATGATTTTTAGCATAACTCCTTTAAAATATAATCCCCATGTGACCCATTTCCTAAGCAAAGACTCGGGGCTCATCTTTATCTATTTGGTCATTTGGCATTTCCACCTTTATTTTTCCATACCAGTGAACAGAATTCTACCCCCATGTGTAACTTGTGAAAAAAGGTAAACACTTAGATTATGTAGGCAGGGATCTTGTCGCCGAATTCACACAGTAGTTTTTCTTTCTTCTTTTTTTTTTAGGTCTCAAGTGGCCAACGGTGAGCAATGGTTACATAACCCAAGTTTCCCTTCTACCCACAAAGTCTTCGGACTAACACCAGTCAAGAACTTATTCTTTGCAGAGAGATAACTCCAAATGGCGCATAATCGTGGCATGAGCTAAAATTTCATATTTCAAGTCATAACCACAAAACACCCAAAGATAGTTTTGAGTAGAATTTAGTCTTTTGTAGAAGAGACATACGAACTGGAACCCCTCAAATTTGAGTTAACAAAGGATACAACAACTACGAGAATACTTAATTTTTCACACCTAAAAAATGTGTGTTGTAAATCCCATTTCAGGATGTTTCCTTTCTTCTGAGGTGGGTAGAATCAACAATTACTACTAAGAGCGATCATTTACGCTTCTCAGCACCAGCTGATAAAATGGATCTACTGAGAAAAATTTACTGAAACTACAAGCTTTCCAGTAAATTCTGGGTGATTTGTGATTTCTTTTAACACGCCCTTTTGGCTCCTGGACTGTACTTAGCAGGGGCACATTTGTTTAATGGGGAATGATCGATTACCAGAACAAGTTAGGAAAAAAATGTTTAGAATGTAGAAATTGATGTAGCATAAAGAATTTATAGGTAATTTTCTTTCTCTCCTTTGTCATCCTTGGACAAGAGTCAAGAATTATCCTAATATGGGACTTGAAAGATTAAAAGTAAAAGGTAAAAAGTGGCAAAATTGATTTTTTTACTGTGGCTTCCTAGAGGATCTTCACCAGTTAATATTCTTAGCTTTTAAATCTGCCACTTAAGTCTTTAATACTAATGATTCATGGGGTATTTTGAATAGTAGGTTGTTTATTTTTTTAAATGACAACACAAGTTCTATTTCCTAATTCATATGAAACTATTCAGATTGGACTAAGGGACCTAAAATTTGAGTGTATTTCCACAGAGGTGATATAGGGCCATTCAGAGGGGCAGGTTTCCGTATAATGTTTTATTTCCCCTATAAAGAGGAACCTGAAGTCACAATGGAATAATTAAATTACTTATTTTTTTTTTTCTGATAGTCCTATAATATCTCCTAATTCTAGTTTCCTAGTCTTCCCTTTGTATTAAATCACCTACTTATATGGAACTTTGGGGTGTGTTAGTTTTGGCAATGATCAGAAGTTGAGATGAGAATTTTACAGGAGGAGAGAACTTCGGACCCCTCTACTGGTGGTTTCTTCAAATTTCAGGTCTCCACTCATTAATGGTTCGTAGTTCAGTGGGTTACTGTCAGAATTTTTTTTTAAGTGAAAATATGTATTGGATATAGTAAGTGTAAGTGTCGTTCGGTGAAACCTTGTTTCCATTGTGTATAGATGGATGCAGGATCAAGATTACTTTCCAGTCTGAAACCTTCAGCACCAGCGGCCACAGTCAGCAGGTGAATGAGGCAGGGCTGAGTAAACGCAGGGTTGGATCCTGTCTCCATTTAAATTCTGATAATTTGTTCATAATGGATTTCTTTGCATTAATCTTGATTTTTAAAAATATGATTGATTTTGATTACTATGCGTTTGGGTGCCTCCTTAAATGTTGTGCCTCAAATGAGTGCTTCATTTGCCTCGCCCAGTCTTGGTTCTGACCGGCAGTGTGCTTTATAGAGGGAATGGAAAGGGCTGGTGAGCCCGGGAAACCATGAAGAGAAGACATGTGGGGATGAGAAGCTGACAATGTGTGTGATGGCTTCTTTCTCTATGAGGCTGGAGGTAAACTCAGCTAAGAGTGAGGAGGACAGGCCTTGGGAGAGCAGAGAAGACAGCGTGGCTGGTGACGAGACTGGGAGAGGGAGAAGGTCCAGGACAGGAGGACAGTCACACTACGAATGGCAACATCTAGCCGTGGCAGGGCATGGATGTTGCCATTCGTAGTGATGCTGCCTGCCTGGCATGTCACGCTCCCCCAGCAGCCTGGCAGGTGCTGTAGGAGCAGAGAAGATGGGAGTCACCCAAGCTCTGGAGTTGGGATAGAAAGACAGGAACTACGGAGAGGAGGGCAAAGGTGCCAGAGGATTCCTCATCTGAGACAGGGAGAAGAAAGGTCAGGAGCAGGCGAGGGGTGGGCAGAGGACTCTAGTTGAATGTTTAGAGGTTGCGATTGAAGAGTGAGTGTACTGCAAAGCGTGTATACTAGAATTTAGAATTTCACAGGAAATGTAGTTCTAAGTAAGCCACATAAACAACTTTTTTGCTGCTAAATTGTGTGTGGGAGGTAATGTGAACACAGTGGTGTATACATCATAAAAATAAGCGTCCTTTAAAATGCTGAGTGCTGTGTGTCTACTAAATAAGATGTAGAAATAGAGTTTCTCTAAGATTAGATGTTGTTAATATATTACAACAATGGCCAGAAACAGGGGTCAAGAAACATATGGACGAACACAAAAATACATGCAATTTGAATTCAGACTCACTGGCTTTCTCTAGCTAACATCACTCAGCCTCCAGGCCTCAGATTCAGTGTTGCTTCTCCTCCTGGAAAATGCCTTCCCCGACCTCCACCCCACCTCCAATGGGGCCGGGTCTGTCTTCAGACCCTCTCGTGCCCCCAGCACAGCTGTCACTATGTGCTCCATCCACGTCTGTCTTCCCGCTCAGAGCTCCGTGACCAGGCCTTGTCTGTCCTGCCTTCTGCTGATCTCCCTCTACCCAGTTGTTACCTCGTCTTCATCTTCTGATGAACTAGCTTTTTAACGTAGTTCTTTTTTCTTTGACTCCTCCCTCTTCTCCTCTCAGAGCTCATTTCCTCCAGGCCTCTCTGTTCATCTCTCCACCATGTGCATCATAGCATCCGTCTTTTGTACGCTCAGAGTGACCTGCAATCTGCGGTCTCAGCGCCCTCCACTCTCATTACCTGCTGGACATCTCCACCTGTTGTGTCTCCAGCACCTCACACTCACTGCAAGTCTGACACAAACACGTTCTGCCCCGCCCCTAACTCAGGAAACCAGTTTTCCCTCCTTTATCAGCTTTGCTTGAAACCAGTTTTCACTCTTCCTCCTCCTCCCCAACTCCTCCTCATCCCAGACCACTCCCCAGGGACCGCTGGGGTTTCATTTTTCCTGAGAGGGTCTCCTTTCTCCCTTCCTTCTGTCCCCACTTGTGCCACCCAGACTAGACCCTCCTCACCTCACGCTTCAGCATGAGGCCCTGACAGGACTGGTGACCTGATCTCCAGCCATCCTGCATCTACCCTGTGTGCCACTGCCAGATTAGCCCCTTTTGTATAAAGCTTGACACGTGTTGACAGGGAGTTACCATTAAAAACAAAACACAAACTTCTGTGACTTCCTGTTGTCCCCACAGCAGTCACTGGCTCCTCTGCCTCACTTTCAAGGTTCAGCATGAGCAGGCCCCAGCCTCCCCGCTTTCAAATTCATGCCCGTTTCTCAAATACTGGCCACACTGTGATTCCTTCCTTTCTTGCCTGAAACAGACTGTTCCTCTTTCTGCAATCACCCAAATCCTTTTATCCTCAGGCCCTCCCAACCCACTGTCACTGATCTCTACTCCTAGGGACACTCCTAGTGTGCCTGGAGCTGGAATTGCCCAAATCAGTGCTGACACGCTGTCTGTACCTCACTGTGATGTGCGACTGTCCATGGGAACTGTGTTTTCGTGGGGCACCATGAGTCTTGTGTCAACTGGATTGTAGGTGCTTTCAGAGTGGAAACCACAAAATGCTACTTCATGATTCCCACCATGCCCGGTACAAGTATTTCCACAGCAAATACTTACATACTTGTCGGATTAATTGAAACATCAGACACTAAGGTTGTTTAACTTGAACTTAAAGTGCAGGACTTATCATCTTTATCAGCACTTCAAAGTTTATAGCAGGTTTTACATAATATTTTAAGATCAGAAAAGTGAACTGCAAATTGGTACAACAACTATGGAAAACAGTATGGAGGTTCCTCAAAAAACTAAGAATTGATCTACCATATGATCCAGCAATCCCTCTACTGGGTGTTTACCCCAAAGACTTGAAAACATATATTCGAAAAGATATTTGCACACCGATGTTCATAGCAGCATTATTCACAGTGGCCAGGATATGGGAGCAACCAAAGTGTCCTAGGATAGATGATTGGCTAAAGAAGCTGTGGCACACATATACAATGGAATATTACTCAGCCATAAGAAGAGATGAAATATTGCCATTTGCAACAACCTGGATGGACCTCAAGATAATCATGCTAAGCGAAATAAGCCAGACAGAAAAAGTTGAAAACCACATAACATCACTTATATGTAGGATATAAACCTGAAAGAAACAAACAAACAGGACAAACAAACAGAGACTCATGGACAAGGACAATGAACTTGTAGTAGTTACCAGAGGGTAGCGGGAAGAGGGGAGGTAGATGGAGTAAAAGGGGTCACATATGTGGTGACAAAAAGAAATCTAACTATGGGTGGTAAACGCACAATACATATGCCTTACTGTTGAATTGTACACCTGAAACTTACTGAATATCGTTAACCATTAAAAAAAAAAGTGGACTCAAAGAAATGAGTTTACTGCATAAATGAAGTAGAAAAACAATCAAAGATCATTAGGGAAATTTGTGGCCTTTAGGTGTATGAACTCATTGCTTCCAGAAGTTTAGTGAGCTCCCTTGTGAAGAAATATTGTTGAGTAACTGAAGGGCACAGCTCCCAAACTGAAAAGTATTTGGGGTGGGGTTTGCCACCTTCTTTTCTGATGTTCCTACTTCTACTCTTTATTCTTCTGACTACTTTTGTCTGTTAAGAAAGAGAATGCTAAAGATATCTGCTCCTTCTTCTCAATTCCAATAGAAACAAACCCGCGTTACGATCCAAATGTTTGCATATTTTCCTTTAAGAAGTTCTTCGTCCTGTTTTCTCCTATAGTCTTTCCTGTTTCCTATTTTCATCAGGCTCTGAGTCATCTGTAATTTTTATATCCCCTCGATAACAATACATCGATATTTGTCCCTACTTTGCAGATGGAGTCACCACATCAGAGTGTAGTGAGGGGTGCTTGAGGTTACACAATAACTCTAGGCTCAAACAGGGGTAGCCCTGGAGTTTCCAGTTTGTGGATTGGTCAGCTGCCCCCACGGCATTCTGTTGTGGACAGTTGCTAAGCTTTGCATGCATTGTGGGGATTGCTTTGTTTTCTGTAGGGCTCAGCATTTTCTTTCTCCAGGCTGGGCAGGCCTGTAGGTTTCTCCCCAGTTCTCTATCTTGCACTTTGAATATGGAAGGTAGAAGATATGCTTTAGAGAAGTTTTAAGAATCTGTGTAAACCAGAAGAGTGGGTATTGATCACATGTGTGTGGTCTCCATCAGCAAAGCAAGAGTTGGGGGCAATATCGTTTAGTTGTAATTAATGAATTTAGATCATGGAAGTGCTTTTACTTTTGGTTGGAAAAAGCCGCCTAGTGACTATGTTCAACTTGGAGGAGTTAGGTGTTCTTTTATTATAAAAGAGAAGCTGAGTACTATAAAAGAGTAGTTTACCTTTCCTAAATCTTCCCCTCATCAGGTCAAAACTATCTGTGGAGTTTAATTATAATTAACGTAAACAGTGGCTAAAAAATTCAAGCTGCTCTGGAAGGGAAGTTTTGGTTTTAAAATTTCATAATTACACTGAACTGAGGACAGCGAATGACTGTTCCTATTTGCCCAGGACTGTTGAGTTAGCATTGCCAGTCTGGCATCTCAGGAAACCCCTTCCCCAGTACAGTTTTAGTCAATGAGCGTTGAAGGTTGGGGAATAAGTATAAATCCATATGGCAGCCCTCTCAAATCAGCCTGCAAGCAACACCGCTTTTAGTGTTTAATAGATATGGCATAAATCATCTAGCTATACTGTCCCATCAAAGGGCGGGGTTAGGAGTGAAAGAAATAAGAAGCATATATGAAGTTCACAGCTGAGGGGCAGAGGCTCACTTAGAGACTGAGACCCATTCATAAGACTACAGAACAGTTTTTAAACATCTCACCGCTGGTTTTCAACATCATAATAAAAGTATACAGATTGGAAAGGAGATATAAAACTATCTTTGTTTGCAGATGACAGGATTATTTATGTAAAATCCAAAAGAATCAACCAAGAAAACCTCCTAGAACTAATGAGTGATTATAGCAGGGTTGCAGGATACAAGATGAATCCATAACAGTCTGGATAAGAGAATGAAGTTCAAGGAAATGAGATAAGTAGCACTGGAGCAAGATGCTAAGTTTGGTTTTGAACATATTGAATCATCAGACTGAAAACATCCAGGGAACAGTTGGTCTGATGCTTGGAAGAGCACACAGGAAGTCTAAGAGTGTCGAAAGGATAGCAGAGGGCCACATACGGAGGAGGAAGAAAGTGGGAGCAGGGCCCTGGGAGGGGCAGTTGTGGCAGAAGTAGTACCTCATGCTACTGCATTCAGGAAAGTAATCGAAGGTGTCCTTAGATGGATGACCTTGATCCTAAATAAAATCCACATCATTCAACAGGGCTATGAAGGCCTTCTGGTAAGTTTTATAGGTATATCTTTTCTTAATACAACACAAATCATGCTTGCTTGTTTTTGTCTCTATGTAGTTCTTTCCACCTGACTTCCAATCTCTGTAGGGGATGAACATCAGGATAGGTGGCATCCCCTACAACTTATTCTTTAGGATCTCCTTTTGCATTCTTACTTATTAGAGACAATGATGACTTTTAATTGATCTGATACTTCCAGGGATCCTAGCATTTGTTTTGTCGCTACAGCAGTTTTATGATAAATGCAAGCATCAGTACTAGGGCTTAGAAAAGACAGAGGGCTGTTCTCACCTAGAAGTTCATTACCATATTTTTTTCTAGGCAGTAACAATTGAAACAACCGGCATAATATTCACTGCCTGTCAGAGTGGTTCTTTTGACAAATTATAAGGTGTGGTTAAGACAAGGATTGCTAAATAAGTAATTTGTGAGTAGAAAAAACAAAGATCATACTCAATGTCAATCCTTCTGTGACAGGACCTATTATAGCAACTCCATGTCATCGTTATGGAAAAAGAACTTCACTGATTCATTGGTTTATTAATAGAAAACCTTGCTGTTAAATAGCTACACTGTATGTACCAGGAAATGTTTGCCACACGGGAGAGAGAGAAATCTTACATTCTAATGCTTCTTTTTCCTCAAAGAAGAAGATAATGCTGAGCACATGGTGCTGGTGAACACCTGCAGTGGATTGGTCTTTGTGCTGCTTCCAAGCTGCAGTCAACTTAGAACTATCAAACCTTTTAGTGAAAAGCCACATATGCTGTATCCCTTGTCTGTAATTTTGTAACTAAAATAAAACATATACTACAAAATGCCCTTTTATCTTCTTCCTTTGAAAATATGGAGTTATGGCAAAAAGTACAAATCTTAAAGGAATAAGGACCAAACAACATTTAAAAATGTATTTTATTGTAATTTATTGAACATTCAATATATAATTTGGTAATTTTTCTGGGATTTAACCCTAGGATATAATCGTTGCTGGTGTTTAGCAAAAGTCTCCACTCATGAAATGCTTTACTGAATAAAAACACAATACCGAATAAAATGAATTCAAATATAATTTTTAAATTATTTAAAAGTTTATTCTATTCAGTCTAATGACTAACACAATAAAGACAGATCACTAGTTGAATTGGCTGCTTATATACAGCACATAATTTTCAGTCCACAAATATTTCTTTAAATGATAGAGAACACTCAATATAACAGGTTTTACAGAACTAGAAAATAAATTTCTAAGAAAGATTTTTATAGTCTCATCTTTCATACACAATCCCAATAGTCTAACTTGAAAGAGGAAAGTCAATGATTTTCCTCAAAAGAGCTCGTGACTCAAGTCACTTTGTTATCAAAATCTGTATTTTTGATCTGTTACGTACTCAGATAAGATTCAAATATTCCCAAAGAAAGAAGCACAATGCATGTTGCAGTCACCTATTCAGCAACAGTGAACACTACATTCACTATATCACCAAAGGAATAAAATAAAGTCAGCCACATTCATTGAAATTTCTTCCACTATAGTATGGTAGAAAGTCTCAGTGAAGAATCCTTTGTCTTCTTCAATGCTTATGGCCATTGCTTTCCTCTTACTGCCAATTCTGAACAAAAGAAAAATTACTAATCAGAATATTACTTACCAAATACTATAGGAAGCACTAACAATATGAGCTACTTGTTATCTATCAATGGCTATTTATTTGCCAAGATTATACCTAGAGTACTTGTAATTGGAAGAGTAGATGCTAATCATAATACCTAGGACAAAAGAAATGATGTCTTTTGTAGTTAGCGCAAAAGAATTCATTTGGTTGCAAGACTGGATTCTATCAGGTATCTTGAACATTATTATTTATAAAGCAGATGACAGTTTTAGTTTGGGGCAGTTAAATGAAATCAAAGTGGGCCAAGAGCAGGTGTCAGCCTGGGACAGATAGGAACACCAGGAGCAAAGCAAAAAGAACAGTTATGTAATTCCTTTTGACACACTTTTGGAACTATAAACTGCAAATATAAACTCTGGAATGTTAACTATTATTTAAGACTATGCTGTCCAATACAATAGCCACTAGCCACACGTGGCTATTTAAGCTGAAATTAATTAAAATTAAATAAAAAAGAAAATTTGTTTTTTTAGTTGCATTAACTAAATTTCAGTAGCCACACATGGCCCATTGCTACTGTGTTGGGCAGCGCAGATATAGAACATTTCCGTCACTGCAGAGAGTTCTATTGGACAGACTTGATCGAGGACTTAAAACTTGTTCCAGTGTGAGGAAGCAAACCTCCAAAAACTTGTTATGGTCACCTGCATTTATCACTGTTTTCTGACATTTTGCACATTGCAACACAAATGACTGAGATATGTTTGCCACCACAGCTCTCCACCAAAATACATAATACAACCAATCAAAAATGGCTGGAGCAACTTAAAACACCAAATAACCAGGACGAGAGAAAAACAAATATGGAAATACTGATTCCCTCTTTATCCAAATGACACACTGCTTCACTTATGAATGTGCGTTCTACATCAGGCCAGTGCCATTTCTGAGTGCCACCTTGTCACCTATTCTCATCAGCTACTATGTTTTTTTTTTCAAAACAAGGTTATTTTTACATTAGTAGCGAGACATCGTTCAATTTATTTAGTGATAAAGCCACTATACCTATACCAGGGTATAAAGTCCTACCAGAAAATAACAGAAAATTCCTATTATAGAGGAATCATCAAGAAAGCACAAGAAATGGGCAACATGGCTAAAAAAAGATTCTTGTGTAAGCCAAGGCAATCAGATATAAAAGCATTACTGATTCTCCTTTGAATATCAACTGATTAAAGTCCAAAATCTGGACTTCTTATTTCACATTTGCTTTCCCACTGTGTTTTGATCAACCATGAATCTTCTCAAAGTACAATTTAATACATCTTATCACATTACTAGGTGATAAGATTATTTTCCTGATTCATTTATCTGATTTTCAAGGTAGTCAGGTTGGCAAAACCACACTTGAAAAGCAATACATGACTTTAATTCACTGGAATAAAAGTAAGGAATTCAACGAAGAGGACATATATTCAACTAAGAATATAGTTTTCACAAGAATATAGTTTTCATCATCGTTTATAACCATAACACTAGTTGTACATAAAAATCAGGAGCCTGAGGTACAATAGTATATGTTCACATTTTGATTCAAAAGCTATAGTCTTCTAGGCCACAAAACAGTAATGACTTGCATAGACAGCATACAGTTCACTGCAGAGTATGGTTTTTATTCTCCCACATAGTGTGAGCTGACAAAGACAACTAAAAATCTTCCTCTCAAAACCAGCTTTTAGGAGATAAATATTGTAATTAAACAAGGAATTGAATTCCCAATAAGTCAGTAGTAACCTAAATGCAGTTTGTTCCTTATCTAAATTCCCTCTTGATAATGTCTCTTTCTGTCACCACTTACGAAATATTAACAAGACTTAATGCTCAAGAGTCAAGTCAGTGTTTAAATGGTAAACATGTGTGAGACCATGCATCCCTGGTGGCTGCAGCACCACGGCCCACAGGGCTAGAATGGAAACAGTTTTATTCTGAGCAGGGGGCAAAGACAATGCAGCACTTCACAGCTACACTGTAATTAGTTCCTGCCTCAGTTTATCAAGAAAATAATTAGATCGTAACAGTGGCTTAATTAGCAGTGCTGGGTAAGAACCACTCTTATCTCATCAGAAATTGAAATTCCTGGCACATATTTTTATCAGAAGCCAGCTACACTTTGTCTTGTGTTCTGAAAAAGAACAGCCTGTGTACTGGTGGGCCTCTCGCGTGTCACAAAGAACCTGCAATTTCCTTCCCTACAGTATTTCAGAGAGGAAAATGTTAGTTCATATCAGAGTCTCAATAAAATGCCATTTGATTTCTAACTCTCATCCTTACCATCGGAAGAGATCAGTTATAAATTCATTCTATTAATTCTGTTTAAATACAGATATTATTGTACTAGTCTTAGAACAAAGTACCTTGGACTTAAGAAAGAGGTTCATCTTAGTTTTTCTACTATCTGGTATAGCTGTTTATCTTCTTGTGTCTACTCTGCTAGCTTTATTACAAATACTTAGACATGATACTAGTTTCTGCCATTTAAGCATAGAGCTTAAATAAGGTTAAAAAAAATCTGGCTATAATTTTTAGGTATACCAATTAGAAGAAAACATTACCCACTTTCAAAATTATTATAAAATATTGATCCTTTCAAGGGTCCATTCTTCCTTCTTCACCAGAATTTAAAAATGGATCTCTCATGAACTTTCTGATGTCTTACAGCAGATCGACTGGCACTGAGGCAGAAAGCAACACAACCTTAAAAAAGAGACAATGACTAACTATGTTAACACATCGATTAAGTAGATGTAACAGTTTTCATAATAATACTTGGAGACATGATGTTTGAGACCAAGCGTCCCTGTCTTACTATAGAAATGAGCCAGACAGAGATTGTAGGAAACAATTGCTTTCAGCAGGGGAAAGGACAATATAGCACTTCACAGCTATACTGTAACAATTAACCCAACCCGCCATCTTCCAAAAAAAAAAAAATAATAATAATAATAATGTGCACACCTGAATACTTGTATTTAATTTATGGTATTTCTCAAGGATTTGATCCCGAATTCCGTGGTTCAACATATTTCTGCTTTATTCAAAACAAGCATCTTGATCCATTTTGGAAAGTAAAAGAAAAAAAAAATCTTGCTTACACGTGGGTTGCGCATAGAGACTTCGTCCCAAAGACGATGGTATGGAACAGGACAGGGAAGAGGAACTTCACAGTGGAGAAACCTCACGACTACTACCTCAGCAGGTAATCAAGGTCAATATTAACAATCATAACACTTGATATAATGAGATGAAAATGGCACTTTACCTCTGTGGTCTTCCTCCCCCCAAAACCATAACCCCTGTCCAACCTTAAGGAAAACGACAGATTTCAATACTAGGGTATTCTACTACTGGACCAATATTCCTCAAAAAGTTCAAGGTCATCAAAAACAAGACAAATTTAAGAAACTGTTACAGCCAAGAGGGGACAAGACATTTAAATGTAATATAGCATCCTTGGGTGGGATCCTGGAACAGAAAAAGAGAGTAGGTAAAGACTAAGGACATCTGAATAAACTCTGGACTTTAGTGCATAACGATGTATTGATGTTGGTTCACTAATTCACTAATTTTAACAAATACACTGTACTAATTTAAGATGTTAATAATATGAGAACTGAGTGCAACGTATATGGGAACTCTCGGTACTATTCTCTCAATTTTCTGTAAACCTAAAGGTATTCTAAAAAATAAGTCTATTAAAGTCTTAGTATCACCTCAAAATATTCATGCATGGCAATTGGCTTAAACAATTAGGCTAATTATTTTTTCTTTCCTGTACTCTAAATATCGCTAGTTAAAAAATGCCTTAGATAAAATATGGCAATGTGTATAAAGATGTCTACCATTTAACACATCATGTGCTCTCTGGAGCATCAATAACTAGTATGTGCTGCAATGGCCAGCATTCTTTGCCTTTCATTTTGAAAACCGATTCCACAATACAGGCATGACAAGTTGCTCCCAGATACTATTCAAGTGCCAGAATTATCTTTTGGATCTAAGTCAAAAGCTTGAATTATTATGTTGTAGAAATAAAGGCTCTATCAAATGACTTCTGAAGAACATGGCTAAATGCTGAACTGTTCATGCTTAGTTTAAAATTCTGGTCTGCAAACAGCCTTTATAAAGCGCAACATAAAATTGCTTCCACGTTCACAACCAATCAAACTGCTTCATTGATAAAATCCCTTTAGGTGTCTCATTTTTAATTAGATTTTGGTGCCTTTTCAGACGTGGAATTCTCACTTTCCTAAAGATATCAGCTAGATAATTAAAGAACCAAAACAAACATTGCCGTCATTATTCTTCTGTGTGAAGACATGTATTTACTGAAATGAGTTTTGCCTTTGCAGCTCCAAGACAAATTGTTCTGATATATATTCGCTGCTTATCATTCACTTTAAAAATCTTTTCAATAGGATCTGACATATACAGCCTTGATCTTAGTAAAGCCTACAGCTTTGTTAAGAAAAGCTTGATTTCAGAGCTAATATAGCAGTGAGCTTTGAAAACAGAGTCAGGGCCCAGGGCAGGCTGCCCCAAATATCCCACAATGCCATATTGATTACTTTGAATTAAAGTTGCTTGACAAATAGCTGGTGCAAGAAGGGTACATTAGCGCTTGTCTCCTTGGATGCAGGAAATAAATCTCCATTGTGAAAGGTGCCCTCCTTGCTGCAGGGGGCCTAAGGGAGACACGCTTATTGCTAGCGTTAAGGAATCTGTTCAAAAAGCTTGTATAAATGAACCTTGTTATTCCTTTCCTAATTTAGTACCCAAGCCCCAACTTTGCGTTCCTCACTAACGAGCACCCAAACCTAAGTGTCTTTGTCCTCTCAATTCTTCACAAACATATTGTTTCTTTATCTAAAAAGTACAAAAAGCTGGCTGGTTCATCATTTCTTGAAGCATCATGGATGATTTCCTATGCACACGTTAAATTGCTTTTTCTCCTGTTAGTCTGGTCTTGTGTCAATTTTATTATTAGTCCAGCCATAAGAACTCAAGGATAGAGAGGAGAATTTTCCCCTCCCTACAATAGCATGCAACAGATGTATCACAAACAACAGAGATTCCAACTAATTACATGCCAATGCAGTTTTCATGTTGCAAAACTGCATTTAAACTTAACAACAATAACACAAAGGGCATGGATCCTGTCTCCCCTGAAACAAAGCTACAGTTCTTAGTCTGTTGAGATGCAGTCCTACGAACCATATCTACAAACCTAGTTACTGTTTAATTTGAAACAAAAACTCTGTGCATGCATGAACAATGATTAAAAAGAAAGTTCTCAATGGACTACTTTATATTGTTTGTTCAGGCCCAAGAATGAGACTCAGAGATGCCTGGCAGAAAATTTATCTGGCTGAGGCCCTTTGAGGGGAATTTCATCTTGTAATATTGAAAGATTCTTGTGTTTTCACTTCCAGCCTAAAACTCTGGGAGGCCTGACAGGAGGCGTAAGAAGTCGATGTGGTGTGCAGTCTGACCATCTTGGAAGAGGAAGTACAACACAGTCTCTAATGAATGGGAAAATACCATTTTCAGGAAAAATGCTTATAGGGCACGTGTTCTACTGAACTACTATGGGCTGGCAGGACTCAAAACTGAATTATGGTGTGACAAGGGGCCACAAAGTAGTGGGGTGGAAACAAGTGACCAGCTCATGGTTGGAGAGCACTAAGTGCTTAGTAATGAGTAATAAGTCTTGTCACTTACCATTCGGAATGCTCCCACAAAACAGACTGCACACAACACGCAAGACTGCTATACTGGGAGGGGATTGGAACAGATGACTTCAAAGCAGCTTCTTTCCAAATTTAAGATTTGAATTTTATATCTTGATATGAGGAATGAGAAATGTACAGGATAACCCAAGGCCATCCCAATAAACAGGACCAAAAGTAACACCAGTTGTGTGAACCTGAAAGAGATGTATTTATTTATTTAATAACTTTCTAGGTACTAGACACAGCAGGAAAACAAAATAAAGTCCTTGCCGTCACAGAGCTTACCTTTGAGTGAAGAAGACAGACAGTAAATATGTAAATAAGAGTCCTATTTTAAATAGATAGCCAAGGAAGGACTCCCTGAATTGGTGACAACTGAGCAGAGCCCTGAGTAAAGTCTCATTCCTGGATGTAAAAAAAGAGAGAGAGAGAGAGAGAGAGAGAGAGAGAGAGAGAGAATAATAGTTAATTTAAATAAATCTCATTTACTAGAAATTTCTAATAAACTCAGTATTACATTTTTATGTATCAAATGTAAGAAGATAAAAGGAAAAGCCAACTCTATATGCTTCATCGAGAAATGCTGCTCATTTCAGAAACTGTCAGAAATAATGGTTTTGCATTATTTCCACAAATTCTAGCTCTTACTCAGAGTAATTATGTATATTTGTCACTTATACCTATGTAATTAATTGCATGACCATGTGCCCATTTTTAGAAATATGCTGATATGAAAACTTTCAATGATTCTTCATAAATTGAAGCTCATATACAATTTAAAAGAAATTGATTCCTTGAAAACCATCGACTACCAAAAATAATATAACATAGGTAATCTGAATAGTCCTATAACCATTTAAAAAAATATCTGTAATGAAAAAGCTTCCAAAAAAGAAATCTTCACTGAAGAATTCTACCACTTAAAGAATTAACATCAATTTTATACAATCTCTTCCAGAAAATAAAAGAGGAGGAAAGTTTCCAACTCATTTGTGAGGCCGGTATTACCCTGTCGCCAAATATAGACAAAGACAGTACAAATAAAAAGAAAGGAAGGAAGGAAGGAAGGAAGGAAGGAAGGAAGGAAGGAAGGAAGGAAGAAGGAAGGAAGGAAGTGAAAAAAAAAAAGAAAGAAAAGAAAACTAGAGACCAATATCTCTCAACGAGTGTTGGCAAAGATGTGGGGAAATTGGAATCCTCTTACATTGCACTGCTGATGGGAATGTAAAATGGTGCAGCCACTTTGAAAAACAGTTTGGCAGTTCTTCAAAAAATCAGTCACTGTATGACGAGCAATCTCATTCTTACATGTAGATCTAAAAAAAAAAAATAGTGAAACCATATGTCCATACAAAAACTTGTTAAGTGTTCAAAGAAGCATTTATTCATAATGGTCAGACATGAAAATACAACCCAAATGTCCATCAACTGAAAAATGGATAAAAAAATAATATAGCTGTACAGTGGTATAATAGTCAGCCATAAAAGGAATGAAATATACATGCTACAATGTGGATAAACCTGGAAAATATTAGGCCAAGTGAAAGAAGCCAGGCAAAAGGACCACATATTGTATGATTCCATTTATATGAAGTATCTAGAAAAGGCAAATCCATAGACAGAAAGTAGATTAGTGGTCACCAGAGGCTGAGGAAAGGGAAGAATGGGAAGTAACTGCTAACAGGTATGAGGTTTCTTCTTGCAGTGATGAAAATGTTCTGGAAATAAATAGTGAAGATGTTTGAACCTTGTGAATATACTGAAAACCACTAAATTGTACATCTTAGGGTAAATTTTGTGTTATGTGAATTATATCCCAATAAAAAATAATGTTTTTAAAAAGATAAGAGAGAAGTAGGAAGACCATGGAGAATGTTAAAGCATTTGACCAGGCAAGAGATGATGGTGGTTTTCGCTTAAGGGTGCAGTGGTGTTAGGCAGAAAGAAGTAATTAGATTTAAAAAATGTGTAGGCAATATAATTACTAGCACTTGTTGATTGCTTTGAGGTGGGTGGAGCAAGACTGGGGAAAGGAAAAGGAGAGATGTTCAAAGACTCCCAAATTTCTGGCATTAACTTTTTGAGCAATGATGCTATAATCTACTGAGTTACGAGAGTCTGCAGGAAAAGCAGGATTAGTACAAGACTGTGAGTTTAATTTCAAATATCTTGAGTCTGGGGTACCTGTAGCACACCAAGTGAAGATGATGAACAGGAAGCTGAATACACATTCATGATGCTCAAAAGAAAACCTAAGTTAGAAATAGAAATTTAAGGTTTCCAACAAAGATACAGAAGATGAGATCCAGAGTGTACAGTGAGAAGGTCTCTCTTCCAACCTTAAGTGTTGAGGAATTCCAACATCTAAGGGTCTGGTAATCCAGCAAGTGACTGAGAAAGAGAGGAGAAAAGAGTAAAAGGAAAACTAGACTTACAAGGGGCCGTGGGAGCCTGGAGAAGAATTTATTTCTAAAAGGAGGGAGTAATCTCTAGAAGGGGTTGGCAACCTTTTTCTGTAAAGGACCTGACAGTAAATATTTTAGGCTTTGAGGATATAGAATCTCTGTCACATATGGTCTTTGTTTTTCTTTTATAACTCCTTAAAAATGTAAAACCCATTCTTAGCTCACAAGCCATATTAAAACAATCTGGAGCTGGATTTGGTCCACATGCTGTAGTTTGCCTGAACACTGGTTAACAGTGTTAAATGCTGCTAAGAGGTCAAAAGTCCACTGGGTTTAGGGACAAGGAAGTTATTGGTGACCTCAGCAGAAACAGTTTTAGTAGAGGGGTGAGGACAGACCACAGTAGGAGTGAGCTGAGAAGAGAATGGGAAGTAAAGAAATAGAAACAGCAGGGCAGACAATTCTTAAAAATTGATTATAAATGCGAGAAGAAAGTGTTAGGTATGGGGAAGAGTGGAGACATTGTTACCCGAAGGAGGGAGACTACAGAATATTTAAATATTGGTGGAAAGAATTTAGTAAAGAGGGAGTGGTTACCCATGTAGATGACAGAAGAGATAACTGGTGGTAGAGATCCCTGAGGTGGTGAGAGGGGAAGAAGGGACTTTTATGGAAGTTGGATGGATATAGATGAAGGCGGGTGGGTGGATATGCTGGCAGGAAGCTCAGAAGCTCAGGTATTGTATTTTCTAAATAACATTGAGATCCTTCCTTGAGAATGGCTTGTTAGAAGTTTGATGAGAATAAAGAGGGCTTGAAACAGCAGTAGCATAACATGGAAGAATGAGGTAGCCAGAGAAACACTGGGGCCTGCTGCGTAGTGCTGAAAGCCCAGGTGAAGTTGACTGTGCCATGAATTAATTTTAGTACAAGTCTTCCCAGAGTACAACTTTTTCCAGCTCCTCTAGGAGGCTTGCTACAGGCACAAAGAAGACAAACAGTTGGATTCATCTGTGGTTAAGTTTTCCCTGGTGGATAATAGCTAGCAATAATGGATAGCATTTATAAATTTGGGGAGTGCGGGACTAGGTTTTTGTTAGTTATATTACAAATAAACCAAGGTTCAGATATGTTAAATAACTTGTTTATGATCACTTGAGTAATAAATAGTAGATGTTAAGATTAGAACTTGAATCTTTAAAATCCCATATACCTTTCTAAGTGGTTAAAAGTTTTTATAGTATTTTGGAGAAAAAAAGGGAAAAGTTCCTAAGAGGAATTTTAGGGAATAGTTTATAAGTAAACTACATTAACACCAAGGAAATAAAACAATATACAAAGAAATATAAAACATCTACAAAGCCTGACCTTTAGTTTTTAAAACATACTCAGTCTACCTCACTAGAAATAGCCACTGACTGTGAACTCATTTTCTGGCTTTAACCATCACCCTGTCATTTTGTCTCCCTTGATATATGATAACGTTTCTTCCTGTTTATAACACAATGAAAAGGAAAATCACATAAATCATACATGGGGAGAATGACTGAGACTGATACATAAATATATGATTATATTAACCCAGCTCACAGCTATCTGATTTAGTAAATCACTATATTATGGTTTAAAATATCTGCTTTAACTATTAATGAACAGTACATTCCTTTTCACCGAAACTCAAGATGTCCATAATATTCTTAATTGCTTGGCTTTTTTCAATGTAAAATTTAAAAATTTTAAATTAATTATCTAATGATTTAGGCCAAAGATTCACACTAATGGTCAAATTATTATAGCTAATAATAGCTAAAATTAATTAAGTGCTTTCAATGTTCCAGGCACTTGGTAAGGATTTAATGCAACGGTGGGTACAATTATTATCACTTCTCTTTTAAAGTAGAAACTGAGACCCAGAGAGATTATGTAACTTGTCTACTGCCATCAAAGTGGTAGAACTAGGCTTTGAACTCAGCTGTGTCCCATTCCAGAATTTGAACTCTTAGCTTCTATACAATACTTCTTTAATCCCTACCTGGACAGGGATGTATGGATCTCTTGTAATACATATGAATATAACCTTCTCCACTGACATCAAAGCCAAATGCTATGACATTGTGATTTAATATATAAAATGTGCTTTCAACATCATATAGTAAATAAATATTCCTTGACAGTTTAATGCAGTTATTTCTTTCCAAAAACATAAGGCAAATGCCACAGTGGAGAACTTGAATCTAAAACAACTCTCCAACCCCTCTGAAAGATAAATTTGCTTTTGCTAACTAGATTCATTCTAACAATGAGAAAGAACTTCCCAGAGTCTTTCTTCAAACTGAACACCTGATAAAGGACAACAGGTCTGAAACGAGCTTTTAAGGTGTCCTGGCCCTAATACTTACTAGTTTTGTAACCCTGGGCAAGTCCCTTTGGGTTTCATCCTGACATGGGTTATCATGACACTCCCCAAGTAGGGAGTGCTATGAAAGCACACTGTAAATGTTTAGGAAGTGCAGAAGTGTTACTCTTGCCTAGGGTTGCCAGATAAAAAATAGTGCCCAATTAAATTTCAGACAAATAACATATAACATTTTATATCTTAATTTTATTTTATATTGGGGACATATTTATACTGGTAAATTATTTGTTGTTTATCTGAAATTTAATCTTAATTAGCACCCTGTATTTTTATTGCTAAATCTGGCAAGCTATCCTTGCCTCCACGGCGAGGGATGCATAAAGGATAGCAGGCCCAGGGCCATTCCCACCTCCTAAATGGTGAAACCGAGGCAAACGGCGGCCTGAAGGAGGAACGTAGAGAGCGGGGAAGAGAAGGGACGGGTGTAGGACTCTCTCTCGGAGACAGAACTGAAAGTAGATTCTTTTCCCTTGTCTTCCTCCTCCCCCTCGACCCTCGGGTACCCCTGCATCTCCTACTGCTCAGGAAGGCCAAGCACCCCACGCCCCGCCGCAGGGTAGGAACGCCCCCTCTACCCCGCCCCGTTACCGTGGCGGCGGCGGCGGCTGCAGCAGCAGCAGCAGCAGCAGCAGGCTCAGTCCACGCCGCCACCGGTTCCTCTCAGTCGCCACCAGCAGCACCGACACCACAGAAGCGGCTGCCATGTCCCTGGAGCCCGGCCGCTAATCGATGTGCGGCTGTGCCTCAGAGGTCATCCAAGCCGTCTTTCCATTCAGTCCCTCCATCCCTTACAGAAGCCTCTTGTCCTCCTCTGGCCACCGTCCAGGTCAGAACCAAGAAATAGGCCAATCCGAGAGAGGCATTTGGGAGGGCGCGTCACGGCTAAAACCAATCAAAGGAGCGAGCAGGGTTTTCGTGGCGATTGGCCTGTCGGGCTGCGTGCCTGCAGGGGTGTGGTCCCTGCTTCCTCTGCTCGGTGGGCTGGGCTCCAACTCCGGAGGGCTTTGCTCTGTCCTCAGCCTCCTTGGCAACGTGGGTGCTGGATCCATGGGTCTTCCTGGGGGTTTGTGGGTTCGTGGGTTCCAGAGCGCGGAACCCTTCATGACCTTTAATCTTCTGAGCCTCTGAGTGCAGAGGGTACCTGTGTAGAATATTAAGAGGTTGTGGGGTAAGAAGAATACAAAATTTCATAACATTTTCAAAAATGTGAAAAACATGTATTTAAAATATCCTCTTCTCATCTCAAAACCTAAATTACAGAATTTTTAATAGGCTTAATTTTTTCTATTTTTAAGAATTGAGTATAATTGACATATCGCATTGTGTAAGTTTAAGGTGTACGATGTGTTCGTTACATTTATGTACTGCAATAAGACTATCATAGCTAACAGTTCTATTGTGTCACATAATTATTCTTTTTTTGTGGTAAGAACATTTAAGACTTAGTCTCTTTGTATCTTTGAAGTATATAATACAGTATTGTTGACTATAATCACTATGCAGTGCATTAAATCTCCAGAACTTACTCAACTTCTAGTTGCAAGTTTGTAGACTTTATTATTTTTTTACAGCAGTTTAGCTCACAACAAAATTGAGCAGAAGATCCAGAGATTTCCGGTGTATTTCCTTGTCCCCACACATGCATAGCCTCCTCCATTTTCAACATCCCCCACCAAAGTGGTACATTTGCTATAATTAATGAACCTACATTAATTTACTGTAATCACTGGAAGCCCATAGTTTATATTGGCGTTCACGCTTCGTGTTGTACTTTTATGGGTTTGGACAAAATTTTCATGATCTGTGTCTACGATTATAATATCACAAAGAGCAGTTTAACTGCTCTAAAAATCTAATCTAAAAATCCTCTGTGCTCTGCCTATTCATTCCTCCCTCCCCCATAACCTCTGGCAACCGCTGATCTTTTTATTGTCTTCATAGTTTTGCCTTTTCCAGAATGTCATATAGTAGGAATCATACAGTAGGCAGCCTTTTTTCATATTGGCTTCTTTCACTTGGTAATATGTACTTAAGTTTACTCTATGTCTTTTCAAAGCTTAATAGCTCATTTCTTTCTAGTGCTGAATACTATTTCATTGTCTGGATGTACCACAGTTTATTTGTCCATTCATCTGCTGGAGGACATCTTGGTTGCTTCCAAGTTTTGGCAATTATGAATAAAACTGCTATAAACATCCATGTGTAGGTTTTTGTGTGGACATAAATTTCCAACTCTTGGATAAATACAAAGGAGCACCATTGTTGAGTCATATGCTAAGAGTATATTTAGTTTTGTAAAGATCAGCCAAACTGTTTTCCAAAGTGGCTGTACCATTTTTTATTCCCACCTACAGTGAATGAGTTCTTAGTGCTCCACATCCCTGCCAGTGTTTGGTATCATCAGTATCTCAGATTTTGGCCATTCTAATGGGTGCGTATTGATATGTCATTGTTGTTTTAGTGTGCATTTCCCTGACATATGATTTGAAGCATCTTTTCATATGCTTATTTGCCATCTGTATATCTTCTTTGGTGAGGTGTCTGTTAAGGTCTTTGTTTCATTTTTAAAATCAGGTTGTTTTCTTACTGTTGAGTTTTATGGATTCTTTGTATATTTTAGATAATAGTTCTTTAGCAGATGTCTTTTGTAAATATTTTCTCTGAGTCTCTAGCTTCTTTTTTCATTCTCTTGATGGTATCTTCATACAGCAGAAAATCTTAATTTTAATGAAGTCCAGCTTATCAATTCTTTCGTGGGTCGTATTTTGGTGTTGTAACTAGAACATCTTCATCAAACCCTAGGTCATAGATTTTTCTCCTATGTTAACTTATAGGAATTTCATAGTTTTATACTTTAAATTTAGGTCTATGATCCATTTTAAGTTAATTTTTGTAAAGATTGTTAAGGTCTGTGTCTAGATTCTTTTTCTTCGTGTGTGTGTGCGCGCACGCATGTGCATGTTGTTCCAGCACCATTTGTTGAAAAGACTATCTTTACTCCACTGTATTGCCTTTGCTCCTTTGTCAGAGGTCGATTAATGTATTTATGTGGGTTTATTTATAGGCTTTCTATTCTTTTCAATTAATCTATTTGTCTAGTCAGTTGCCAATACCACGGTGTCTTACGATAGCTTTATAGTAAATCAATCTCAAAGTTGGGTAATGTTGGTCCACCAATATTGTTCTTCAGTTTTGTGTGTGTTGGCTATTCTAGGTCTTTTGTCTCTCCATACAAACTTTAGAATCAGTTTTTCAATATCTGCAAAATAACTTGCTGGAATTTTGATTGGGATTACTTTGAATCTATAGATCAAGTTGGAAGAACTTGAGGGCCTGGTAGAGCTCATGGAGGTGAAATTCACAATAATCAAGGCAGAATGGTATTGGTGAAAGAATAGACAAATAGATCAATTGAATAGAATAAAATGCCCAGATATAGAACCACACAAATATAGTCAATTGATTTTTGACAAAGGAACAAAGGTAATTCAGGTTGGTTTTAGGAGACAAAAGATGGCAGTGGAACAACCATCAGAATGGTGTGAGCTCAGGTGACTTTTTCACTTCTTGGGTTCACCTATCCAAGTCATTTGTGTACTAAGTGGCACGTGGTGTGATCCCCTTAGACAAGGATCCCAGTCTGGTCCTGCATATTAGAACAGTTGGGCTCCCAACTCAGGGTTATCCTGTCAGCTAGCACTGGAGGAAACACCATCGCAATGTTGAGGCAGGTACAAGCCTCTGTAAAATGAGAGGCTTTGACTGAGGGACAGTCTCTCACTCTTTGCTTCGTCCGGGGCAATGAGGTTTAGAGAGATGAATAAAGTATTTTCCCTGCCAAGTAGCCCAAGTCCAAAGGGGAAGATACAGTGAAGACAGACAGGGATGTGTAGGAAGAGGCCCTTTATAGGGGCATCATCTTGAGGAATTTGTGGTGACTCCTGCTACCTCCTGCAGTGCCCTTCTACCTACTTTATCCTCTATCTTTTGTCACCTTCTCCTTTCCTTTTCTCTTCCTCATCATCACTTCTCTTCCTTGTTTCCTCTGCTCTGCCTTAACACAATGTTTTTCATACTGCTGGAAACAATTGCATAGTGGGTAATGAAATCAATTCAGTAGGTCCAAACAATCATTCTAAAAAATGTTTTATTATGAAAAAACTTTATGCAGAAAAGTAAAGAGAATAGTAAAATAACCCATATACCACCTCGATTTAACGATTAATATTTCCCAGTATTTATCTCATTTATTCTCTTTGCTAAGGTAGTTGAAATCACAGGCAATGATGTCTCATCCCTAAAGACTTCAATATACATTCTAAGAGGATAAGGACATTTTCTTACATAATCACAATGCCATACTTTCCAAATGCAAATCTCCCCAGTTTGGACTACTGCTTTGAAAAAATGAAATAGAATAGAAAGTATTTCAGGGCTTCACATGTGGTAAGGGACAACTGTTCTATACAATTTTTGTTTTATTGTGTGTAAGTATGTCTACTGTGTCATGATGTAAAATTTATATCACACGGTGGTTTGCACTCTAAGAAATATGAAGAGCCCTGCTCTAAGCCAGTGGTGCTCAGAGTGTGGTCCTAGGACCAACAGCATCAGTATTCATGGGGACTTGTTAGAAATGCAAGTTTTTGAGTCTCACTCTGCACTGCTGAATCAAAATCTCTGTAGGTGAGACTAGGAATCTGTATTTTTAAAAAATCACCTCTATTTCCAGATGATTCTGCTAATGTGAGAACCACTGACATGGCTGATCCCAGTGGTGGCCCAGGCATCCCTCACCCTCACCTGTGGCACCTAAGGTGGGTCTTTTGTCTCTCTCTTCATTGTCAGAGGCAGTGCTGACAGTCTACTACCAGGGAGGTGGAATCCACCTTGGCAGTGCTTGGAGAATGCTTTCTCTTTGCAAGCTCAGGCAAACCCTTACCTTAAGGCAGAAAATGGTCTAGATCCATAAGATTATTAAGACACAGTTTGGTCCTTGTACCAGCAGCATCTGTAAAATGAGACGAAAGCCCTTAAGGGGTTACTGTGAGGCTTAAATGATGTTGTGAAATGCCTACCATCATACCAGACATAGAGCAGTCACTTATTATATGCTGGTGATAGTTGCTGTACTTGACACAGCCTACCAAAACTCTGGACATATAATTAATGTTCAGTAGATGTGACTGTTAATCAGAGAGAAAGGCAGGCTATTCTGACTTGTTCCTTAATTTCGCCATGTATTAGAGCAACGTGATTTGTCAGAGACAAGAAACAGATCATAATTAGGAAGGAGAAAAGGAAGTGTGGAAGAGTGGAGGGTAGGGAAGGAGAGAAGACGGAGACATGTTCACAGTCACAAAAGCAATGGAGACAATAACTGTTTTCTTGGAGGAACGAGGAGTTACGAGCTATTGAAAACTATATGCTCCTTTCTTCTTACAGTTACAGGATTTCAGAACTCAAAAAGGGAACTTGGAGGTCACATATCCACCTTTCTATGGCCCAGGTGAAGCAGTGTGTTAGAGATGGGGGCACATAACTGGTTTCTGAGGACAGGCGCTACCTGCTACATTTTGCTATAAATTCAGCCAATTCATCTCCATGGAAACTTTTGAAGATTGTGAATGTACATGTGTGGGAAAGGAGAGTAGCCCTCTGAGTGATTTCTTTTTTTCTTTTTTCTTTTTTGCTCTCATTCCTATTCATAAGCTTCTCCTGCCTCATATTCCTCTTTCATGAGTCTCATCCATAAGGATCTAGCCTAATCCAGGAAGCTGCGGTCACTGGATCTGCAAAGTCCAGAATACTCCACATGATCAGTTTCCTTAGCAGTGTGCTGGTGTCTACTGACCCAAACTCACAACTGGTTCTGATTGGGCATCCGGGTTCTGACTACACTAATAGGAAGCACTTCATTTGGTTCTTCAGAAATACTTGTGACCATATGTAGCCAGAAACCATTGTGGAAACACAACTCAGGGCTGTTGGACTCCTTTGTCTTTAACCCCTTCCTGAATTTCTTGCAAGAGGTTGCTATGAAAACAGTTGCTTTATTTGTGCAGGCAAAATGCAAAGTGCCCAAGCCTCACTGAAGGGAGGAACCTCTGCACAAATCCCCGTTGCAGGTGGACTAACATCATCTCTTAACCACAGCCCCAAACCCTGCAATGAGTGGCTACTATTGGAAATTGGATCCAGGGTGTCTGGGGTTTGGGGGGCATTGGTTCAGAACATGTGGGTGATCCCGGTACTCTGATGACCCGATATTCAGGGTCCTCCATTTTAGAATATTGAGTGACCACCTGACCAGATACACGTTTGCTTAGGCTTCTCCCGTGGAGCTCTGCTGAACAGAGTTAGTCTTTTGCCTCCTGTCAGGACCTGGAACCAGTATCTGAAACCACCTAAGGAAGCTGCGGGACCGCGTATCCCACCGCATAGCTGCTCGCAGAAGACGCTCCTGGGGCTAATGGGGAGGAGGGCCGGCAAGGGTGCTGGGCCAGAGCCCTTCCAGGATGGAGCACTGGCGCGCCTGACAGCAGCCAGAGCAGCAGCGTACGGCAGTACCTGCACAAAGGAAAAGGCCCACACGGTGGAGACACATGTATGCACATGCACGCCCAGTCCTGGCCCTGCACAGCCCGCGCTGCCGGCTCCAAGTAAGGGTGTGTCCAACGAACGCTGATAGCTGCGTGATACAACCCCTAACGGGGGTGGGGGCAAATTCCAGCTGCCTCCACCTCGCCTCAACAGCCCGCCCCGCCTCGCCCCCGCACCCCCGCCCCTCCAGCCCCGAGTTGGGAGAAAGGAGCCGGAGCAGGCCCTCACCCAGCCCTTCTTTCCGAGCCCTGGCAGGTTGACTGCCCCTCTCCCCGTCGGCCCGCTTCTCGCCTCGGCTTCTCGGCAGATACCTGGCGGGAAACGAGGAGGGGCCAGCCAGGAAGGCGCGCGGCTGGCGTTCAGACCCCGGTCTTGGCAGGAGCGCCTAAGCCGCCGTCTCCTCTCCCCTACAGTGACAAAGACGTCAGACTGTGAGCCTCCTCCACTCCTGGGGCCGAAGCGCCGTCTTCTCGCAGGGAAAGGGGCGCAGCTTCGCCGAGCGAAAACGCTCCGGCGCGTGCGCACCTCTCCAGAACCCCCGCCCCCGCGCCGCGGCGAGTGGGAAGAGGTGCGCGCAGAGGCGGGAATCGCGGCGCGCGCGGCTGGGCGCCGGGTAGACAGCGCCGAGCAGATGCCGGCGCCTCCGCTCTTCCGCCGTCTGCACACGCTGGCTCCGCGCTCCCACTGCGCGCCGGCCGAGCATCCTTCATCCTGACCCTCCCGAGAGGGGGCACCAGAGATTCGACTGCCCAGGACCATAAATCCAGAAACCCACAGGCTACCTCCGCCGCGGAAGCCCGATGCGCTGTCACAGCAAGATTGGAGCGACTTGCTTTTCTCACCTCCAGAGCTGCTTTCTCCCTCTCTCTCAGAGCCAGACGTTATGTTAGGAAAGCTGCTTGACTTAATCTCTAAAATAATCCCCTGTAGGGCGTGGCCGGCGTTGTCTGGCCGAGCGGCCCAGTAGAGTTGGTCTTGACTGGGAGTGACTCTCGTTTTGTGCCTGAAGACAGCGAGGAAGAGTGAGGGCAGAGCATCCTTTTGAAATCATCCAGAGCAGCAGTAGAGTTTTGTGTTGCTTTTTTGTTTATACTGACCTTTTTTTTTTTTTTCGGTGAAATGCTATTTTGGTTAAAAGAAGATATGGCCCCCCAGGAGCTCACCCGGCGACTGGCAACAGTGATCACTCATATCGGTAAATGAAGCTTTTTTTCCCCCTTGCGTATTATTGGTGGAGGGTGGGGCCGTAGTCTGGGGCCGGGTCCTACCTGCCCTCACCCGCAGCTGGGGGCAGCGTCCTACCTGCGAAGGCCATGGGGCGCGTGCCTCGGCCGCTGCTTGGGGCCATCAGTAACAGGCATCCCTGGGGCGCGGCGCTCGCGGCCCTCGAGGCCCTGGGGTCCCCACGTCTGTCGGGGCCAGGTCTGGCCGTGGGACAGGTGCCTTTACCAAGCGATTGCCAAGTCTGTTGAGCCCTAAACCGAGGGCTTCTGGGCTGTTACCACCCGTTACCTGTTCTAACCATGGCGGGGGTGGGGAGTTGTGTTGTAGTTTACGCAGTAATGGGAAGGGAAAGGGTACCTCAGGAGCGGAAGCCAGTGCTTTCCAGCAGAAACTACCGCCAAACCGCTGGAGGCTTGTTCACGAGAGAGCTTGGTGAAACACATGTGCTTTCTCCTACTCCTTCCCTGGACCTCCCCCAAATAAAGACATTCGTGTTGACAGCCTTTAGATGGAGATGACAAGAATTATCGGGGTGATTTTCCGTGTTGCTCACTTCGAGACGCTACCATGAATGCGAATCAGTTTTCATTGATAAAGTCAGTACGTTTTTACCTCACTGTCGCACCCATTTCTTAAAACTGCCTTCTTGGTATTTGTTAAGTCTTGGTTCAATTAGTGAGAGATCATTGCGCTTCGAGTACCCTAGTCCAGTGTGTTTAGCACAATAATGATGTACATCTAGAATGACACACGTGTGGGGATATATTTTGTGAAGATGATTTATATGACAAGGCCCAGTTTTGATGATTCTGTTTTCAAAAATGTTTCTGGTGCCAAATGTGGCCACCAAACTTGTTTTTCTTTAAGAGAAAAGGTCAGTACAGTCCTACCAGGAAAGGCTCAGTGTGAAATGCTGTTGAAGGCAGGTTGAAATAAGAAGAAAAATACCTTCTAATGAAACAGTTTGGAGTTTGAAATATATCGAATGCTGAAATGATTGTGCTAAATACCAGCCTGTGCACGAAATTGTGGTGTAGAGAAAGATCAGTGGACTAGGGGTTTTACTGACTGGATTTGAATCCTTCCGTGGATAAATCGTTCAATCTCAGGTTGAAAAATGGGAATTTTAATAGTTCTTTCTTACCCAACTCCAAGGCTATTTGTAAGATAATGTGGGAAAAAACACTGTCTACGCTGTGAATGTGTTATTGGTCATATCTCTGGGCCCTTTGCCACTAAAAATCTTGGGCAGGTCACTGGGTCTCTCTCATCTGTTAAATAAGAAGATAGACCAAGATGATCATTAAGTTCCCTCCTATTTCTTTGGATGTAGATCTTCTCGAAGATTTGCTAGGCAATATTCCTTGGCTAACATGAGGCTGCCTGTGGGGCCCAGGCTATGGTGTTTTTTGACCGCCTTGCTCCTTCTCTTCTTCTATAGTCAGCTCCATTCAACATACAAACATGAATTTCTGTGGTTTCTGCCCTCAGAGAACATCTGTTGACCCCTGACATTTATGTGCTTTGCAGCATTCTGTCTCTGTGTAACCTCACAAACTGTAAAATAGGTGGGGTACACATTATTATGCCCATCTAATAAACGAAATTGAAACCTAGGAAGTTCATCTTTTAAGGTTTCAGCGGTAACAAAATAGTAGGCTTGGGACCAGAAGGAAGCTCTTCGGATGCTCTGTTCAGGCATCTCACTGAGGGGTCTGTCACCCTGCAATAGCCCCCTGTCTTCAGGGAGAATTGCATTGAGTGGCCAGTGAAGCTTCTGCTAGGGTGGATTGGCTCTGTGTTTGGCTGTTCTTTTCAGGAGTTTCCTTGGGGAGCAGCTTCTGAGGAATGCTTGGAACAAGGCTGTGGGTTAAAATAGTCTCCTGGTCCCATCCTAGACACTCATCTGGGTAGCAACACTGCACATCCATAATTCACTCTGCCATCTCTGTCCTTCACCCAGTTCTTCTTCCAGCTTGGGTTTCTGCTCTTTTCACAGTCCCTGAAATTTGCTTTCTACAGTTCCTGAAATTTGACAATTTAGGTCTGGGTCATGTTGATTCAATTTCTGAAATATCTCATGAGTCTCTTTCTTCATGTCCATTCCCACTGCTACCTGCCTCTGACCTGTTTCAGGACTTCATTTTCTCCTGGCTGACCATTGCGTAAACCTCCTTCCTCTCCTGTATTTGCCTCTAACCTATACCAGGAATAAAAGAACCCACTAAGAATATAGCACTTGTGTATGTCAGAACCTTTAATGATACTCCTACATAGTCATTCGCTGTAGCCTGGTGCACACAAGCTCTTTATTATTTGGTACCCTTCTAGCCTTATCTCCCAATACTTGATATTTCTATACCTGTGGTTGATCAACTTGGGCTATTTAGTTCTTCAGCTTTGTAACACTATAATTTTTAACTCTGTTCCCACCTGTAAACTTTTGCTTCTGCTTTCCCTCCAACTGGAATGACCTCTTAACGTATTTCCTCTCACAGATAGTACACACCTTTCAATGCTTCCTTCACCAGGTACTTTCTCTGATCCTGCCACTAGGACATAATGACTCCTGCTTCAGATTTCCCAAGTAGGTTTTGTTCTACTCACATGACACCTCTCATACTCTCCCCTCTATCATGGTTATTTGGCTATTTTTGTGCTTGTCTTATCTCTGCTCCTAGGCTCCTTATTGCTTATCCATGTGTCCTAGACAGTTACCTAGCACAGGGCCTTCCTCTAAGGAGATGCAGAATAAACGTTTGCTGAATAAATGAATGAGTTGTTGTGCCTTAGAAAAGACCTTGAATATTGAGCAATGCCAGACAATTTTTACACTTTTAAGGACAGTTCTGAAGTATTTGTGGATAACTCTTTTGTTTCCTTAACCACACTTTTCAAGTTAACATTAAGTTTCTCAAGTCTACTTTATATGATGTGGTTCACTGTGGGGACCTCCTTCTTTGGATTTTATTAGTTTGTCGGGTACTATCATAAAATATGCAGTTCACATGTAGACAGTGTCCAGATATGTTTTTACCCATGTGGGACACAAGTAGGAATAACTTCTCCCTTTTATTCTGGACTATAGAGCCACATTGGTTCAACTACAGAGTTTCACAATCAGAAAATAGTTGTTTTATTTTCTCTACCGCATCCCTTCCAGTTCTTGAGTTCTCTCTGAAAGTTTTACTGTACTGCCATTGATATGCAGAGGTGCTGCCTAAGCACACATGGACTTTTACTAATGCATCTCAGATTGCTCTAGGATTTTGATCGGCAGAGCACATATGGCTCACATGGTGCTTCCAGTTAGCGGAAAACCTTAGTCATCTATCTGGTTGGTGTCAGTAATCCCCTGCACAGGCTTCACATTTCCAGTCCAGCTCACTGCCCTACCTTGTCATTTCATATTAGAAGTAATGATGTTGATCTTACTCTGTCATTGTTCTAAAATAGTTTCATATGTTTGGCTACACCCAATTAAACCATCAGGCCGAAAGGAACAACCTTTGAGACATTCCGTACATGATCGGAAATTGGATTGGTGGCTGTTTTGGTGGCAAGAGCTGTAGGCTTTTGACTTGGAATCCAGGTCATTACTTTTAGGACGCTGCTGGCATTGGTAACATGCAACCAGAAGAAAACTAAACTGAGAAATTCAGCCTATGACTCATTATTCTACAATGGAGTAGTGGATGAAATGCCGAGGACTATGCCTCAGCTGTTGGTGCTGAGGGGTGGATCTAATTAGAGTATTTGCTGCTTAGATGGGAATGCGCCCAGTAGGGACACCTAGACATGCTGGAGTAATGACTTCATCTACCCCAAAAGTGAATTAACTGCATCTGAGCCATTTTTCTATTAGGCTCTCTAGACACTGCTCTAGGGCTTATGGATCGTTTAAGGTCTATTAAAAATGTTTGAACACTAAAAGAAATTGACAACTAAATTGCGAAGTGCGAAATAAAATTTAAGAAATGTTTAAATATCTACAAAAGCTCGCTTGCTCACAATAAAATAACATTTCATTGCATTAAAAAACAATGCAACCTTTTGCCACGGTAGCCATTGAGGAAGAGCAGCCATGGCTCTGCACTGCCCCATGGCCTTGGGCCTCAACAAGGGTCACAAGGTAACTAAGAACATGAGCAAGCTGAGGTATAGCTGCTGCTGAGGGTGCCTTACCAAGCCCATCAAGTCTGTGCAGGATGTGATCCGAGAGGTGAGAGGTGTGTGGCTTTGCCCACTATCAGTGGCATGCCATGGAGCTGCTCAAGGTCTCTAAGGACAAGTGGGCCCTGAAGTTCATCAAGAAAAGGGTGGGGACACACACCCACGCCAAGAGGGAATGAGGAGCGGAGCAGCGTCCTTGCTGCCATGAAGAAGGCAGCAGCCAAGAAAGACTGAGCCCCATCCCTTCTGTAATAAAGCCTTTTCATAAAAATAGCTTGGAATTCCACCACAGGTACTCCTCAATTTAGGATAGAGTTTAAGTGTTGATAAACCTATTGTAAGTTGAAAATATCATAAGTCAAAAATGCATTGAATACATGTAACCTACTGAACATCATAGTTTAGCTTAGCCTACCTTAAATGCACTCAGAACACTTAACCTACAATTGGGCAGTTATTTTGAGTTTCTTCTCAAGAATAATTACCTTCTTCTTCTCTCACCAGAAGCAGGAGACACAGATGGGCGTTTTGTAGACATAATGGGATACAAAAACATAAAACATGATATTCAAAAAGTGGATTGAAAACAGCTTTTTGATCCGTGGTTGGGAATCGTGTGGATGCAGAGGGCTGACTGTATGCACTGTTCTACATCATTTTATATAAGGTCTTGAGCATCTGTAGATTTTGGTATCCATGGGAGACTGGGGGAGGGTGTGGTCCTGGAACCAATCTGATAGTTATATCAGGAGACTGCAGAAAACTCACAAGTTGGTCTCTGATTGGTTGCCAATCCAGACAGTGCTGTAAGCATTTAGAGGCTGAAGTGGTTGTGAGCTCTGGGGAGTCAAGAAAGCTTCATATTAGTTGTGTAATTTGAGCTGGATCTTGAAGTAAGGAGAGGATTAAGGTAGATGGAGAGTGGAAAGATTTCTCATTGGGGTGGAGTAAGGGGAATGACCATTTTTAGTAACTATGTTGTTCTTCCTGTGCTGGTCATCCCATTTATTTCATTCTTTGCTTAGACTTCCCCGGTCAGTGAACCTCCTTTGGACAACTGAGAAGCTTTGCGCTTTGCCTTGAAAGAAGGAATGACCTGAAGTTGGAAGGCAGATGTATGGTGTCTCACCTCTTTTCCTATAGCTACCATTTATTGCCTATTTAGTGTCACATATTGTGCTTTATAGACATTGTGATTTAATTACATTTAATCTGAAGTACAGTCCACTTTAGGTTAGGAAGTTTGCCTAGTGTCATGCCAGGTGAAGGGTCAGAATTAAAAGTCAGGTATAGCTGGCATTAAGGCATATAGTAATACTTTTATTTCCCATTACAGAATGGAATATAAACCAATATATGATAGGTGCTTTATTAGTGAACTTTAAAAATCTTTGGAAAAACCTAATGGAAGCTAAAAGCATTAGTCCTCTGAGTATAAATATATTACAAACCACTTGAAATATTCATTTATTGTCACTTTCTTCCAAAGAAAAACTATCGTTTAAAACTTGAGGATTTACTTTATAGTCTTTAAATATGTGAAGATAATAAATGTGTAACACTTAGGAATAAGATTTTGTTAAGGAAGAAATTTTTAGGAGTGCTGCCTACTGGCACTTCCTGTGCTAAGCACCAGAGTGTTAGGGGGAAGAAACGTCTAATAAGTTATAAAGCACAGTTATAACAGCAAGGTAACAGCACCACCATGCACTTTTATTTAGTATATTTAGAGGACTTTATTATGAGGGAGATTCAAGTTCAAAACATACACAGTGGGACATACTACAGGTGCCTTAAATGTTGGAGTCTTTTGGTCTTGTTCAGCTTACTTCTGGATTTCTTTGTTCAGTTATCTGATCCCAGATCTTGTCCAGCCCAGATTTTGGCTGGTGAGTCTGTTTTTTTTTTTTTTTTTTTTTTTATCCTGTTATCAAATCAATTTAAATTCATTTTAATCCTGTCTTTCTCTACCTAAGGAAGCTATAATTAATTCAATTACTGAGGGGCAAGAGGTCCTCCTGCCTGTTTCTCCTTATTCGTACCCCCAGTTTAAGACTGACCACATTTTCTGAGGGCCTTCTGGTCTGGACACAGCCAGGTGCTGGGGAGGGGCGCGAAGGAGTGGCCATGACCCCTGGCTGTGGCCATAGGCCCTGTGAGGGCCAGATCCAGGCTGCCTTCTCTACCACTGTAGCCCTAGGGCTCTGCGCTGCTCCTCAGGTGTCTTGGGGGCTTGGAGGGATAAATGAACATCCTAGAGCTTATGGTCTTGTGGGGGCAGTTGATGTAAAGCAAACAGGAAAATTTTAGGCAAAGTCAGCCATCAGTCCATCAGTTCCCAGTTCCTTCTTCATTTCATTGGGCCTCTCTGCTTCTACAGCTTCCACATGCACCACCTCGCTTTTGCACTGGGGTGATTCAGTTGTGAAATCAACTCTCTTTCCCAGTATCTCATAAGTCACATATACAGAAGATTGGGGGGTAGGGTACAGGGGGCAGTTTTCTGAATATGGGAGAGGAGATGTTTATACTCTAGCAACATAGACACTTTGAAATAGAGCTGGAGGCATCATTGTTTTTAAAATGTCCTCTGGCCACCCCAGCTCCTGGGGGTTTCACAGGCCCTTCCCTTCACCATTTCACAGGCTCCTTCCCTTCACTGTGGCTCCCTTCTTTTTCTTTCCTTTCTTCTTTTTTTCTGCCCTGCTGGTGAGGAACGTCTGGCACAGGACCTAAACTAGAAAGATGGGAACTTCCCAACCTGCACCCCTCTACCTTTCCTTCCATTTTGTTTCCATTGCATATTTATCCCTCCAGCAACCAAAAGAAGCTTTGCTTACAAAGGAGGAAAAACCTCTCAGGCTGTGAAGTGGGATTTTAGACTTTGACATATGGTGCAGAGACGAGAAGGAAAATTCCACTACTCAAATCTGATTTGCCCTTCAGGTGTGGCCTGAGCATTTTCTCCCTCAGTACCTTGGGAAAACTGACCCAGATTTTAAAGAGGAAGATCATGTTCATCATTTTCTATGACTTTGTGGTATAATCTAAAAAAGAAACAGAAGAAATGAGAGCAGAATGACCATTATGTGGTATTTCATAAGGGCTTTAAAAACTCCCCTTATAAAAATAATACATGGTCTGTGTTTGAGGTTTGGGAGAATCAATATTAAGATGTAAATTCTCCCCAAATTTATCTATAAATTAAACACAACTCCAGTCAAAAATCTACCAAGTTTTTATTTTGATAATAATCAATTGGCTGATTCTAAGGTTTAGAATTGACTAAAAGGTACTATAATAGGCAAAGAGAAGTATAACAGCCAATTTTTTTTGAAAAAGAACAAAGTTGGAGGACTCACACTATCTAATTTCAAGACTTACTATAAAGCAAAATAATCAAGACAGTGTGGTATTGGTAAAAAAGACAGACAGATAGGTCAATGAAACAGAATAGAGAATCCAGAAATAGTCCCACACGAATATGGTTAATTGATTTTTGACAAAAGTATGAAGGCAATTCAATGGAAAAAAGCATAAAGGCAATTTCAACAAAAGGTGCTTGAAAAATTAGACATCTATGTACAAAAAAAATGAATCTTGACCTAAGCCTCACCCCATATACAAAAATTAACTCAAAGTGGATCATGGACCTAAATGTAAAACTGAATTAGAAATCTTTTAGAAAACATAGGCAAAAAATCTTTTTGACCTTAGTTGGACAAAGAGTTCTTAAGTCAACCCCAAAAATATGATTCATAAAAGAAAAGTTTGATAAATTGGACTTCATCAAAATTAAAAATTTTTGCTCTGCAGAAGACACTGTTAAGAGAATGAAAAGACAACCCACCAACTGGGAAAAACATTTGGGAATCACTTATCTGACAAAGGACTTGTATCCAGAATGTATAAATAATTTTTAACAATAAATAAAAATAAACAACACAATTTTACAATGGGCAAATATTGAATGGATACTTTCCAAAGAAGATACACAGATGGAAAATAAGCACATGACAATATGCTCAACATCAGAAGTCATCAGGGAGATTGCACACCTATCAGAGTGGTTAAAACAAAATGACAATACCAAGTCATGGCGAAGAGGGCAGGGCTGGGTCTCACATTCTGCACTGGAAGTGGGAATGTAAAATGATACAGCCACTTTGGAAAACAGCAGTTTCTTAACAAGTTAAACATACACTTATTATACAACTCCGTAATCCCACCTCAAGAGAAATTAAAACTTATGGTTGCACAAAAATCTGTATGTGAATATTTATAGCACCTTTATTTGTTGTCACTGAAAACTGGAAACAACCCAAAAGTCCCTCACCTGGGGAGTAGATGAACAACCTGTGGCCCATTGGTACAATGGAATATTTAATAATAAAAAATGAATTATTGATACATATGACAACATGAATATATCTGAAATGTGTTATGCTAAAGGAAACATGTCAGACTCAAAAGGTACATACTAAATGATTTATATGAGATTCGAAAAGGTAAAAATATAGGGATGGAGTGGATGCCAGGGATTTTTTTAAGGGTGGGAAGGGGTGATTTCACTACAAAGGGATGATGGAACTATTCCGTTTCCTGAGTGTGGTAATGGTTAGATGACTCCATGCATTTGTCAAAACTCATAAAACTATACCAAAAAGAATAAATTATACTGTATATCATTTAAAAAATAATTTAAAAAGCACTACCAAACAAACAAAAAGCAGAAAAAACTAATATATGCTCATTGTTCAATATTCAGAAAAGTACAAAAAAGAAAATCTATAATTCCATCTCCTAGTAATAATCATAGTTATCTTTTGAGTATATATCCTTCCAGTTTTTTTTCTTTTGGCATTTTTACATAGCTAATATATGACCTGTCTCTTTATATATGTCATACATATTACATATATAATTATATGTTATATTCTGTTTTTTAAAACTACTATAAATGAGACTAAATTATTTTATGAATAATTCTATATATTATACAACTTCACAATATTTTAATGGCTTTATAATTTTTCACTTTATGGATGTAGCATAATTCATTTAACAAATGCCCTAATATTGGTTGTATAGGTTGTTTTCAGTTTCTCAATGTTATTATTATTTTTTTTTAATGCAAGGGACTTCTTTGTTCAGAAATCTTTGTACAAGTTTCACAAGTTTCAGATTGTTTTTTAAGGATAGAGTTCTAGAAAATGTTATATTGGGTCAAAGAGTATAAGTATTAATTTTTTAAATACTCTTTGGTAAGATTGCTTCTGGGAAACTTACAACATATTAGTAGACCATCAACAGGGTGTGGGGGTTCTTGAATTCACCTGATCTCTTCATCAGCATTTGTGATCATCTGTTTCCTCATATGTCAAATGAGAATAACAACAGAACTTATCCTATAGGACAGGGGTCCCCAACCCCTGGGCTGTGGGCCATTACTGGTCCGTGGCCTGTTAGGAACTGGGCCACACAGCAGGAGGTTAGCAGTGGGCGAGTGAGTGAAGCTTCATCTGTATTTGCAGCCGCTTCCCAGCTCTAGCATCACCGCCTCAGCTCCACCTCAGATCATCAGGCATTAGATTCTCATAGGAGCACCAGTCCCTGGTGCCAAAAAGATTGGGAACCACTGCATAGGATTTTGAAGTCATGCATGTTAAGTGCATGGCACAGTATCTGTGATGTTGTTAGCCTTCTTTGGTGATATTATTTGAATTTTTGCAGGTTTGATAGATAAAAGTAGTATAGTATTCATTTTAACTGAGAAAGCAACAATCGAATGAACAAAAGAAACAAAAAAAACTCATTGACACAGACAATAGTGTGATGGTTAGCAGAGGGAGAGAGGCGTGGGAGGTCAAATATATGGTGATGGCAGGAGACTATGTTTTGGGTGATGAGCAAAAATGCAATATACAGATGATATAATATTGTACACTTGAAACTTATATAATCTTATTGACCAGTGTTACCCCAATAAATTTAATTAAATTAAAAAAAATACTAGTGACTAGAATAATTTTTAATGTTTGTTCGCTGTTTTATTTTTGCTCTGTGACTTATTTATGTGTGTTTCAGGGCCAAGATATTTTTGTGTAGGCTTTTTCTATGTGAAATATATTAAGCCTTAAGTGTTTTCTTTTTTAATTTTACAGCTATTTTTTATTTTACAGTTTGCTGTTTATAATTTTTCTTTTCTTTCTTTTTTTTTAAAGCCTACAGCACCTGATATTCCTATGTGGTCTCCCATCCAAGTACTAACCAGGCCCGACCTTGCTTAGTTTCTGAGATCAGACGAGATTGGGCGTGTTCAGGGTGGCATCGCTGTAGATTATAATTTTTCTTTTTGATTTTATAATTTTATTTAATCAAATATATATATCTTTTATTTTGTGATTTCTTCTGTTTTATATCCTTTCTCAAATAAAGAAGCAAATGATCATCAGGTTTATTCTAGTATTTTTAATTGTGTTATTTACTTATTTATTTTTTAAGAATGTTTGATAAGTGTTTTTGTCTGTGATATGAGGTGAGACTCTAACTTTTCTCAATAGCATTTATTAAATATTCCTCCATTTATTGGTGATGCCTCCTTTACATATTAGGTTATTTTAGAATTTATAGTCAGTTTCTGGGTCTTCCTGTTTATTCTTCTGATCATTTTTATGTCAGTTCCACAGTTTGGATTATTATTGCTATATAATATCTTTAAATATTTGCTAGGAGAAATTTTCTTTTTCCATCCATCCTTTTTTTAAAAAATATTTTTTTAACTGTTCTAGCATTTTTAATTCTTTCAAATAAATTGTATAATTATTCTGTTAATCCCCTTCATCCTCACACACTTACTATAATTTTGGGTAGAACTGTATTCTGACTATAACTTCATCTGGGAAGCATTGACATTTTAAGATTTTTAAAAAAAATTTCTAGGACTATATCTCATTCAAATATTTTGTATTTCTCAATGAAAATTTTTGTTCTTTTCATATAGATCTCACACATTTCCTATTAATGTTTTCCTCAGCATCTATGTTTTCTGTTGATATTGTGAATAATTTTTTATGATATCTTTTTACTCATTATTGCTAGAGTATAAGATACTGATTTTGGGATATTAATTTATAACATGCTATTTTATGGAAATATTGAGTCTAATAGTTTTTCAGTCTATTTTCTTTTCTTTTCTTTTTTTAATACACATAGATGTCCAGTAAATACTTGTGAAATAATGACATAATTATGTTATTTATGAATAGTGATAACTCCCTGTGGTTCTTTGTTTCCTGTAGTTATACATTTTTATTTCCAGTTCTTGTTTTTGTGTTAATAAGAAAGTCTAAAACAAAGCTAAATATATTAGAAGTATTACTTAAAATAATTATTTGTTTAGCTTCAGGTTCATATTACATGGAGGGTTTTATCCTTGTTTCTGCTTAAACGCTCTGTTTTAAAGCCACATTTTTATATGATTTTTAATAGTAGCTTAACAAATAATAAAATTGAAACCCAATCATGATGCTCAAGTGGTTTGCATTGTTTAAGGATTCAATGCTGCATGTACATCTTTGTGCACTGAAGGCAATAGAAAGACTGTCTTCTCTCATTTGTGTATCTTACTCATTTTGCACTAACTCTTGATGGTAGTTTTAATTACAAAAGTTTTAAGACATCACAAACATAGGATAGTCTTACAAACCTTACTCTGCACTCAGCTTCAACAGTCATCAACACTTTGCCATATGGTCAATAACATTCAGAAAGGACAGGCAATATTCTCAAAATATTAGTGAAGAGCATGTTGGAACTTTGTATATTGAGCCAGTAACCCAGATAAAATAATTTAAAAAGATCTTTATTAACACATTTTTAGTTTACTAATGAAAGTAATGTACAATGTTTGTTTAAGCTGCAAGTAATACAGAAAGGAATGAAATTAAAAGTCAAAGTCACCCCAGTCACTCACGAACACCAGTCCCTCTCCCTAGTGGGACCATGTATCTACTTAGCATTCTTCCTGTAGGGGTTCTTCTGCATGCATGTAATTGGATGTGGCAATCCCTTCCTCTCTGACCCAAAGAGAAGGAGGTGTCCCTGCTCCCCTGTGAATGGGGAAGATCAGGAAATGAGTAGGTCTGTAGTGCTTGCAGCTCAGTGGTCAACTGGTGGGAGCATGGTGGTCCTCACAACTTTACAGCCAACAGATCCTATTACTCCCTTCACTCCCTAGTCAACTCCAGGGGAAAGTCAGTTTAGTCTCCCTAGAAAATACACCTGACCATTCTGGTGTTTATAATTCTCCAAAGAAAACAAAGTCTAGACTATATAAGAAAAAAATATCCCTCCTTTTAATATGACTTTGATCCTACTTCTGGGAAAATTATAACCCTGATACCCTTGTGCAATGGATAAATAACTTCAGTCTTTTTTGAGCTTGCAGGTTACTTCTCATTCTCCATTTTGCCCTGATGGGTAGGGGCAGGTGAATGGCTTCAGTTCATCTGCTAAACAGATACAAAGAGCATACAACTTTTTTAAAAATAGGGGAAAATAGAAGTACCAAAATTTTTTTCTTTTATATCTATAACAGTAGTTTCTTATGTGGGGGGGAAAAGGAGGACACAGTCATCTCCCATTGTCATTAATACTGAAATAATCAGCTCTTCTCTAAGGAGTTACCAAGTACTCAGTTTATTTTAGAATTCATTATTAAACATAAAGAAAATGCAATCCTTTAATATCCAATAATCCTTTATTATCCAATATCTTGATCAAACGGTAATGGTCAGTGCATGGAATAAAAGATTTATAAGAGCTATACAATTTGTTCATATAATAGATTCAAATGTAATGAAAAGTCCAAAAATTAACAGTTTGCCTCTCCCTAGAGTTTTATGTAAACTGCAAAAAGATAAAATTATGATTGTCTTTGGATGGGTGTAGGTGCACACACACTGCCACTGTGGGTTTATGTGGTCAGCAAAGTTAGCTCTTATGTTCAAAGGTGCTGTGTTGTCAGCCAAGCATTAGTGGCTATTCGCATCTGAATGAAAGGGTAAGGAAGTCAATGTTTATTAAGAAAAAGAGCCTGCGTGTGGGTTTCAGGCATTTTCTGTGTTGCTAGTGGAAATATAAACGGATACAGCCATTTTAGAGAGAAATTTGGCAATACCTAAGAAACTGTTGTTTGCAAACTGCTATATTTGCTGTCCTGCGTTAGAAGACTTTCAGACTTTGCATTTTGTAAGAGTTAGCATATTCATAATATCTAATGGTAGAGAGAAAAAGAGGCTTCATAAGTTTTAGACTCTCAAATTGAATTAAATATCTTCATTGTAATTTAGGTATTTTCCTAAAGTACTTCACATGCAGTTAATACTAACAGAGAACTGGCTCTGAGGATTACTTAACAGAGCAGCCTGTAATCTTAAAGGGCCTTCTGGTATAGCTAATTGGAAAGGTTTGGTAGTTTTTTACAAGTTAAATACACATCTCTCCCTTGACTCAGCAATACCACTCTTAGTTATTTATCTAAGAGAAATGCAAGCAGATGTCCACAGAAAGACCTTTATATGAATATTCACAGCAACTTTATTCATAACAGCCCAAATTGGGAAAAAAACCCTCACTGTCTATGAGCAGGAGACTGGACAAACTGTGACCATCCATGTAATGGGCGACAGCTCAGCAATAAAAATGAATGAACCACTGTTACATACAACATGAATGAACCTCAGAAACATTATTCTGAGAGAAAGAAGTTAGACACAAAAGAATACATACTGTAAGATTACATTATGTGAAGTTTTTGAACAGGCAAAACTAATCTCTATTGAAAAAAATCACAACAGTGGCCAGTCCAGTCACTTGGGGTTTAGGAGCAAGGGTTGACTAAGAATGGACATGTGAAGGTACTTTCTATTGATAGAAATGTCCTATATCTTGAAAGGAGTATGAGTTATAGAGATGTAGCCATTTGTCAAAATTCACTTCTGATTTGAGTATTTCAACATAGGTAAAATTTACTCTCTCCCTACATTTACTTTTTTAATAAAAAAACATTTTTCAGTTTCTCTTTGGCCAATTACAAGCCTTTGAAATTTTAGCTCGACTATTACAAATAAAAATGAGAAGTTTGTATACAGACTTATTCATTACTTACTTATCAGGTATTTCACATTGAGCCCTTTCTTTAAATCTTGGAGCACAACATTAATAAGCAAAGACATTAAGCATGAAGAACCAAAATAAAATGCACTATGAAAAAGTAGCCTCTCTCTGAGTATACCACACTTTCTGTTCAGCATAATTCAATTCTGAAAGGTGAACTCACTTTTCCCCAAGACTTAGTAAGTGAGATCTTGGTCAGATCAAAGAATTTCCTTCTCTACAATCATATTATACTTGTACCTGATCTTTAGACGTAGTTCAGGAAACACATCCCATTTTAGGATTTGAATCTTTACTGCGCCATTGCTGTGCCAAACCATGTTGCACAGATGGTACGGCCTATCTGTGTCTCTCGGATAGTGTCTTCTATTGGCTGCATTGTTAATTCTCTGGGTAGTATTCCTTGACAGCCTGGAGAAGTTGAGAGAGAAGGGCGGGCGGGGGGTGGGGGAGTTGTGGCCTGGAATAAATTTTCTTAAGAGCATCCTTTAAAAAAACGTATCCCTGTCTTTTATTTTATTTTAAATATCTAGTAGCCTGGTGTATATCTCCTAGTGTGATTCCTCTAAAAAAACCCCCAAACATTCTGATATTCATGGACTCTAGGATTTCCCTTCTACCTTGACATCCTCATCACCATTTTCCTTTTATTTCCAAATGAAGAAATATGGTCATCTGTTGGCCTGTAATCCTGTGAGCACCCAGCAATCCAGAGGATCAGCTCTCAGCAATGAAATGACCTTGAGTGAACTTCAGAGAGATTAGCCAGAAGAAAGGATTAAACACATCTATGTAAAGTGCAGTGCTGAGAGTGGAATGGAAGGAGAGTGATGCTCGCACTGTCTTCTGGGATCCAATGGCCTCCTGGTGTAAGAAATGCGGGCAGCAAGACCCTAGATACTTACCTTACACCTCGGTGCGGATTACAGAGGCAGAGATGAGGGCTTACCATCATTTCCTAGGAAGTTGCATCAGGTTAGAATATATGGCAAAAAAAGGTACTGTGAGAGCAATAATGCCTTTCTTTCCTGTATGTTTTTTTATTCACCTTTTTCTCAGTGGCATAATGGTTGAACAAATTTTATATTAAAAAATTTTACTTTGAAATGCTGCCTCAAGTTTGCTAAGGAGTTTAAAAAAATAACTTTCTGAAAAAGACAATCGGCTAACATTATAGATGGTCATTTACTGAAAAATTCAAATAAAAGGAGATGACCAAATATTCTAAAAAAAATAAGGCTGTAAAATGGAATGTGTAAGTATGAACCTATTTTAAAAGCATATATGTCTATGTCTATATATATATATATATATATATATATATATATATATATATAGAGAGAGAGAGAGAGAGAGAGAGAGAGAGAGAGAGAGAGAGACTATAATATTGCCAATGAGATAACTATTTAATTTTGAATGAAGGAATTACAAAGAATTCTACTTATTTTTGTTTAGTTGTACTTTTTATTTAAAAAATATATTTTTTCGTGAAATGAAAATAAGAATCCAGATTATGAAATTCACATTCCTGAAGAAAAATGTTAAGTCTGAAGAAAAATGTTAAATCTGAAATGCTAAGGCTTCATGTTAGACACATGAGCTGATAACAGACTGGTGATTTAAGAATAGAAAAAAGAAAAACACTTCCCTTCAGTGGGCTGAGTGAGAAGGAACAGCATTTCTAAGTCTGCCTTACATGTATTTGGAAGTCAGTGTTCCAAAAATTGACTAAGAGCTGAAGCAACTACTTGTTAAGGTTTTTTCTTTTATGGATGGGCTTATTAATATACTCTCACTTTCTTTTTTTTCCTCTTTTTTTTTTTAGCCTTGAAAATGTTAATAATACATTTTCCCCTTTGGATCATAGGCTAAGAACAGTGACTAAAGCAAATGTCTTTGTCTTATTATTCTTTATACTTGGAACCTATTTCTTCAAGAGAGGAAAATTGAATAGAGAAATGTGCTTTTAAAATAAATTCATCATTGTTGGAGTTATACTGTCTGGTTGAGAAATGATTCATGCTTATACTATAATTCTATACCAAGTCCTTATACAGTATAATACATATACTATATTCTCAAAGGCAAGGGCTACAATGTAGTTGCTACTTAAGAAAGAACAACTTGTTTATCAAATCTTGCTTTCCATACTTAAAACACATAAGTGCTCGCCTGTGCATGCATATAAATCCTTACAGGGCTTGAATTCAGGTATAAATTATTGCTCTAATTTTCCTACAGTTAAATCATAAGAGCATTACAGTTTTGTTAGTAGTGAGGAGAGGGAGTAATTTGAAAGAAGAATATGATGAATTTCTGAATCCTAAACTGACAGCATTACATATGCTATTTTCTTTTTTTCCCACTCTTAAAGGTTATGAAAGGTTCACCTACAGGCTTTTCCTGTCAATCATTTTATTCTATCTGTGACTCAAGACAGAAATGAAAGTTTGAGTATCTTTATGCAAGTTTTATGAGTGTCTGAATGGCCTTTCTGGCATTACGACAATCTGATGTTTATTTGGATGCTGTCAGTAGACTTCTTGGCATAATACTAATTTCGTGGGATTAAAGGAATGAAACTCCAGAGATGACATGCTGATTGAAATATGTGTTACCCAAGACCCATATTTTATTTAATTGTTGGAGGTCAGGGAAAATCGGCACTTGAAGGTTTGCTTTTTATTGACTATCCCCCCTCTTTTCTTCTTAAAAAACAAAACAACTGAACTCAGACACAGATATTATGAAGGTTACCAGAGGGAGAAGGAGTAGGGGGAGGATGAAAAAGGTAAAGGGGATCAAATATATAGTGACAGAGGGAGACTAGACTATAGGCGGTGAGCACACAATGCAATATACAGATGATGTATTATAGAATTATACACTTGAAACTCATATAATGTTATTAACCAATGTCACCCCAATAAATTTAATTTAAAAATAAATAAAATAAAAAAGAACGAAATGTATTTAAGATATTACTTTAAAATGAATGCTTGCCTATAAGTTAGGGTATTACCAACTACTGTAACCCTCAAATTTCAGTAGATTAATACACTCTAGTACACTGTCTCCAGTCAAAGGACCATTTTCCTCAGAGTATTGCAGAGACCTTGCCTGCTTCTATCTTGTGGGTCTGCCACCTTCTAGCTTCAGAGTTGTCACTTTGCAGCTTATAGGAGGGCAAAGAGACAATGGTGAAGATACACTTATTTCTTATGTACCCCAGTTCAGAAGTAACACATCATTTCTGCTCATCTCCCATTGGCATTTGCTAGTCACATGGCCATAACTGTTGATGGGGATGGGGGTGACTGGGAAATTGAATCCCTGGTTAAAGAGTCATCTTCCAGTGATAATGCTACTGTATGAAAGAGGAACTGTGAATTTTTGGTGGGCTCTTCAAGAGGCTTAATCACATCTACAAAGACCCTTTTTTCCAAATAAGGTAATGTTCGCAGGTATTGGGATTAGGAAATGGCCATATCTTTTTTGGGGGGAGGGGGGCACCATTCAGCCCATTATACATATTTCTTATTAATTTGTAAGGAGTCTCTAGGGAAATAGCCTTTTTTCATCCAATGGGCTGTAAATATCCCAGTTGTCTTTTGAGTTTGTTCAAGGTATGTGTAAAGTAGATTTTAAATTAGTTGACTTTATTAGTCTTTTCTTATTGGGATTTCTATCATATTTTGAAAGGCTGTTATAATTACAGTATTATAATTTTATGTATTAAATGTTCTCCCATATTTTCTTCTGGCATTTTTGTGTTTATATTATTTAATCTGGCTGGAGATTGTTTTTGATTCAAGAAGTGAAATATGGGCACAACTTAAACATTTTGACAATAATAAAATACCTTTACATAGCACCTACCATATACCAGAAATTTTGTTTTCTAGCTATATTACTCAGTTCTTACAACATCCATATCAAGAGGATATATTATAATTTCCCCCATACTCAGAGCAGGAAATTAAGGCACAGGGAAGTTAAGCAATTTGCTTGAGGTCGCTCTTCTGTAAGTGGCAGAGCCAGGATTTGAACCTACACATTGTGGCACCAGAGGTCATGCTCTTAATCACCTCACTAGATATCCTGGTATGGCCAGCAGATTGACCCAACACTATTTCTTGAGTAATCTCCCTCTACCCCCATTTGAAATGCCACTTTTATCGTGTACTACATTCCAATTTATATTTTGGTCTAATTCTAATCTCTGTTCTGCTCCTGAGTCCTTCCAAGCTCATGACAAGTTCTATCAAATTTACTTCATAGTGAAAGAGGTAACATGACATCAGTGGGGAATTTATGAGCAGAATTTCAATGCAAATCACCAATACATGGCAATAACATGGGTGTTTGAGAAAGATCTGTTGCGATATGTTTGGGATCATAGCTCAAAGGACTGAACGGTAAACTTAATTGAATTCTATTTGAATTAAATCTATTATAGCCAAACTGCTTCCACATGTTATTTTAAATTAATCATATTAATTAAATTAAATATATAGCCCAGCATGCATTTATTAAATGGTAATATTAATTCTCACAACAACCCTCTAAAGAGATATTATTATTATCATTCCCATTTTACAGAGGGAGAACCTGAAGATGCAGGTGCTGGTCAGTGGCAGAGCTGGGATGCAAGTCTAGTTCTTTTCATTCTGCTTCCATAGTACCTGAATGAATGAATTAATTGAGAGAGGAAAGAAGGAATGTTTGGCTATAGCCTCCGGGGCTTTTTCTTAAACAAAAGTAAAATTGTTTATCCATCGTATTGCTAAAATGTATAAAATCCTACCATTTTGATTCCTTTGTGTTGATATCTTTTTCTCTAAGGTGCTTTAGAAAGAAATGAAAATGTAGAAACTCTTGGAAGAAGGCCATGTTCAGTGATCATTAGTCATATCGAGTCTTTTCATCTCCTCATGTTGTACCATATTACATTGTCTTGCCTGAGACATTGCTTCCAGCTGATAGATTTGACTAAATCCAGGGCTGGGAGTAGGCTAAGAATAAGAGGCTGTAAGCATTAAGGGGCCCACACTGAGTATCGGAGTAGGGCTTGAAGTACGCTGGAAGGAGAGGTAAGCAGGAGCTCAAGCCAGGTATGGCTTGTTTCCCAGGGTGCTGACTTCAAAAACAACATGGAAAGAGGTTTTAGGCCAAAAATTACACCTTGTAGGCCTGTTTCAAGAATACGTTGACTATGCATAGATGATTATTTTTATTGAATTTGCCCTGAGCTGCATTTTCATAAGCAACAGGAAAGGACCAAGAGTAGTCTAAGGCCTTGGAATCAATGTGTGCTTGCTTCTCTGTTGCATCAGTAGCATCGGAGAGCATGTTAGAAATGCCCCGCCCCATACTCACTGAATCATAATCTGCATTTTAAAACCCAGGTGATTTAAATATCCATTATAATTTGAGGAGCACTGCTCTGGGGGAGTGTTGATTAAAATGCTGGTTGGGGCACTTTTGAAATCTTGTTCTAAAACGTGAGAGCTTTATGGCAAGGAGGGGTTAGGAATTTTCAGAGATTTTCTTAATTTCCTCCAGGGCCTTGATTGCTTTTTATCAGAATACCCCAGGCAGCAGAACTCATTTCACCTCTCCTGGAGTTCTGAAGGGCTACAAGAGAATGTCATCTCCAGCTTTGTTGCTAAGGAAACTCTCTGCAAAGAAACTTCCACCTCTGCATTAGTGCTTGTCTCATACAGGGATACAATGTGAAATGTCAGAGCAGAAATTAAGAAGCTTTAAAAAGTATATATCAACATTGTCTATAATGGACAAAAAGGGAGAAAAGAGATTTGGATATGTATTCAAAACCAGAAATGCTTATGCCTAGTTAATATTTAATCAGTTCTCAAAGCAATTTTAAGTAGGCCTTTGCAGAGCCTGGGTCAAGAGTACAAATGGAGGCCCACATGCCACAGTTAAATAAAATATTCTACCTTGACAAACATACTCTCATAAGAACAAAATTAAAATATGTAAAATTATAGTTTTTATATGACTAAAAATCAGAAAATAGCAAAGATGACTAAATTAAATTACTGCTTGTGTCTGACTGTTGTGTTAATTAGCTAGTGAAATGGATGAGTAATAAAGATATCCTTAATCCACATATCATTAATTAACCCATAAAATATTTTTTTCTTGTCTTCATCTCAGGAAAAGCAAATTGTTATAATTGAGATTTTCACATAATTTGAGCTCTCGGGAGCAGTGATCTGAAGTAAATGTGATCTAAGTAAAATGTGATCGTGTTCAAGGAGTTCAAAATTTGAATGTTTGCATAATGAATTGGAAGAGAAAAAAGTAAGAACACTGATGCTTAGTAGTACTGGACATGATATTGTGTCTGGACATGGTCATTATATAAGAATCTACAGCATTTGTGCCATGTGAGAGGAAGGATTTGACAAGTTAATTAATTTGTTTTTTCTTTTAACTAAGCACTTCCACTGCTTGAATCTTCACCGCTCAAATCCTCCCAGGACTCAGAAGCAGTGTTTGTCCCTGAAACCACCAGTGGCACAGCCCATAAACCATCCTAGCATTTGGATACAGTCACCTTTCCTTTTGAGGACATAGACCAAGAGATGTCAAGAAGTATTCCCCTGGGGACCCAGTGGTGTTAAGAGAGTGGATGTTTAGAACTATAGTGTGCCTTGCTAGCACTGAGGCCTGGATCATGACTGATAGAGGCACTCATGTAGTCTTTAACTCAAAAATTTATGGGAAGGAGGGTTGTGATATGTGGAGTTCTCACAAGTGTGGAGTTAGGGACAAAGGTCACAAGAAAACTTCCTGGGGTGATGGAAATGTTCCATATTTTGATTTGTTAGATGGTTATATCAGTGTATATAGTTGTCGAAATTCATCAAACTGTACACATAATATTTGTGCATTGAACTGCATGTAAATTGTATATCAATAAAGTCCTGTTAGCGTAAAAAAATAAAGGCTACCAGAGCATACTTTTCTCTATGTAAGTTATAGGGTGTAACCACAGTATGAGCCCATCACTCTAACGTAAGTAACTATTTCATGTGTTCTTTTTTCGTATGCCTGCACACATATGCACAAATACACCACACGCTTTCTTCTTTCTTTTTTTACCTGGCCACGATCATACCATACATAAGATTTTTATGTCCTTGATATTATATCTTAAATCTTTCTCTGTAGACATAGTCTTCATAATTATGCAGATGGTCCTTGACTAATGATGGTTTGATTTAATGGTTCTTTGATTTTAAGATAGTCATTTTATGAAGCCAGCATTACTCTGATACCAAAATTAGATAAAGACATTACAAAAAAAGAAAATTACAGGCCAATATCCTTGATGAACATAGATGCAAAAATTCTCAACAAAATATTAGCAAACCAGATTCAACAACACATTAAAAAGATTATACACCATGACCAAGTGGGATTCATCCCAGGGATGCAAGGATGGTTCGACATCTGTAAATCAATTAATGCACTATATCACATTAACAAAATAAAGGATAAAAATCATATGATCATCTCAATAGGTGCAGAAAAAGCATTTCAAAAAATTCAACATCCTTTTATGATAAAATTCTTAACAAAGTGGATATAGAAGAAACATATTTCAACATAATAAAGGCCATATGTGACAAACCCACTGATCATGTCATACTCAATAGTGAAAAGCTGAAAGCCTTTCCTCTAAGATCAGGAACAAGACAAGGATGTCCAAATCACCACTTCTATTCAAATCCTAGCCACAGTAATTAGACAAGACAAAGAAATAAAAGGCATCCAAACTGGAAAGTAAGTAATACAACTGATTATTTGCAGATGACATGATACTCTATATAGAAAGCCTTAAAGGCGGAGGGGAGGGAAAAAAAGAAAGCCTTAAAGACACCACCAAAATCTACTAGAACTAATAAATGACTTCAGTAATGTTGCAGGATACAGAATCAATAAACAGAAACCTGTTGCATTTCTATACACCAATAATGAAGGAATAAAGAAAACAATCCCATTTATAGTTGCATCAAAAAAGTATAAAATACCTATGAATAAATTTAATCGAAGATGTGAAAGACCTGTGCTCTGAAAACTATAAGACATTGAAGAATATACAAATAAGGTATATGGAAGCGTATATATCGTTTATGGTTTGGAAGGATTAATATTATTAAAATGTCCTTACTGCCTAAAGTAATAGGCAGATTCAGTGCAATCCTCATTAAAATACCAAAGACACTTCTCAGAACTAGAACAACTAATCCTAAAATGTATATAGAACCACAAAAGACCCTGAATAGCTAAAGAATTCTTGAGAAAGAACAAAGTGAGAGATAGCACACTCCCAGATTTCAAACTCTACTACAAAGCTACAGTAATCAAAACAGTAAGGTACAGGTATAAAAACAGACACATAGATCCATGGAACAGAATAAAGAGCCCAGAAATAAACCCATGCCTATATAGTCAGTTTATCTATGACAAAATAGGCAAGAATATACAATAGGGTTAAGACAGTCTCTTTAGTAAGTGGCGTTGGCAGACTGGACAGATACATGTAAAAAATGAAATTGGACTAGTTTCTTATACCATACACAAAAATAAACTCAACATGGATTAAAGACTTAAATGTTAGACCCGAAACCATAAAACTCCTAGAAGAAAACATAAGCAGTAAACTCTTTGACATCACTCTTAGCAATATCTTTTTTGATTTATCTCCTCGAGCAAGGGAAACAAAAGAAAAAAATAAACAAACAGGACTACATCAAACTAAAAAGTTTGCACAGCATGGGAAACCATCAACAAAATGAAATGACAACTTACTGAATAGAAGAAGATATTTGTAAATTATACATCCAATAAAGGATTAGTATCCAAAATATATAAAGAACTCATACTACTTAACACCAAAAAAACCCAAACAATCTAATTAAAAATGAGCAGAGGACCTGAATAGATATTTCTCCCAGACATGAAAAGATGTTCAACGTCACTAATCATCAGGGAGTTGCAAATCAAAACCACAATGAGCTATCAGAATGTATCTATCAGAATGGCTATCATCAATAAATCAACAAATAACAAATGTTGGCAAGGATGTGGAGAAAAGGGAACTCTTGTGTACTGTTGATGGGATTGTAAATTGGTGCAGCCACTATGGAAAACAGTATGGAGATTCCTCAAAAATTAAAAATACAGCTGCCACATTATCTAGCAATTCCACTTCTTGGTGTTTATCAGAAGAAAATAAAAACACTAATTTGAAAAGATATATACACCCCCATGTTCATTGCAGCCAAGATATGGAAGCAACCTAGATGTCCATCAACAGATGAATGGATAAATAAAATGTGGTATACACATATACAATAGAATATTATTCAGCAATAAAAAAGAATGAAATCTTGCCATTTGTGACAACATAGATGGACCTAGAGGGTATCATGTGAAGTCAGATAAAGAAAGACATATGTATGAACTCACTTATATGTGGAATCTACAAAAAACAAATGAATAAACAAAACAAAACAAAAACAGACTCATAAGTATAGAGAACAAGCTGATGGTTGCCAAACCGGGATGGGGATGGGCTTAAGGCGAAAAATGAGATGGGTATGTATAGCATAGGGAATAGAGTCAATAATATTGCAGTAACCTTGTACAATGACAGATGGTTACTAGACAGCATAATGATCATTTATTAGGTATATTAATGTTGAATAACTGTTGTATACCTGAAACTAATATCATAGTGTATATTAACTATATTTTAATAAAACAAAATAAAATTTAAAAAATGAGATGACGCACGGGATGGTTGGCTTACTCCTGTTGTCCCTTTCACATCTTACATCTTTAATTTAAAATGTTTAATTTAAAGCACACCTCAAATATTGAGGTATAGTAATGATAAATTGCATCTTATAATCTCTTTTTCTCTGGAGTCATTGTCTCTTAAATGTACTCCCTCAGGCATGAAAATATAATAATCCAGCTCTGTTTTTGAATATGCTGCTTTCCCAGACCACTGGGAGATTGTATTATGAAAAACTCTTCAGTTTTATAACTCTTTTTTCTGCTTAAATTCTCTATGCTGTTATCCAATTGTAATTTACATATTATTATGGAAAATTTGAAATATATGTAAAAGAATTGTATAATGAACCCTAATGGACCCATCGACCAGCTTCAAGTATTATCCACATTTTCTCAATCTGGATTCATCTCCCCTTCTCCCTGTACATTTTTGGCAGGGAGGACTGCTGGAATCTTTTTAAACAGATCTCATACTTCTTAAAATTTTACTGTTAAATACTTTGTGTATCTCAGAGAGAAGGCCTTCCCTTTTTATAAAGTATAACAACAGTACCATCATTGCACCCATAAAATTAATAGCAATGCGGGAGTTCTTTGAATTTTTAGGAGCTCCAGCCTGAGTTTACTCCCTTTCTTCCAGGGGAGGAAAAAAAAAGGTAGAATCACCAAGAAGGGTTTTAAGGGTTAAGTTGTCACTTGCCCAATCCTTTATATAACTTTCAGAAAATAAATATGGGAAAGACCTGTCCAGAAAAATGGATATAACCAGCATTTACTAAGCACCTACTGTGTACATCTCCATATGCATCATCTCTTTTAACCTTCTCACCAAAGCTGAGAAGCTTAGCAAATACAACCTCTGATTGGTCTACATTAGAGTGTCATGACATTATCCTGACTTCATGCTGAATTAATAGGCAGTTCCTACTTAGCATCAGTGTACAGACTCGTTGATCTGTGCCTTAATCTACCAGATGTTTAACTATAGAAATAATAACCAGTTCATTCTTTGAGATTCCCTGAGTGAATGAGGATAATAGTATCTTAGGCAGAGAGAGCATGAAAATGTCTTTCTCTTCCCAGCCCAGGCTAAGGCATTCCACTTAGTCTTCCCCTCTCTCCAATCCCCCTTCCCTGTACGGGTAGAGTGCAAATCATAGGGCTTATAAATCACTTGTTAGGGTCAGAGGACATTTGTAGATTTGTGCTTGAAAGATTTGAATTTTTGCCTTGGATACCTATAACCATTTATTTAGTAAGTGGCATCTTTAAATAGCAAAATAAAGAATTGCCTCCTTAAACATACTTGGCAGTGGGAAGAGGCCCCTTAAAGTATTCTGGAGGAAAAAAAAAATAGGTGAATAAGGAGGGAGACAAAAGGAAGGAAGTGAGAGAGAGAGGGAAACGAAAATCAAAGAACCTTCATAAATCCAGATTGATTTTATGATCCAGCTTGAGATGAACTTATGTGGTAACTTACGTAGTTTGTGTTTTAAATGTCCCGCAGACCCAAAAGTGTAAGCAGAAACCTTAATACCTGCTTTGGCAATGAGACCGTCCCAGACAGTTTACTGTGAAGCTATAGAAGCTTAAACTTTAGGGGCCTCTCCTTGCATTAACCCCACCCAAAAGCTTGGTAGAAGTTCTAGAAATGTGTCCCTGTTCTCATGTATATAAGCTTCAAACCACTGAAAATCCAGATCCATGCATGTATCTCAGGAATAGAGTTCTCAAGAGAGTAATGTGTCTATAACCATATCTTGATAAGTCGCACATTTTCCTAATAGTAGAGCTTTCCTTTCTTCCTTTCAATTTTTCTTTGTAATTTGCAAGGTTCTAACCTAATTTGTATTTCATTTGCACAGATGAAATTATGCAGCAGGAAATCAGGCCCTTGTTGGCAGTGGATATAATTGAACAACTTCACAGGCAATTTGCCATTCTTTCAGGTAAGGGGCAAATTCATTTGCATTTCTAGATTTTGTTGTGGGGTCCAGCTGGGAGAGTCCAGCCTCCTGAATCTTGGTGAACATTATACTCAAGACTCAGTCACCCCTTAAGCCTCACCTAGGACTAAAATGAACTGGGGACTATTCAGCTGAAAGGGGGTGGGATCTCATAGATGGCATTCTGTTTGCTGTTGGGTGCAAATTGTTGTTTCTCAAAGGAGTACATTTCTTCAAGGTTATGAAAGAACAGAACCGAAAAAATTTTTAGGAATTAAAAATAAATAACTAGTGACATCAGCTGACACCATGATGTTCTTCTAATGTTCTTGTTAGTTGTTCTGCTAAGATCTAACCTTTAGAGAGTCTTGGTTTTAAGGGTAAATGAACATTACTGAGGTTATTTGTTCTCTGAGAAATTTGTCTTTTATTCTTCCTTTTTAAGGACCTAATTATAACGACATTGTTTTGCATTAGGCATTTGATTGGGAATAAAGAGAGGCTAATACTAATAAAATGCTAGAAATTTTCTGAGCCTGGGCACAACCTTGAAAAGTTGTCATTACTAGACTACTATTATTCATTTAGAGAAGGGTGACATGACTTTAATTACTGAAACTAGAGGTATGTACCAAATCCTAAATTATAGTTAGCTTAAGCTTGGAAGCATGGGATAGTGAGATTAGATGTTTTTAGCACACATCACAGAGGAATAAGGTGACAAGTCACTCTGTATCTTTTATATCTCTTCTGAAAAATGCAACAAAGCCATCTTAGTTACATCACAGAGAGAATATGTAGTTGGTGTGGATTATTTTACTCTACGACATGAGATGTAAAAAAAGTCACATTTCCTTTCTTTCCCTAAATCTTATTTAATTTGCTCTAAACTCCTTATTCTACTGAGTTTAAGGGAAATTTAATCTTTGTTATTTGCATACCTCTCCCATCCCAGAGTTGTGTTCTAAGTGGTGACATCTTACACAATCCAGAACATCTGAGAAATTCTCTGGATTCACCACATTAGTCACTGCTCGTATAGTCACTGAAAGCTCTGTAAGTACGAAGTCCCCATTTTTCTTATTTCTGCCTGCATTGCCAGTGCTTGGAACAGAGCCCGAAACATAATAGGTGCTGAGTTTTAAATTGCTCAAGTCTTCCTGGTCTGTCCTGTGAGGCCAGTGGATGCCTTGCTCCCCGAATCCTCCGTCTAGATACCACAGCGTTGGCTCTGGCAGGAGCGTCCCACCAACCTCTTAAAGGTGTAGTCTCAGAGCTTCTCACAGCAAACCTATGATTATCCAAAATGAAAAGCAGGATGGGGACTCTCTCTGGGTTTCTGGCAACTGCTGCTGTGGCCCTGCACCATGGAAGGCCCTAAGGCCGACATGCACCATGTCTGGAATGGATGATGGGTTGGGGCAAGGTGGATTCCTACAGCTTTATACCAAAACTCTAATGCCTCGGTATATTAGTATATAATTACACAATGAGTATATAATGAATATATAATTTATCTCTTTGTTGGAGTTCTCTACATTTCCCAAAAGTTTATCAAGCATCTTTATAACCACTGTCTTAAACTCTGCATCTGTTAGATTACTTGACTCCATTATATCTGGATCTCTGTTTTGTTCTGTCACATGGTTTCTACTTCTTTGTCTTCCCATTTTGGCTGCCTTTCCGTGTCTGTTTCTATGTAATAAGCAAAGCTCCTAAGTCTCCCAGTCTTATTAGTGTGGATTTGTGAAGTGGGTGTCCAGTGGCACAGTCCTGAGAGGGGTTCAGCTGCAGGCCAAATTTAGCCCAATTCTCTACCCCTCCGGGGCCACCTGTCAAGATTCAGCAAGTCATCCACAGATGCTGTGCTTATAGTTGCCTCAAAAGGCCACACCAGAAACTGAGGCCAGCTGGCTCCAGTGTGAGTCTAGGCACACTGCTCAGCAAGGAGCACCTGACTCACTGAGAATATACCTGGATGTGGCTTGGGTGGGGCCACAAGTTGGGGGAGGCAGAGTTTCAGAGAATCATCTGGGCGGAGCGACCTCTGTGACCCGGTTTGATGACGTCACAGCTATGGCAGGGCTGTGTCTGGTGCACTGGTAGTGGGGAGGGCTCAACAGGGAACAATGGATTCCGCCGGCACTTCTGTACCGAGCGAGTCTTGCTTAGGCCTTCACTCCGACAATATCTCCCTGTAAGTCCCTGGTGCCCCCTACATGCAGCCGAACAGGCACTGGTGCTCAAAGCGAGCAGGTCCGTCACTACCAAAATCCACTCGCAGACATGCCCCTTTAAGAGGCTTCTGCTGCTGCCGCTGCCGCAGCCTCTGTCTCACTCAGCCCGCTCAGGACCGGGCAGCCCTGCGTCCTACCTCCATCCTACCTTCTGCTGTTACAGAGTGATTTCTTGGATTTCTGCATAGTTGTATGGCTTATTCATCTAGATCCCAGGTGATTTTTCCTTGCTGCTGCTCCTTGTTTCCTTCACAACTTTGATTTGGTCACCGGAGGGATGAACAGAGCATCTATCATATATGAAATTTTTTTTTCTCTTCCTCTCTTTCTTTATTTTTTTAATAGTCATTCTCCTCTTTTGAATCACAGTCTGGATGCCTCTCCCCCATCCCTGCCTTTAATCGTCTTAGAAATAATTAATAATGAAGGCATAGAATACTCTTAGTTTTGTAGAGTCCCTAACATTTCGCCCATATGCAAGTGGAGCCCAGGGTTGGCAGTGGTGGAGTTCCCTAAGGCAAGTGGAGAGTTCTCACCAAGGAAGTGAGTGGAGTCAAAACACATATCTCAATCAGAGATGGAGATAGTAACAAGGGAAATAAAAACCAATGCAAGAAGATCTAGAGCAGTGCTATTTAATAGAAATATAAAGTGACCTATATATGTACTTTTAAATTTTGTAGTAACCATATTAAAAAAAGCAGAAAGGAACACATGAAGTTAATTTTAATAATATGTTTTATTTAACCCACTATATCTAAAATATTATTCAACCTGTCATCAATATTCAAAATTATTGATGAGCTACTTTACATTTTGTTTTGGAAATTTAGTTTGTATTTTACACTTACAGCACATCTCAATTTGGACTGGTCACATTTCAAATGCTCAACAGCCACATGTGTCTCGTGGCTATTGTGTTGGGCAGTGCAGGCTGCAGAAATGGTTCTCAATGGACCAAATGCCTCCTCGATATACCAAATGATTTGTATTGCCCCTTGCCATCTTGAAATAAAATTTATAGATATTGTAACCTGTAACAAATAGACTTTGAAGTGTATAGTGACTCAAACAAACACAATAGAAATTTAGATCTTATTCTTGGATCAGTCCAGCACGGATGTTTCTGGTCAGCAGATGACTCTTCTTCATGTGAAGATTTACTAATGGAGGGTCCTTTCACTTCGTGGCTCTTATTACTTATTATCCATTTTGTGGCCTTCTCATTATCTGCATCCAGAAAGCAGACAAGGAAATAGAATATGCTTCTTCTTTAAAGCCTCAGTTCAGCAACAGCACAGATTACGTTCCATTGACTTGAACTTGGCTCGGTTATATGGATGCACTTAACAGCAAGGGAAGCTGGGAAATGTAGTCAGCTGTGTGTCCACAGAGGGTGAACATTCACCCCCATACTTACTCATATACTTAAAAATTTTTTTTTAATGAAATGTAAGGGAGAACTGTAATGTAAAGGAGAAATAAAAGGAAAGTAAGCATAATGAAATAATATGTATTTCAATATGTATTTCTAGCTACACCAGAAAAAATAATGAAATCGTCAGGTGCTTCCCCATGTGTGTGACAGGTGCAAATGTGAGGGTGGTGTTATGAGTTATCAGACACCCTGAGTGGCCTTACCATAGAGATTTTCTAAAATAGTAAGCGATTGTTGATAAAGTTCTGAACAAAGGAAAGTATTATCTTCCCTTAGTTTATAGGGTACTTGCGTTCCTGGAAAATTCAGTATCTATTAAAACTGTTTAAAAATACTTTATGATTTGTGACAACATGGGTGGACCCTGGGGGCATTATGCTAGGTGAAATAAGTCGGAGAAAAACACTTTATGATATCTCATAGGTGAACTCTGAAAAAAAAAGAGAGCTCATAGAAACAGATTTGATGGTTGCCAGAAGTGGGGGTGGAGGTGGGAGAAATGGGTGACGGTGATCAAAAGGTACAAACTTTAAGTTATAAGGTAAGTAAGTTCTAGGGATGTAATGTACAGCATGGTGACTGTAGTTAATACTGTATTTTATATTTGAAAATTGCTAAGAGAATAAATCTTAAAAGTTCTCACCACAAGAAAAAAAGTTTGTAAGTGTATGAGGCAATGCATGTTAACTGAACATTGTGGTGATTGTTTCGCAATATATATACATATATCAAATTATGGTGTTGTACACCTAAAGCTAATACAATGTCATATATCAATTATATCTCAATAAAACTGGAAAAATATTTTTAAAACTTGGTGATTATGTGTAAAACAGAGTTAGAGTCTAGAATCAGATCAAAATAGATGGATTTTTCACTTATATTGCATTTCTGGTAGGATATATGAAAATCACATAGGATGTATGACAATTCTTGATTATACAGGACAGATTGTTTACTATCCCAGTCCCCGAGATTTCCAAAGTGTCTGCCGGGGTGTGTGGCTGGCATTTATCCAGCTAAAATCAGTTCTTTTGGGGAAAGAGAAAAGGAAAATAGATACTAGAAGGCAAATGGCTGTAACTGCCTCATTCTCTTTCCTGTTGTTGGTCTTCACCATCTTCCTATAGGATTTCACAGCATTCCAAATTCTCTATATGATGAATTCTTCATGTCATTTAATGAACAGATAAAAATTATACTAGGAGGAATGAAGTTTATTTAGGTAATCATTTTACTTAGTTCCAGTAGTTTGGTTTTATCTTCCTTGAATGAGGCTTCTTTGGCCCTTTCTTCCTTTTGCATTTCCATGTTTCTTCACAAGGTGGCACTGAATATCTTGTGGGTTGGCAACGTCTGTCCCGAGGCTCAGTTTTGTTTCTTTGGTGCTTCCGCCTCTTAAGACTAATGTTCAACAGCAGGTGGTGTCCCAAATTAGCCTTGGGGCAGGGAAGGGTAGGGCCTCTCTAGTGTTGAGTATGAATATTAACCAAGATACAAGAAAACTCCACCTACCTTTCTCCATTTAGGTGTGACTAGCTTTAATTTATAATTAACGATAAAAGGTAAAATAATTAAATCGTGTAATCATATCATAACGAATATTTCAGGGTGTTTTGGTTCCTTGAAATGTTTTAGCTATTCTCTTGGCAAATATTGGTGATGCAACTAATACAGCGTTTTAATGCATCTAAATTTAGTCTTACTAGAGATGCAGATTCTCTTAATTTGGGTTTCTCTGGAACTTCCTTACGGTTGTGAAACTGCAAAGAGGAAGAATATTAGGTAAAAGCTGAATGTATCTGATCTAAATGGTTTCAGTCAACATAAAGAGGTAGCTCAGTCTCCTTGTCAAAGCTTGGTATTTTTTTTAAACTTTCAGCATACAGGATTAGTAAAGAGAAACTTCCTGGAGAATGACTAGTCATCCGGACAAATCTCACACAGTTTCATACCTTCCTGACTTGTCTTTGAGAACCAAATATTTGCATTAACAATACTCACAAAAGACTTACCAAAATGCTGACTTACTCTTTACATGTACAAATAGTCATGTTTGTTCAATAGCACATTCTTTCCCTTGAAACAAATTTATATGGAAAGTTAGAATGTGAGCAGAAGATGCTTATCAGACATGCACTAAAAATGGCAGAATGGGTTGGATGATCTTGATGGTGATATCATCAGATAGACTGCCTGCCTTTGCTTCTCTTTTCTGTAATTTCTTCATAGATCCCACACCCATATTTATCACACAGTCCTTACTAACCACACCCTACACTGATACCTCTTTTGTTAGATATGTGAAATACATGCAATCATTTGTAGCAATTGGCTTTACTTGGTAGTCATCATTCCTCTTAGCATGGTTCTCCTCCACAGGCATCACCTGGAAGGTGCTTGCAGCGTATCAGTTCATATACCATTGTCTAGGGCACAGGTTCCCCAATGGCTTCAGTTCTCGGTGCCTCAGTACCTCAGTAATTTTTTCATAGCCCTTCTTGGCCAGAATCAATACCTAATGGTTAAAACATCTTAATAAATCTATAAATCCTAACAATTGAATAGCCATTTGAAAAAATAAATACACATAAGTTGAAAGAAAAACTAATATTCAAATCTCACTCTTTTTTTAAAAAGTTTGTTTGTTTGTTTATTATGATGACATTGGTTAACGAAATCCAGTAAGTTTCAAGTGTACAATTCAACAGTAAGTCATATATATTTTGCGTTGTATGTTTACCGCCCATAGTTAGATTTCTTTCTGTCATCACATATTTGACCCCTTCTACCCCGTCAACCTCCCCCCTACCTACTACCCTCTGGTAACCACTAGTCTGTTGTCCATGTCCATGAGTCTCTGTTTGTTTTTCCTGTTTGTTTGTTGCTTTTAGGTTTATATCCAACATATAAGTGACATCATATGGTTTTCAACTTTTTCCGTTTGGCTGATTTCGCTTAGCATGATTATCTCAGGGTACATCCATGTTGTCGCAGATGGCAGTTTTTCATCTCTTCATCATCTATTGTAGGATGCACTTCGGTTAAATTTCACTCTTAGATAACTACAATTATCACAAACCTTAGAATCAGACTAGATGTCACCAACCTCAATTCCTGTTCTACACTGATTTTCATACTACCCTTGCTTTTATTTGAGCAGCCACCAAAAACCCACCTTTACAAAGACACAATGCTATTCTAAAGAATATAGTGCATTAATGCTGAAAGTGTGAACTACCTCAAGCTAGTCGCATGCATGGTGTCTAACAGATGCCAACTATTGCTGTTTTCCTCAAAAATTTAAAATATTCAAGATACTTCTGTGAGTTCACTGTGGTTTTCTGAGTAGCTGACACACAGTTTGGGAACTGTGGGGATAGAACTTAGTCATGTGGCTACATCTAACAAGGAGGTTGGGAAATAGAATCGATTTAATTTAATCTGGTGGTCTCTGTTCCAATGAATTAAATATTTAAATATTAATTTTACATTTTTACTCACTGGAATGTCTTATATTTCTGCATATAAGTTATTGAAGAGCAGCTGATTATGCCTTTTTATAATAATAATAACTATCACCATTTATTGAGCACATAATATGTAATAAGCACTCTGCTAAGGTGCTTTTCATATGTTCTCACTTAATCCTCACAATACCTTTTGAGGTAGTTACAAGCAGTATTAACATATATATTATTCATGTATATTATACATATAAATATATAAACTCGTATATAAGTTAAGTATCTTGCCTAAAATCACATAGAAATTAAGTGGCAAAGCAGGATTTGAACCAGGTTGTCTGATTTTAGAGCTAACTCTCTTAATCACCATGCTATTTTTAGCTTTGATATTTACTGACTACAAAAATGAAGAGAAATAATATATATTTGTTTTGGCATTATTTACTATACTACCTACGCTAAAATAATTAAATCAACATTACCTTTTATACAATAACTATCTTCAAAGAATTAAAAAATTGAATTCTCACATCACTGAGCAAATATGAAGGAGGAGAGAGACTTGATTAAAAATGATTCAGTGTCAACCTTTCCACATTCTACTGTAAAATAATATAGATTGAAAAGGGGGAGACCAATGCACATCTCCCAACTTGATATTAGTCAGACTCCTTTACCTGGAGAGGTGTGACATGAAAACATTTTGCTATTATCTTGACTACCCATTTTTCTTGCAGGAGGTCGAGGGAAAGATGGTGCCCCCATCATCACTTTTCCAGAGTTTGTGGGATTCAAACACATCCCAGATGAAGACTTCCTGAATGTCATGACCTACCTGACTAGTGTTCCCAGGTGAGCTGAACACAGCATTCTGCTACCTTCCTTGTCACTGGCTTTATTCCGCATTTCCCATGTGGCAGGGCTGAATTAAGATGTAACTTTCCATAGGCACAGCTCTCACTGGTATATAACTTGGTCAATTTCTCTTATCCATTAGTCACAGATGAGTGATGTGTAATGAGACTAGAAAACAAAGATACATGAACATCATGTCTCTGAACATCTGTCTCTGTGGTGCTTGTAAGAGTTACTTAATAAACATTGTTGAGTGAATGAAAAATTGAACAGCCAAAGCTGTCTTTGTACCTTTAGGTTCATTGTTCTAGATTAAGGTGATTCTGACTTCCTGGGGCCTGTCTTCTGGGACACATGGCTACTGCTCAAGGAGCTTAAGCCATGTTAGGAATTACTTATCTCCCCTAAATAAGGAATTTAGGGACAGATTTTATAATTGACATTGTTGGATGGAGAAACTAAGGCACAGAGCAAGGAAACTGAAAGGCTAGAATGAAAAATGTGCTTGTAGTGGAGACCAAAAAAAAAATGACAGAGATGCTTTCAGGCATCCATTACTTCCACTCTCTGCAGCATGGGTCTCACATCTTCATGCCATTTAAGTTAAGAAATAGCCAGGTCTCCAAAGATTGGAGTGCAAGGAAGAATTCATATTGGTGACAGTCATTTCACAGAGATAGAGCTGGGAGTGAGGTCCAAACCCGATTCTTTTTTAAAAGATTTATTTTCAATTATGGTTGATATTCAGTATTATTATATTAGTTTCAGGTATACAGCATAGTGGTTAGACATTTATATAATTTACAAAGTGATCCCTCACAATTAATCTAGTACCTACACGGCACTATACATAGTTATTACAATATTATTGAGTATATTCCCTATGCTGTACTTTATATCCCCTTGAGTATTTTGTAACTACTAATTAGTACTTCTCGATTCCTTCACCTTTATTACCCAGACTCCCAACCTCCCTTCCATCTGGCAATCACCAGTTTGTTCTCTGTATCTATGAGTCTGTTTCTGTTTTGTTTGTTTGTTTATTTTGTTCTTTAGATTCCACATATAAATGATATTTATCTTTCTCTGATTTATCTGGCCCTTCTAGGTCCAGCTATGTTTTTGTAAATGGGAAGGTTTAATTCTTTTTAATGGCCAAGTAATATTCCGTTGTATATATGTACCACCGATATTGTAAATAATATTACAGTGAACATAGGGGAGCATATATCTTTCTGAATTAGTGTTAGGGAGCTTTTTGGATAACTACCCAGAAGTGGAATTGCTAGGTCATAAAGTAGTTTTATTTTTAATTTTTTGAGGGGTCTCCAAACTGTTTTCCATGGTGGCCGTACTAATTTGCAGTCTCACAAACAGTGCATGAGGATTCCCTTTTCTCCACATCCTTGCCAACACTTGTTGTTCATTGATTTATTGAAGATGGCCATTCTGACAGATGTGAGGTGATAGCTCATTGTGGTTTTAATTTGCATTTCTCTGATGCTTATGCTGAATATCTTTTCATATATCGTTTGGCAATCTATATGTCCTATTGGGAGAAATGTCTATTCAGGTCCTCTGACCCTTTGTGTGTGTGTGTGTGTGTACATGTGTTTATAATCTAGTAAATATCTGCATTTGATGGATGTAAAATTTGCTAATACTCTATAACTCTTTACTGAAAAATTATAAATCTCTTGGTTCATAAGGAAGTTATTTATAAATAAATAGTTTTGTTTACTATGGAGAAATAAATAACTTCTTTCCAATAAATCAGGGATTTTTTTAGCCAGTACATTACTACACATGAAACCAGAACCTAAATTATTTCTGAAGTAACAACAAGTTAATGTTAACTATTTTAATGTTGTATTCCTGGTTATGATGTATATCATGTTAACAGTATAGTATGAAGCAGGAACCCACATGATTTGATATCTATATTATTACCAATCTAGATATTCACTGAGGTTAGCTATGCCTTGTCTTATTAGATATCACAGTGTTAAGGAAGTTCTGCTTGTAGATAACACAGATCTTAAGGTGAAAAAGATCTTTAAGAAAACAGAAGGTATAAATACAACAAATTTGGTCATTGAAACAATTTCTATTGTTTCTTCTCTGAATGGAATTTTTAAGAATTATTGTACCAACTGAACCCTATTACCTATTAGGCTTTAGGGTAGGTGCTGAAAATACAAAGATGATAAGAATGTTCTTGCGCTACATGGTATTACTTTCTAATGGGAGGACATAGGTAAACTGACAGTTACAAAGCAAGGAGATTAGCATCATAATGGAGGCATAAATCTGTAGCTGTGAGAGGGCTGAGTCCTGGAAATGCTTTATTCATTTTTCTCCTGGCCTGAATTTCAAATGAGCATTTGCTTTCTACTTGAAACAAAAACGTCCTGGATTCTTTAAATTTTTTTTTTCCTTTGTACCCTTCATCAAGCTTCCCCTAATGTTGACATCAAAACTAATAAATTAACATTGGTACAGCATTTTAGTAGGTTGTGTTTCCTTTGTCCCTAATCTGTGACAGTTCCTTAGATGGTTCCTGCCCATTTTTAATTGGATTTTTAATTTTTTTGGGTGTTGAGTTGTGTCAGTTCTTTATAAGTTTTAGATATTAACGCCTTATCAGATGTATCATTGGTGAATATCTTCTCCCATTCAGTAGGTTGCCGTTTTGTTTTGCTGATGGTTTCTTTTACTGTGCAAAACATTTTAGTTTTAGTAGTCCCATTTGTTTATTTTTTTCTTTTGTTTCCCTTGCCTCAAGAGATACATCAGAAAAAATGTTACTAAGAGCAGTGTCAGAGAGTTTACTGCATATGTTTTCCTCTAAGAGTTTTATGATTTTGGGTCTTACATTTAAGTCTTTAATCCACTTTGAGTTTATGCTTGTATATCGTGTAAGAAGATGGTTTAGTTTCACACTTTTTTACATGTATCTGTCCAGTTTTCCCAGAATCATTTATTGAATAGATCGTCTTTACCCCATTATATATTCTTGCCTCCCTTATCATAGATGAATTGACCATATAGACATGGGTTTATTTCTGGGCTCTCTATTCTATTCCATTGATATATGTGTCTTTTTTTATGCCAGTACCATGCTGTTTTGGTTACAATAGCCTTATAGTATGGTTTGATATCAGGTATTGTGATACCTACAACTTTGTTCTTCTTTCTCAAGATCGCTGTGACTATTCAAAGTCTTCTATGGTTCCATATAAATTTTAGAATTGTTTGTTCTAGTTTTGTGAAAAATACATTGGTATTTTGATAGGGATTGCATTGAATCTATAGATTACTTTGAATAGTATGAATATTTTAATAATGTAAATTATTTCTATCCATAAGTACAGTACATGCTTCCATTTATTTCTATCTTCTTTAATTTCTTTCTTCAATGTCTTATAATTTTCTTAGTACAAGTCTTTTACCACTTTGGTTAAATTTATTCCTAAATATTTTATACTTTTAGATATAATTGTAAATGGCATTGTTTTCTTAATTTCTCTTTCTGATTGTTCATTATTGATGCATAAATGCAACTGGTTTCTGAATGTTAATTTTGTATCCTGCTACATTGCTGAATTCATTTATTATTCTAATAGATTTTTTTGGTGGAATCTTTAGGGTTCTCTAAATGTAGTATCATGTCATCTGCAAATAATGACAGTTTTACTTCTTCCTTCAAATCTGATTCTTAGATATTGCTGTGTCCACTCTCCAGCAAAGTAGACTGGCCCCACCCTCCATAGTTTGTATTGCTAATGATATCATCTCCTACTTAACTAACGTATGGTTTGGAATTTACACAACAGCTGCACACGTGTGTGTGTATGTGTGTGCTCCCGCACATGCTTTTGTGCTTGCTTTCCATCTGCCTCATGTGATCTAGTGGTAAACACCAGCTTTGTGATTGAAAGGCCACCTGGAGTCTGATCCCACCTGTGGAGATTAGGAAGTTGATTAGTTTGCTTTAACTATACCCACTCTAAAAGATGGGTTTTTTTTTGTTTTGTTTTTTACCCTCTTACTTTGGAAAGAAGGCTATGGATTTATTTTTAATGTACTTCTTCAAAGTTCCGTGCTTAAATTCCATTTCACCAATTCCCTCCCTCTCCTCCTTCCATCCCCACATATGGTATGCATTATGTAGGCATGTGAGGATTTGGGGCTTTGTTGGTTTGAGGTAAGGATACTGTGGTCCCCGGGCCTTGCTTATGTGGTTCTCTCTGCAGGAACATCTTTCTAGGCCTGGCTAACTCCTACATATTCATTATTTTGCTCTCACAGACTCTATTTCCTCAGAACTCAGAGCTTACCCCTTGTATAGCACCATAGTAGATGAGAATACCATTAGACCGTGAACTACTCAAGAAGAAGAGCCAATTTCTTCTTCTTCTTTTTAAATCTGTAGCCCTGGTACAGTGCCCAGCACACAGTAGGTTCTAAAGAAGAAATGTTGGTAGAATTTTCAGTTTTGATATGATTCATTTCAGTCAGAAGGTATTGTTATAGGGTGAGAAGGGGAACAATGACTGAGAGGAGAATTCTATTCCTCTCTCGTATCTTGACCTCCCTGGGCTGTAGGGAGTTGAACTTGGTCTCCCTCTTTGGCTTGTTACATTCCAAAATAATCACCCATCATTTTAGCACCTTCTCCTTCTGTGGGGAGCAACCAGGAAGAGAGTGAGCAGGGAGGTGGGCAACAAGTGGATGTGCCCACCCCCCATTATATTTGTTTTAAGCTCACTAATTTTACTGAGTCCCTGGATGCAGTCATAAGCTAAATGAAATGGGTGACTTTCACCTTGTACTTACAGCCTTTTCTGAGTCACACTGAGGATAGTATATCAAGTGCCATCTCAACCAGTGTAGAGAGAAGCACTGAGGGGTAGAAACTCCCATCTCACAGATATAGAAAATTAGACAGAACAAGGAAGCTCTTGTTTGGGCCTGATTCCTTTTTTCTGCTCTATGTTCCTCATATAATTGCTGGTAAAGGAGTATTTTCCTTTCCTCGAATGCTCTTTGTCTCTTGAGAAAGAGTAGCTGTCTGACCAGTTATTCCCCTTTCCTCCTCTTGGCCTTTGCTCATACCCACTCCCAGCCCCACCTCTTGGATTCAACATAAAACAGAGACAACAGGTAAGAAGGCCTGAAAGGGGAATTTGCCATGAACGTTATTGTCTAGCTTCCATTTCAGATTCCAAAGATTGAAACCACCCTAGTTCCTTTTATGATTCTTATTTATAAAAATTTGCATCTTCCTACATGTTACCGTGGTCACCAGGCATGAGAGCCCTTCCTAGGTTGCAGAATGTTTTATAGGCGGTGGCAGAGGGCTTGTGACTTTGAACCAGGAAGAACTGATAGAGTAGAAGAGAATGACAGGATACTCAGGACAGGGAAAGGATATTCATATGTTAATTAGATCTATTGTTTTCCTCCTCTTTGTCTTATTCATTTCTGCCTTTATCTTTAATATCATCTTCCTTGTGCTTTTGGTTTGCTTTCTTTTGGTCACTTTTTGAGTTGAAAATTATATTTATTTTTATTTTATGAATGTAAACGTTAAGGTTATGAATTTTCTCTGATCCCTTCTTTAAATGTATCTTATAAATTCTGATATGTAGTATTTTTATCACTATGTTTTAGAAATTCTGTAATTTTATTTTATATTTCTCCCCTAACTGAAGAGTTGTTTAATGGAAGGTGTTTTGATTTTCAGGTGTTTTTTTTTTGTGGCCTTATAGCAGGATCAATTTTTGTGGATGTTCCATGTGTACTTGAGAAAAATGATGAATTCTCTATTATCAGGATGTAAATTTCAACACATACCCATTACATCTTCCGTATTGTGTTGTTTAGGTCTTGGATAACCATATGGATGTGTTACGTTTGCTCTGTCTTATACTGAAAGTGGTATATTAAAATCTCTTATGTAAAGTGTGTTTCTGTCTCCTCATATCTCTTTTAGTGTCTGCCTTATAAAGTTAGTTATTATGTTATTTGGAGCATAGATATTTATAACTATTTTATCTTTATTGTGAATCGTGACTTTTAGTATTAAAAAGTGTTTCTTGTTATGTTTAATGCTTTATGGCTTGAATTACACTTTGTCTGATATCAAGACTGAACCCCCTTGCTATTGTTTCCATTTGCTTAGTATACTTTTGTCAATTTCTTTATTTTTAGCCTTTCTGAATCACTTAGTTCTGGATTTTTCTCTTGTATACAGTATATAGTTGGTTCTCACTTTATGAGTCAAATTGAAAATCTTTTCTTACATTAGATGAATTAAACCCATTCATATTTATTGCTATGACTGATATGGTCTCAATTTTGTCATGATTTTGTTATAACTACTAGGTATATTTATTGCATTTCTCTACATGATGTGTTTTCTTTGCTCTTTTTTTTTTTAATTTGCTATTTAGGATGATTTGTGATTTTGTCCTTGTATGTATACCTTTTTTTGGTGCCATTTGTCATTTTCGACACCATCTTTGATTCCCACCTATCACCTCTACAACAACGTCCTTGTTATTTTCTCTTCTCCTCGCCTTTCTTCCTCCATCTTTTAACTTGCATTATTTCTATATGTTATTCTTCTATCATATTTAGTATTAGACCTACAATTAAATATAGTCAATTAATCCCTTTGCTGGTTTCTCCAAGTTATCTTTTGATTGGATCTTTACTAGAGTCTTCAAAAAGGGATCCTAGGTACAGAATTTCCTGAGTTTTTACATGTTTATAACAGTTTTTATATTGCCTTAATACTTGCAAACCAGCTTGTCAGGATATAAAATTTTTGGTTCACACATTTTGGTGATGAATTGTTACAGGATGATGTTCCATTCTTGTATTTTGCTTTTGAGAAGTATGATGACTATCTATTTCTCTTGTTCTAGTAAATTATTTTATCTTTTTGCCTGGAGGTGCTTAGAATTTTTACTTTATTCTTACAACTTAACAGTTTAACTAAGATATGTCTCAGAGTTGACTGTTTCAGATCTACTTTCTCAGGGGCCTGCTAGGTCCCATCAAGTATATGTAGATTCAGGTCTTTTTTTTCACTTCTGGGAAGTTTTTTTGAATTATACTTGTGAATATTATTTCTGTTCTTTCATTTCCTTTTTAGTCTTTAGGGACTTCGATTATAAGTATGTTGGCTCTTTTTTGTCTGGCTTCAATTTCAACCACTTGCTTTCTGACCTTTTACTGTCCCCGCCCCCTGCCCCCCATTTTCAGTCACTTGTTTTCTTTATGTTATTCATTGTCCCTTATTAAATTTTTGTTCAAATATGTTATCCCTGTGTATCTTGTAATTTAGACTGCATTTCTTGTATGATTCTATCTTTTTCTTTTATTTTTCTGACTTTAAAAATCTCTTATTTTTTCTTTTCTTTATACATTAAAAAATCCATTTCCGTTCTTGGTTTTTGAGTTTCTTATTTAAGGTGTTCTCCCCCATACTTCCAAATTCTTGTTTGTAGACATGTAATTCATTATGTTACAGAGTTTTTTTTTTCTGCTTGATGACTAATTTTTTGGAGGAATTTGCATTATCTAAAATGTTTTTATAAAATAGACTTTTTAAAAGAGCAGTTTTAAGTTCACAGCAAAGTTAAGCATAAAGTTAAGAAATTTACCATCCAATCCTTGACCCCCACCCCACCCAAGGTACAACCTTTCACGCCAGAGTGGTACAATGATGAAGTACATTGACACACCATTGTCACCCTAAATCCATAGTTTATATTAGTGCTCACTCCTTGTGTTGTACATACTGTGTGCTTGGATAAATGTATAATGACATATATCCACCATTATCATATGGAATAGTTTCACTGCCCTAAACATCCTTTGTGCTCTGCCTGTTCATCTCTCCCATGTCTCCGACCCTGCAACACTTGCCGTCTACTGATTCTTTAACTGTCTCCATAGTTTTGCTGTTTCCAGAATGTTATGTAGTTGGAATTACACAGTATGTAGCTTTCTCAGATTGACTTCTTATTTGTACACACAGACCCAGGGAAAAGCCCTGAGACTGAAAATCTACTCTGTTATTGGAGGGCACAGAAAAACTAAAAAAAGAGGCAGGCCGCACCAGTCTGGCAATGAACAGTTCATTAAGGGAAACTTACTATGAGGCACATCTTGGGCATCGGCGAGACAAGTGGGTATCCTCTACACTGCATGGCAGGTGCTAAAGAATTGTATAGAACAGAGCAGGATGGATGGGGCACTGATGCATGACCCATCCCAGATAAGGGAAAATACCTTACATGCTTGCCCCAGGACAGGGCAACAGTTTGTTTTAGGAACAAGCATGCTGTGGGGCATAGGGGAGAAGTCGATCAGATAGTCTCTGAGGGAATTTACAGGACATAATATCATTTGTGGCCCAGATCTAGCTTGTGGGTATGACAGCGGTCACGTCATGGAAGTCTCCTTTTCACACTTCTTTCACTTAATGGTATGCATTTAAGTTTTCTCTATGCCTTTTCATGGCTTGATAGCTCATTTCTTTTGAGTACCGAATAAGATTCCATTGTCTAGATGTACCACAGTTTATCCATTCGCCTCCCAAAGGACATCTTGGTTGTTTCTAAGTTTTGGTAATTATGAATAAAGCTGCTATAAACATCCATGTGAGTTTCTGTGTGGACATAAATTTTCAGTTTATTTAGGTAAATACCAAGAAGCTTGCTGGATCATATGGTTTGAGTATGTTTAGTTTTGTAACGATCAAATGATCAAATGATCTTCCAAAGTGGCTCTACCATTTTGAATTCCCACCATTAAATGAAAATTCCTGTTGCTCCACATTTTTGCCAGTATTTGGTGTTGTTGGTGTTTTGAATTTTGGCCATTTTAATAGGTGCATAGTGGTATCTCGTTGTTTTAATTTGCAATTCCTTAATGACATATGTTGTTAAACATCTTTAAATATGCTTATTTGTCATCTGTGTATTTTCTTGGTCAAGATGTTCATTTTGGTTTTCTGCCCATTTTTAAATTGGATCGTTTGTTGTTTTCTTAGTGTTGAGTTTTAAGGTTCTTTGTATACTTTGGTTAAGAGTTTTTTGTTTTTCGTTTTTTACTATATCTTTTTCAAATATTTTCTTCCAATTTGTAGCTGATGTTCTCATTCTCTTGAAGGTAAAAGTTTTGATTCTTATTGTTTTGTCCTCTTTATAGTAACTTTGTATAGATGAATACTTCTTGCATCTCTGCATTTAGTGGACAGGGTTGGTAGTTTGGGGTGGTTTACAAGATTCCTAATTCAAGAATACTATCTTTTGTTAGTACATCTTTTATCGATGTACTTTTAAAGGTGTAGATCATCTTTTATTGATGATCTTAACAATTAGTTAGGGGAAAAAGATTTGTATCCTTGATTTTTTTTCTCTTGTTGGATGCTAAAATTTACCTCTTGCATCTTTTTGTCTTTATCACATAGTCACTATTTCTCCTTTCCTTTCTTTTTCTCTCATAGAAGCTTTACCTTTCCAAGACTTCCTCTTTAAATCCTTCTCCATTTAGTACCATGATTTACCAGGACTCTCTTTTTAGTATCTTTGCTCTTAGAGTGAACTTTTTTTTTCTAGAGATGGTTTTATCTCAATCTTGACACTCTCTATGTATTAGTCAGGGTTTCTTGGAGAAATAGAACCTGTGGGACTTGAATGGGCTAAGGGATGCCCAGATAGCTGGTAAAACACAATTTCTGAGTATGTCTGTGACGTTTCTGGAAGAGATTAACATTTGAATTCATGAATTGAGTAAAGCAGACATGGATAGGTGCCATCCCATCTCTTGAGTGCCCGAATAGAACAAAAAGTTATAAGAAGGGTGAATTCTTTCTCTGCCTGAGCTGAGACATCTCCTGCCTTGGTTTATTTATTTACTGTACTGTAACTTTTTTATTTTAGAGTGTACTCTTTCTACTTAAAAAAATGTTTGCTGTAAAATAATATGCTGTGTTTTGCCAGCAGCAACCTCATACATCTTGTGTTTACGTTATCTCTTGATCATATAATTTTCTCTTGTACTTGATTTAATCTTGTGTTGTTTAGTTCATCATGGCCCCTAAGCAAACAAAATCCACTGCTAATGTTGCCAGTAAGAGGCCACATTGAGTGATAGACCTGGAAACAAAATTAAGAGTGATTAAGGACTACAAAGGTGGAACATCAGTAATGATTTTTGCTCACCGGTCAGGCATGCTCCATTTCACCATAGCTACGATCTTGCAAAGCAAGAACAAAGTGACAAAAGCTGTTAAAAGATCTGCTTCACTGAAGGCAATGAAACTAACAAAAATTCGAGAAGCAGCGATAGCAGATATGGAGAAACTTCTAATTACCTGGATTGAAGATCAGACACGGAAGCGTCACCTTTTCAGCCCCATGACCTTCACAGCCAAAAGTAAAAGCTTGCTTGCGATGTTGAAAGAAAAGGCTGAACCTGGCTACGATGTTCAATTTAATGCTAGTTCACGGTGGTTTAAATGATTCAAGAATTGTTATTCACTATCTAATAAGAAAGCGAATGTGAGTCTGTGAGTGTTGATGTGAAAGCGGCTGAAGAATTTTTTGAAACTCTAGACAAGCTGATCATGGAGGGAAATTACTTGCCAGAGCAAATTTTCAATATGAATGAAACCTTTTTATTCTGGAAATTGGTGACTGAAAGGACTTTTATCCATTAGGAAGCCAAATCAATGCCATGTTTCAGGGATTTTTATGGACAAGATAAAATTCTTGTTTAGAGGCAGTGTTGCAAGCTACAAATTGAAACCCTTTGTGATATGACACAGTGAGAATCCCAGGACCTTCAAATATATCAGTAAGTATACACTGCCAGTTTACTATAGGAGCAATAAGAAGTCATGAATAATATCCCATTGATATCAGTGATAGATTATCCAGACAGAAAATTACTTAGAAAACAGTGGCCTTAAGTGACAGATTAGACCAGATGGACTTATTGATATTTTTAGGACTAATTACCCCAAAGTAGCAGAATACATATTTTTCTTAAGTGTGCATAGAACGTTTTTCCAGGATAGACTACGTGTTAGGCCACAAAACAAGTCTCAGTAAATTTAATAAGATTGAAATCATATCAAGCATCTTCTCCGATAACAGTGGTATGAAACTAGAAATTAATTACAGGAAAACAGAAAAACACAAACATATGGAGGGTAAATAACATGCTGCTAAACAATGAATGGGTTAACAATGAGATCAAGGAAGAAATAAAAAAATACCTTGAGACAAATGAAAATGAAAACATGATGACTCAAAATCTGTGGAACACAGACAAACCAGTTCTAAAGGGGAAATTTATGGCGATACAGGGCTTCCTCAAGAAACAAGAAAAATCTCAAATAAACAATCTAACCACACACCTAAAGGAATTAGAAAAATAAGAACAAGTAAAACCTAAAGTGAGTAGAAGGAAGGAAATACTCAAGATCAGAGTAGAAAATAAATGAGATAGAGTCTTAAAAACAATAGAAAAGATCAATGAAACAAAGAGCTGCTTCTTTACAAAGATAAACAAAATTGATGAACCTTTAGCCATACTCATCAAGAAAAAAAGAGAAAAACAAAAGTAAGACAGAGAAAGACAAAAACCATATGGTTTTACTTATATGTAGAATCTAAAAAACAAAATAAACAAAACAGAAACAAACTCATAGATACAGAGAAGAAATTGATGGTTGCCAGATAGGAGGGGGTTAGGGGGAAAGAGTGGAAAATTGAAAGGGATTAAGATGTACAGATTGCCAGTTATGAAAACAGCCATGGGGATGTAAAGTACCGCTTAGAGAATAAATACCATGTCCATCACAAAACTTTTCTAGTATTTTGGGATCAGAACACATTTACCTCAACTCTTATGTTTAGTCATATTCAGAATGTCAGTTTTGACTCATCAAAAGTTCAATCAGGAGTTACTAAGATAGGAAAACGAAAAAATATGTGAAAATATTTTCCATACTAAATATGTATATATATACATGAATTTTGTATGAATTTTATAGCATGAGCATTGGCCTTAGGGTCTGAAGACTTCAACTAAATCTTAACTCTACACATAAGTGTGTGACTTTGGGCAAGTTATTAGTTTTTAAACATCTCTCAGTATTAGTTTTCTCATCTATAAAGTGGAAATATTATGACCAACCTGGTTGTGAGGATTATACTAAATAGCATTTATGCAGTTGTCTAGCACATCATAAGACCTTAGTGTTATTTAAAAGTAACAGTAGAGATAAAAACAGCAAAGTGTTACCTAAAGAAATACATTGTTCAGAAACCCCATTTCCTGTGCATTTGGTTTAGTTGAGGTTTTGATGCTTTTGTTGAACTCGATAGGGTGGAGCAAAAAACCCACAGCAGTTGATATTACTGTATGTTTAGAATGTAAACCTTTTGGGAAGACTGCCTTTAAAATGGTTGTGATTCATTATTTCTTCTTTCTGAACTATGGCCTATGCACAATGTATCAGGAGACACAGCCCTTTATGTACACAGGTACTTTCCCAGTAGAGCCCACACCGTTTACCCAGATGCTCTGGTTTTGGGATTTGTTCTGCACGGAGCTAACAAGAACCTTGTTGTAAGAGGCATTTGCCCGCAGTTTGGCTGGGAGGCCACGTGGGTTGTCAGTTGATCTTATTTCATAGATCAAAAAACAGCCTGTGTTTATGTACTATATAATATTTGCTGAGCCTCTCTCAGCTCCACCTTGTTTAAGAGTTCCAGATGCTCCCTCACAACTCACCAATGATTGTTTGATTTAAAGAAAAAAAAAAAGAAAAAGCAAACACTAGGAACTGCAAAATATACAGAATAAACCTGTCAGAGATAGAAGCAAATCTGCCGTAAGATGAAATCGAAGGAGAGTAAGACGGTAGGGTTCAGAGCCTGCTCATTAGTATCAGAATTCCGAGTTTGAAATTCAGTTGTGCTAGTGTGACATCAGGCAAGTCATTTTATTTCTATCAGCTTTTGTTTCTTCATCTATAAAAAGGAGATAACAATATCTATTTTTTGGATAACTATATATATGCAGATAACAATATATCTGTTTTATAGATAACAATATCTATTTTAGGTAAAATATCTATTTTGTTAAGATTAAGTGATATAAAAAATTAATGTGCCTGACAAATGATGGGCGCTCAATAGATAGTAGCTATTATTATCTAAAATGATCATTTATTATTAATGTCAGTTTGTTTTTGCTGTACTACAAAATTTTTGCTCATCTTTATATCCTCTTTGATCAGTCTGACACATGTTGGGCACTTGATAAATAGCGATCTTTCTTTTTAAATTTTGTCATTTTTTTTCACAACTTGAATTTATTTTATTCTTTTGGTTTTTAAACTTATAGTTTACATAGAGTAGAGTACACAGATCTCAACTGTATAATTCAATGAATATTTACCTGTTTATATACCATGATCAAAGTGTAGCATATTTCTGTAAAGTTTCCCTCCTCTTCTTTTCCATCTATATCTGCACCCCTTACCACCTCCTTTCTATGCCTCCCTTCCCCAAGGAAACTACTATTCTGACTTCTATTACCATTGATTAGAAAAATTACAAAATATTTGAGAGTTAAGCAACCACCTCTAAATAATCCATAGGCTAAAAAAAGAAATTACAAAGGAAATTAGAACACATTTTTAGCTGAATAATAAAAATATATCAACAATTATATGATGTAGCTAAAACAGTGATTAGGAGGAAATTGTTGCTTTAAATACTTATAATAGAAGAGAGGGAGGGTTTAAAATCAATGATTTAATCTTCCACCTTAAGAAGTTTAACAAAAAAGAGAGAGAATGACAGTGAAACCCAAGGAAAGGAAGAAGGAAATTGTAAAGAAAAGAAAAAAGAAAGATAAATGAAATAGAAAACAGAAGAATAATAGAAATCCAGTTTACTTACATGGAGATCAGAAATACACCCTTTGCAGTCCTTTAAAATTTGTTGAGATTTGCTTTATGGCCTAGGACTATTTTGATAAATAATGGATTATTTTGATAAATGAGCATTTGAAAAGAATGTGGTATGTCTATAGTTGTTGGATGTCAAGTTCCTCAAAGTCAGGTCTATATCCTTACTGATTTTTTTGGGTGCTTGTTTTATCAATTACTAAGATCCACCTCTGTGTATTTACCTATTTTTCTTTTAGTTCTATCACTTGTTGATTATTTTGAAGCAATATCATTTCATATATACACATTCAGGATTGTTATGTCTTCCTGATAAACTGCCCCTTTTATCTTTATGAATCATTTATCTCTGCCAATACTCCTTATCTTCAACATTGCTTTTTCTAATATTAATAAAGCCACACTGGCTTTCTTCTAATTAGTCATCATTGCATGGTATACCTTTTACCATATTTTTTCTTTCAATCTATCTCTGTCCATAAATTTAAAATGTATCTCTTTTAATCAGTATTTTTACTCTGAAACTATTTATCTTTTAAATGGAGTAGTATAGACCATTTCTACTCGATGTGATTATTGAGATTGCTTGGTTTAAATCTACCATCTTGCTGTTTGTACCATCCACAGATGGTACTTGTTCCTTTAGTTCTCCTTTTCTGTTGTATTCTGCTGTGGCTTCCAAACAAAATACCTTAGACTTGGTGGCTTAAACAACAGACATTTATTTCTTTACAGTTATGGAGGCTCAAAGTGCAAGATCAAGGTTCTGGCCGATGCCATTTCAGGGGAAGGCTCCTTTCCTGTTGCAGACGGCTGCCTTCTTGCTGTGTTCTCTCATGTCAGAGAGAGTCCTCTGGTATTTCTTCCTTTTGTTATAAGGGCACTGGTCCTACGGAATTAGGATCCTCCCCTTAATGTCCTTATTTGACCTTTATCACCTCCTCATAGGCCCTATCTCTAATTACGGTCACATTGGGAGTTAGAGCTTCAACATATGAATTTAGTCTATGGCACTTACTCTCTTTTGAATTCTTCAAATATTTTCAGTATTCCACTTTATCTCCTCTATTGGATTTTCAACAACTGGTTCTCTAGTATAACAACATATATCCTAAAGTTAGCACTATCTCGAATTAATTTCGTACCACTTTATATACAATATAAATAGTATAATTTAATTTCATCCAAGTGCTAGTTTCAATAATATACTTGCATTTACTTTATCCCATCCTTAATGCTATTATTGATATATTTTACTTGTATATATGTAATATATTTAATAATACTTGATTATTTCACTTTGAATAGTCAGTAGCCTTTTAGTGAAATAAAAAATGTAGTTGATACTATTTATCTACATTTTTAATGTGTACAGTGCTCTTCACTCCTTGCAGATTTGGGTTACCATGTAGGATTATTTCCTTTCAGGAACATTACCAGAATAGACAACCACTACTTCATGTGAAAGTCTCCTCTAGTATTTGCTTGCTGTAGAAGTTCTTAACTCGCTCTGGAATGTGTTCATTTCAATTTCTTTATCTTCAGTGTTTTCTAATGTCTTTAAGGACAAATATGAGTTTAATTTAACCAATTTTTTTTATAGGAATGAAAGTCTTCCTAATTAGCAGCTTAACTTAATTACCCATATATTTATCCTTTTTCAGACTGTTTATTTTTCTTGTACCTTCATGCTTCTAACTTCATTCAGCCTGGAGAACATCTTTTGATGTTTTTTGAAGTATAAGTCTACTGGCAATAAATTCTCTCAGCTCTAGTTGTCTGGAAATGTTCTCAATTTACCTTCATTTTTTAAAATGAATTTTCAAGGTGTATAGAATCCTAAATGGGTGGTTTCTCTGGTCAATACTCCAAAGATACCATTCCATTCAATTATAGCTTTTATAGTTTCTGTCAAAAAGTCATTAATTTTGTTATTATTCTGAAGGGAATGCATCTTTTTTTTCACTGGTTGCTTTTAAGATTTTCTCCTTATCTTTAATTTTAAGCCACTTGGCTCTTATAGGCCTAGGTTAAATTTACTTTGTATTTATCCCGCTTGGAATTTAAAGAGCTGTTTGAATCTGTGAGTTGATGTATTTAATCAGATATGGAAAATTACTCATCATTATTTTTTAAAATATTATTTCTGTAGCATAGTCTCTCTGCTCTCTTTTGGGACTTCTGTTCATGTCCCACATCTCTTCTACATTCTGTTCTTTTCATTTTTCACCTGTGTTTCATTGTGAATATTTTTAATTGATCTGTTTTCATTTCCACCTATCCTGTCTTCTGCTGTGTTCAGTCTGCTGTTAAACAAATTCTAGATATTGATGTTTTGTAATTCTAAAAGGGACATTTGATTCTTTATTATAGATTCTAATTCTCTGTTGAAATAATGCATCTTCTAATCCATTTTGTTTACTTTTGCGGTGTTTTCTTAGCATATTGATCATAGAAAAGTTTTTGTCTGCCAACGACAGGGACATCTTTGAAACTGTATCTATTGATTATTTTATCTCTTGATTATTGTTTACTTTTTCCTGCTTCTTTGCATTTCTATTAATTTTTAATTTTATGCTGGATGTGGTAAATGATATGTTATAGAGGCTAATCTACTTACAAACAACATTGAGTTTTAATCTGCCCTGCCATTAAATTTCTGGTGGATCACCTTAATTTTTCTGAGGACTGGTTTTAGCTTTTCTTAAAGCAACTCCATTTCTGTTTTGTTCTTACTCCTAGAGTGTAGCCTTAGTCCTATGTCAACTCCTCTGGTGTTTCATTTATTATAAATTATGGGCTGTATAGAATTTTACCTGAACACCGAGGGTGTTCATCAAAGTCTGTCTCTTCTGGCTAGGCCGAAACACCAGTTGTCTTTCCTCAGAACTATGTTAGCTTCATAAATTTCTCATCAGTCTCACATGTGCAGTTGCTATTTTCTGCCAGCCTCCTGGATTCTCCCCTAAGCTTGCGGGGCCCAGGAACTGACCAAGCATTAAAGTGAAATTTCCATGAAGATTTCTGGGGCTCCCTCTCTCAGGCTTCCCTCCTTGACAGCCACACCCTTCAAATCATAGCCACTTTTCCATCCATAATGCCTATTAGCTGCCTCTTCCACTCAGTGAGCTCTACCTTCTTGCACCATTACCTGGAAAATGTTTCTAATCAGAGAACCTGAGTCAATATGGAACTGTGATAATGGGTTGGTCTAGTGATGTTTACTTCAGATCAGCTATTTATGTTTTCTTACAAATTTTGATTAGCTCTTCTATCTTATTCACATAAAGATAATTTTTAGAATAAAGCTCACCTTTTACCAATATTAGAGAATTATCAAAGGTTTATTATGGGCCAGATACTTTTTGTATACTTGATCTGTTTTAATCTCCATAATGAGCACGTAAGAAATAATAATAATAATAATGAAGAAGGAGGAGGAGGAGGAGGAGGAGGAGGAAGAGAAGGAGAAGGAGAATAGTTATATAAAGTGTTACCAAGTGCCAGGCATTGTTCTGAACATTTTATACATCTCATTTAATATTTTACATACCCATTTAATTTTCACATCAGCCCTATAGATAGGTATTATTATCGTTCCTACTTTTCGATGAGGGAGTCCAGAAACTATAGAAATTCGTGTGTCCCTCCCCCCACCCCACCCCCCCCCCACCCCCTGCCTACCGTACTGAAATCCTAAATGGTGAAATTCAGGGTTTCAAAACCCTTGGCGGTCTGACTGAAATCCATGCTTTTAACCATGTCACTATTAGAGGTATTGTTCTCATTTTACGGATAAGGAAACTGAACCTTACAGAATGACCTCCCCAGTGTCAGAACCAGTAAGTGGCAGGACTGCGGTTTGAACCATGCTTCAAAGCCCTTGCTCTTTCTTCTGTACCATACTTCTTCCCAAAGAGAGAGAGAAAAAAGTTTTCCCTTTTAGAACTTTAGTTTAAAAGGATTTTGTGAGAATTTTGAGGGGACTTAAGAGGGGACCAGACAGCTTCCTTTTGGTCTTAAGGAAAATAACTTCTCACCAATATGGCTTGCTGGCCATTTAGGGCTAGGCACTAGAAGGGAGTTGTTTTTCCCATTGACATGTTTTATTTTTGAACACCTCTCAGAATGACTCCTAGGGAAGGATATCGATAGCTCCATGAATGCCTATCTTGGGAGTGGAAAGATGGCAGAGCTCAGCCTTGAGGTCCTCTGTCTACACTGGGCCATGTGATACTCAACTGACATGTGCATCTTCCTTCAGGTGTGAGCATGTGTATTCTTGAGTGTTTCACACATTTACCAGACAGAAACAGGGGCCTTGAGAGAGTCTGAGACATCAAGTATTTCTGTGTTGGTTAGGCTGCCAAATGAGATGAGGAGAGAAAGTTAGTTCCTTTGTCAGGGAAGTTAGATCCAGTTATTCCTTTGTGTCATGCAGGGTGTTTACACATGAGCCTGGAGTGTCACAGAGACTGTAGAATGAACCCATGTGTCTAACCTGGTCTCTGATACTGACTACCCTTTATTGCAGTGCGGAGGCTGCCAGCATCGGATTCGTCATTGTTATTGACAGACGAATGGACAAGTGGAGCTCCATAAAAGCATCCTTGACACGAATAGCTGTAAATATTTACTTTTATGCTTTTTTATAAAAGTAATTTAAATTATCTATTCAGTTATTTCATATTGGAGTCAAAAGGAAAAAGTGATTATTTTATGCCAAATTTTGGGAAGGTCTTTGTAGCAGAAGCTGTTGTGTCACATCTGTATTCCCTCTGCCTCCTGAAGGTCACTGCAGAGCATTTTTGAGCATGTCAAAGGTTTCCCGAGTCTCTCTACTTTATTAATTTCTCTGGTCACCAAAGAGAGGCAGGTAGAGAATGCTAGGAAGTTAATGCTCCAGGAATAACCTGCAACTATTGAGTAATGTGAGTTGAGGGATAAATACCCCAGCTTCAGTGGGACAATTCTGAGGTATGTCCCTCATTGTATCTCAGGGAGTCCCAGCCCTTCTTGCTCACAGCAGTCCCCACTCAATGAAACACTGGCTCTCTGGCCATCAGTATCTCACTCTCACCCTCCCTGCCCCAGCTCTTCTCTATGCTTCCTGGGATCACCTCCTCAATACATACTTTATACCCAAATACTTGTAATCGTGTTTGCTATGGGAGGCATCTAATTTAAGACAGTCTTCGTTTTAGTATTGAAATTATTTTTTCACATATTACAAAGACACTTGGCTAAATTAGACAAATGTTATTTAACTAGCTTGACTGGAGGTGTGCTTGCTTTTGGCATTAAATTCTTTTTAGCATTAAACTTTGGTCGGGTTTCCTTTTCAATCTTAGTCTGATTTTGATCCCTGTTTGCTGCCTTTCAGCAAGTAGATGTGTCCTTTCTCTATAAGGACTTCAGCAGGGCACTCAGCCACACGGGCAGGCAGAGACACCTCATGGTGAGCCACACCAGCATTTTCACCAAAGCACAGGCTCCCTGGAGCAGGATAGGACATGGTAGGATTGTAATATGTGTGGAGAGGCTGGGACAGGAGAGAGATATTTATGTTTACTTACAGAGGCAGTCACACATACAGATAGGTGCACATAGAGTCTCTCCCATATTGCTTTACAGCCTCAGCCAGATATACAAATAGTTTCTCATTTGTCCTGTCATGACATAACACAATGTAAGGTTCTTCTGTTTAGGACCTTGCATTTCAAAGATCGGAAACTGGAAGCCTCCCTTCTTTATGCATGCATTGTTTTGTCCCTTTGGTTTGGTTTTGGCTACAGGATTTATTTCGGGGATAACTACAATGATGGTTGATGCCCTGAGGATCTGGACACTTGACAGTGCCCATGACTATTCCAGAGGTCTGGCCTCTAGTGAGTTCTGATTTCCCAGAGTCCACAGACAATGTTGAATCATCTAATACTCGAGCATAATTTGTCCAAGAATTACACTGGTGACTTAAAGTATTAAAGATACTGTAGTGCGGGATCCCAACACCTGGCTACCAATCAGAATCTCTTCATGTGCTTATTGAAAATACGGATACCCGGACTTTAGCCCAATCCTAATGAGTCAGAGTATTCCAGGGCACAGACCAGATTTTTTTCTAACAAGCATCTCAGGAGGTTGCTTTTGGGAACCACTGGAAGAATGGAAAGCCACGAGCGACGGTAGATGTGGATTCTACCTTTGTCACTAAGTTTTTATATGAATCTGAGTTATCTCATTTCTTGGGACCACAACTCAAAATGAGGACAGGGCTTTCTAGAAGCAACTTAGCAATAATATGCATCAAGAACCCTTAAAATACTAAGTCTTTGACTCAGTGATTCTTCTAGGAAGCTGTGCTATAGAAAATGTTCCAAAATGTGGATAAAGATGTTCATTTCAGTGTTATTTATAATAACAAAAATATGGAAAAGCCTAAATCCCTAGCAATTAGAGATAGTTAAATAAATTTTGCATCCATGAAAACTAATATTTCCAAGAATTTTTAATAACAAGAATGAAAGCTCATGGTATTCAAATTAAGTGAAAAGGCCAGTAACAAAATATTTCTACAATGAGTTTAACCACAATAAAAATATTTAAGCAGATAAAATAGCCTATAAGTAATTAGGTTAAAACATCAAAAATGGTTATGAGATCATGAGTGGTTTTCTTTTTCCAATGTATACTTTTATTAGTTTTCCAATTTTTTAAATAACGAGTATTAATTATTTTTATAATTGGAAACATTTTTTATATTTGTTTGATTTGGTTTGGTTTGGTTTTAAAGGAGAGATTTGGATTATCTGACTTCCAAGATCTCTTTCATCTCTGAAATCTTGTGAAATATATTCTCTTTGGCATTCATGGTGTGTACTTTAAATTTGTCAGCTATGGTCTTCGGCCAGAGGAGACCAATGGTTGTGATATTTGCCTTGACACTTTTCATGATCCTTCCAGGTAGCATTTCCAGGAAACTTGCAGCTCATATTCATCCTTCGTCCATCTAGCTTTATCCAGAGGACAATCACGGACATTGGCATTAAATACTATCGAGATGAATTTAAAAAGAAAGTGCCGGCAAGTATGACCTCTTATCTTGTCTCTATTTGGTTAGGGCATGTGGAGAAAATGGCAGTAGAACTGGTTTTCTGAGAAGGTAGGACTCCACTGGTCAGGAGGGAGGGCATCTGGGCAGAGGGAAACAGGGTGTATAAGGATGTGGAGGCAGGAAGTCCACACTTTATGGTCTATGAGGAAGCTCTTTGTTGGAATACATATAGGATAATCTTTTGGAAGAAAAAGTAGGAAACATGGAATAGATCTGAAGTGTAAAGATAAAGATTCTGGATTTCATTCATTCGGCAGTGGGAATCTAGTGAAGATTTTTGAATTGGAAAGTGACTTGGGTAAGTGGCACTGGAATTATATAAATCTGAAGGTGTTGTCTAAGACTGTAGAAAAAGATTGAAGGAAGGAGAGAAATTGTAGTAGTATGGAAGAAAGAAAATAAGGATCTAAAATATGGGGGCAGCATAAATACTAGAAACTGTAGAGTAAAAATAAAAACCAATATCGTGATACTCATAAAAGGAAAACAAATTAAAATGAAGAGATTAAAAATTTTACCTATAACTTTGACGGAAATGCGGGGGAAACAGTCCCCTTTATACTTTGCTTATAGAAATGAAGTTGGTAATGGCCATTATGAAGGACTAATTGGCAGTGTTTCTCAAAAGTTAAAATGTACACACTTTTTGATCTACCTCTAAAAGTTATTCTACAGATACTCTCACACTTCTGCACAAAGCTACATATATAATAATATTCATTACCTAATTGTTTGTAATAGTAAATGATCAGAAACAACTTAATGCCCAGCAACCAGGAGTGGTTAAATAACTTATGGTTTACCCAATCATTTAAATATTTTGTAGCCATCAAAAGTAGTAAGATATGGTAAAATCACTATAGAAACAGTTGACATAACTTTATACGTTTATAAAGTTAAACATATACCTAATCTATGACCCACCAAAGAGAAATGAAAACACACACCCACCAAAAAATATGCACAAGAATGTTTACCAGCAGGTGAGAAGATAAAGAAATTATGGCATGGAAAAATAAATACTGTAAGATTTCGCACGCAGGGTCTAAATACCAAAACAAATGAACAAACAAAACAAAACAGAAACAGACTCATAGATACAGAGAACAAATTCATGGTTGCCAGAGGAGAGGGGGCGGGGAGATGGGTGAAAAGGTGAAGGGTAATAGGAGGTACAAACTTCCAGTTATTAAATAAATAAGTCACAGGGATGTAACATACAGCATAGGGAAAACAGTCAATAATATTGTAAAAACTTGTATAGTGAGAGATGGTTACTAGCTTATTGTGACAATCTCATCGTAAGTTAGATAAATGTTGAATCACTATGTCGTATACCTGAAACTAATATAATATTGCATGTCAACTATACTTTAACAAAAATAAATTTAAAAGAAATTGTGGCATGTTCATGTAATGAAATAGCAACATTAAGCTATAAAAAAAGGAGTGAGGTCAGCTTCCTCTCTGTTCTCTGGCTGGTGCTCTTGCAGCCAGGCCTGCAGCTTCTCTGGCAGGATGGCCAGGAACTGCTCCGGCACTAGCAGCTCCAGGATCTGCTTCTGGGTGTACACCTCTGGCCTCAGCCACTGACAGCAAAGCTCCCGGAGCTGGTTCAGAGCCTCCGGGGCCCAGGTGACTCCTGGTAGCCAAAACTGCCTGAAAAGTCTCTAGGCTGTTGCAGCTTCTCCAGTGGAGGCTGGAGTCCAGATTACAGGCCTCTTCTTCCATCTTCACTACCAGAATGCTGTCGGGCTCTTCTGAAGTTTGTGGAAAGAGTGTTGATGACTCTCTCAATTTTGCAGACATATGGATCGGGAATAGCTCAGGACTGCCAGGCTTTAATTTTCAAGGAGGTAAAGTACTCCTTATGGATACTTCTTAAATATGATTAAAGAAACAAGTGGAAACAAGACAAAGACAAATGCTTCTTAGAACAAGAAAACTAACATTGGAAACAAGGCTGTACAGAAAGTACTGCTCTTAATCTTAACATAAACCAGGCTTTCAAAGAATACTTCCTTCTTTAAGAGAATCAAAGAGCCAAGATTAATTTATATGCATGAGTAATTCCCAATTTATTCTGAAAATCATGCCCACAAGGCTAAAGAGCGCAATGATAGACCAGCCAGGATTCCATAGGAGCTCCTGGAACATAGAAATCAGGAAGCAATTAATTTTTTCTAGCCTGCTGCTAAGAGCTCTAAGAAACAGTCTCATGAGAGAAGTACTACTGTGTGGATTTTTTTCAATGTTTACTAATTTTAAAAACAATATCATTTTGACATTAAAGAGACCATTAAAAAAATAATCTCAAGAAAAAAAAGGAGTGAAGTACTGTACATGCAGTAGCCTGGATGCATCTCAAAAATATTTTTTTGAGAAAAAGAGGTTAGACACTAATGACATACTCTGATTCTTTTTATACAAAGTTCAAGAAGAGACAAAACTAAGCTGTGATGATAGAAAATCAAACAGTGGCTGCTATTAGGGGTGAAGGATAGTGGGGATTGATCGGAAGGAGGTACAAGAGAACTTTCTGGGGAAATGTTCTATATACCTTGATTGAATGGATGGTATTACCTGTATATAAACATTTGTCAAAACTAATTGAACTGTACTCTTAAAATATGCATTTTGTTCATGTAAATGATATCTCAATTAAAAAATGAAAAAAAAACCCAGAAAAATGGTTAAAAACAGATAAGAAATCTACAGTGATATAGAAAAGTTTTTAATACATATTTTTCATTTTATTTTTGGTTCAGTTGGGAATAATTTCAAACCAATAAAAAAAACCTCAAGAATAAGAATAGCACAAAGAACATTGAATGCTCTTTACCTAGATTTATTCACCTGTTGTTAACATTTTATCCCCTTTTGCTTTATTATTCATTATCTGTTTCTCTACATACGTTATTATATATCTATAGGTATATATTTTCTCTCTATACATCACATATTATATTATAAGTTAATGTAATTAATACCTATATTACATTGATAGTAATATGTTAATACATATATAACACATACATAAATATGTGTACTTATCTCTGTATAGTATGAATAATATATGTTACACATATATTTTATATATAAAGAGATAAATATATATATAAAGCTATACAAACACACATATACATATACATAGTAAATGATTGGAAATAGTTTAATGCCCAACATTAGAGGACCGGTTAAATAAATTATGGTCTACCCAATCAATAAATACTTTGATAATACTTAATAAATATGTAAATACTTTAATAAATATATATATACATATAAAAGTATGTAAAGCTGATGCTGCCACAGGAGGAAATGAGAACAAGGTTTGAAGGACAAAGTTTATTATACTCACAAGTCCCAGAGAGGAGGGTTACCTTGTGCCACATAGGCCCACAGAAGAAGCACCAGGAGGCAGAAGCAAGATGAAGGGAAAAGCTAGACCAGAGCCTTTATTGGGGTTTTCACAGAAAAGATGAGAAAGAGAGCCCTGGCAGATGTGGAATGCACACCTCCCTCTCCTGTTAAGTGGAACAGAAGATGTGCAGCCTGGCCCAGCAGGATAGATTTCCGAAACTCCAGGCAGTGGGCAAAGTTGCTTCTTCTGCCCAATACGATGTTGCATAATGGTACTTAAAAAAAAAAATTCCAAGTTTTACCAGAGCAGCTAATGTTCTGAGAATAAAGATCCATTTTTCACCTGATAATTTCTTGTTATATGTCCTATAATTTCTAATCCTAGAAAGACTGAAAATCTTTTTTGAAACTCCTGAAAGTGGTTTGTAAATATTAGGAGAGAAAGGCATAGATGGATAGGATTTTTCTTTTTTTTTCTCATGTTATAAAAATAGTTTTTAAAATTCTCGAACTCTTTTTCAGAAATGAAGGAGAAATGTATCGGGCCTGGTGAGGTTAACACATTGGTTTGTAGTAATCAAATCTCACTAAACCTAAGTTCCTTGAAGGCGGCGCCTATCATTCATACTGTTTTATCCCTCAGAGCCTGGCATGTAATAGAAGTTCAATACATATTTGTCGAATGAATAAATCAATTTTGTTTTTACCTATAGACTTTGGGCCCTGACTTATATTCTTTTTATTCCAAAGTGGATTTTTCACTTGACTAATTTTATGTAATAATAGGAAAAAAGCCTATATACTTATGTTCTCTGACCAAAAATCAATTTTCAGAATAATCAACAAGGAGTAAAGAAATATAAGGTCATTCATTAGTTAAAGGCTTCAGGGGTATGTATTTCAGAGATAAGAATGATGGTCCTTGCTTTTGGTTGGGCGTGAGTAAGGGGTGTGATATAGTGCCTGGGACAGAGAGCCAGGAACCTGCCCTGGTCAGGGCCACTGTAGCAGAGTAGAAAGGGACAATTTGGAATGTGACAACTTCCTCTAGATGTGTGGGCCTTCATTCATCAGCATGGGTGTGTTCATTGACAGGACCGTTAATTTATAAAAACCCACTCCCTATTACTTCCAAATCTCTCCCATGCAAGATAAATCAGGGGCATATCAACATCCTTCATGGGAGGGTGCATCAATGTAGTGAATCTTCTTAATATATATTCCTCAGTAGATTCTTGCATTCTAATTTTACTTTGATATTTACCAGCCCGCCCTTTATTGCACTTCTCAATGCAGACTTTTAGACCTCAGTATAGCACTTGATTTTGTCATCTGAAGAGTACACTGTAGCCTGGGAACTTTTGATAAAACTTCACCTTAAGGAAGACCTGACTTCTAGTTAGCTTAGAACTGAGCTCCGTGATCCAAGTCACCTTTTGTCACATACTATTCAACATTTTGGCATTCTTCTCTCAAAGAGGGAAAACAGAATTAGACTTTAAAAATGTTTCTTTGCTGGATGTAGGAACCATTTTGGATATAAATGCCCAAGAAGGCAAAGCAGAAGTACTACATAAATAACAGTAGAATCTAGATGAGCTACTATTTAATTACCTGTGAGGAATATATTAATTTTTTCCCTTTATAGATCGTTATGTTAAATTCTGTCTCTGACCTTCATGGCTACATTGCCAAAAGCCAACTGACAGAAGACTTAGGGGGAACTTTGGAATATCGCCACAGTCAGTGGATAAATCATCGAACTGTGAGTACCAACTTGTGTGCCCTTTTTAATGTCTCTCCGTGTTTTCCAGAAGATAGGGGAGTTTAAGATCAACTGTTGGCATCTTAAACTACCATGACCACCTAAGATCAGGAAGGTTGGGTTTTCCAAGCCACAGGCTGGGGGAGAAATAGGGTGAAGGGAAAAGGCTGGAGATTCTCCTGACAACCTTCACCTTACCTTATCTTCCGGCATGAGGATTTTGGGAACTTCACTTAAAGTGCATCTGGGGAATTTTCAAAATACCAATACCCTGATATACCTCAGAGAAATTAAATTACTTGAGTTGGGATGGGTCATTAGTGTTTCACAAAACTCCCCAGATGATTCTAATACAGAGATTCTAATATAGAGATTGGAAATTGTGAAAGCACCTGACACACAGTGTTTTACTTTTCCCACTTACTCAGATGGGTGGTGATTATACTAAACTAGAAGAGTCAGTAATATTGAGGAAAAAGTGAAATTGAAACTCATCAAACAATAAGTATTTCAGCATAAAGTTGTCATTCCCCTTTCCCTGCTCTCATACCCCTGATACTCTTGAAAAAATTAAGTTTTCTAAGCAAAATTAGAAGCTCCCTTCGCTACCCTGATGACAGCTCGTGTCAGCACACCTCCCTGTATGTGGTCACTTTGGAAACATGTTGCCCGACACCCGAACTACATTAATTAGGTAGGAGAATTCACCTTGTTTTAGAGTATAATGTTCTCTGATTTTTTAAAAAAGAAATTTAAGAATTAAATAAAAGTAGATCTCTAGTAATAATTTCAAAGCGACAGACTCTAATCTCTCGCTTCTTTGTATGCCACGTAACTTCAAAGAAGTCACATCCCTCCCCAAAATCTAGAGGAAGGCCTGCAAATGGGGCAAAAACTTTTTAAACTTCTCATCAGTTTTACTGTAATAACAGTGACTCCAAGAAAATCTTATTTAATAAAAGAAGTGAAATGTGAAATTCTTCACAAACATATAATTCTAAATAAGCCTAAATATGAAAATATGGAAGGAAGCTAAAGTAGAGTATCATACATGAGTGTGATGTCTCAGGATGCAGTTTCTTTAAATATATAAAACATGGAACCTGGAGTACTTCCAGGCTTTTTCTTCACTTGCTAGATTTTTAATACATTGCTTTAAAAAAATCAAAAGAATTTACTATCCCACCAGCCTTACTGGGCTAACAAGCTCTCCATTATGCTCTGATTTCTCTATCATACCTTTATTTTATTATATTGTTCATGGTTTTCAAGTTGCCTCAGATCTTTTTTGAAATAACACAAATTTGCAACAAGTAAAGGAGAAAACTAATGCACCTTGACATCAAAGACAATAATAGTTCTTTAAGAACTTAGAGAAGTAAAGGAGACTGAGGTCATAAAGATTAATTATTTAAAGACCTGACATGAACAGACATGTGCACACATCTCCTCTTTCCCCAGGCCTAGTTTGTATCTGTGGTTTGTGTTCATGTATGTGTTAAACATATTATTGTGAACTTTAAAATATACAGCTAGTATTGAAACATCAGAGCTATTCTTTACATGTCTTTTGCATGTTTTATGTACATATTTTATGTATATACATATATAATTAGAAATATATTTTCACACATATACATTATCTTATATCTTATGAATATATAAATTCTTTCTTTCTTTTTTTGTAACAGTGTGCTTTCTGGATGTCAGATCTTTGATACTCGTAAAAAGTTAGAACTGAAAAGAACCTTAAAGATCATTTGACTTATCCAGAGGTGGCAGAACCAAGACTAAGGCCGAGCTCTTTTTCATCACCCTATCGGGATAAGGTCCTCTGTACCACTTTCAAGCTGATAATTCACAAATCAGGCCCATGGAATCAAGTTAATTTGTTAATAGGACCTTCCAGAGGAATCCTCTGGCTTTCTTCTATTTCCAGGATGACATTTGCAGGCCTCACACCTAACTCACTGAGTTATATTACTGTGATTATTATTACACTTGTAAGGTGCTCTACTATGTCCAAGATCCTTTCACATCTGCTATTCCTTTTGGTCCTCAAAAAAAAAAAAAACCCTTTAAAAACAGAGCAAATGAGAACTCTGGGACTCAAAGGCATTATATATTGTACCCAAGATCACAGAGTTAGAGATGATCAGAATCTGGACTCTAATTCAAGTCTTCGACTCTCAAAGCCAAGATCTTTGTTGAGCTAGTTTTAAATCCAGTTTTATTAAATCTAGTTTTGACTGCCAAGAGATGGTGTAGCATAGGCTTAAGAGTATCAGGCCTGAGCCAGGTTACCTGGGTTCAATTCCAGTTTGCCACTTTTTTTTTTTTTTTTTGGTATGACTTTGGGGAAGTTACTTAATCTCAATATGCCTCAGTTTCCTCGTCTACAGAATATGGGGAGAATAACACCTAATCAAGAGGTGTTATAAGACATAGTGCATGTAAAGCAAAATACTGAATAATCTCATTTTCTTATTATAATTCCCCGATAGATTGAATTTTTTATATGTTATTCATCATAGGCTATTAGCGAATACAGTTGAAAGAGTATCTTATATGGATGTTAGATTATGTGAAAGTAATAACAATTTGATGTACTTGAAAGAATGATTTTTATAAAGGTATTTGTTTGACTTTCCAGTCCTAAAGTACTGTAATGTTCAAGATTATTGCTGTATTGAAACAAACTCATAGATGCAGAGAACAAATCGATGGTTGCCAGATGGGAGGGGGGTTCAGGGGAAGGATGAAAAAGGAGAAGAGATTAAGAAATATAAATTAGCAGTTATAAAAATAGTCACTGATATGTAAACTACGGCATAGGGAATACAAATAATATTAAAATAACTATGTGTGGTGTGAGATGGGTACTAGACTTATCACGGTGATCACTTTGTAAGTTATATAAATGTCTAATTGCTATGTTGTACACCTGAAACTAATATAATATCGTAAGTCAATTGTAATTGAAAAATAAACTTAAAAAAATAAAGATTGTTGCTTCATCAGTATTTGTGCTAATAAGGGAGATTTCGCCTACCGCAATTTTTCAAGTAAGAAAATGGTGGATGTAGAGAAGACTTTGGGTTTAGACAGTAGAGAGAGGTGTGCAGTGCTCAGGAAGCTTTATCATGCTTGCCTCAGCCCTGGCCTCAGGAGAAAAGAGAGGTTGCCACAGATCTGGCACATTTTTTCTGATGTGTGTTTGGATAGTCAGAAATGTTCTCCGATGATGCAGGAACAGAAATAACTTTTTCCCAAATGAAAATTAGGTAGGGCCTCTTTGCTCCTGCCATTCATATACATTCAGCAGTCGCTTATGGGCCATCTGTGTGACAGGACACAGTTCCATGCCCTGGGGGAAGAGAAGTGATTGTGACATTGTGTTTGCTCTTCAGGGGCAAAATTGTCTCAGGAGCAGAGGGAAGTGGGTGAGGCAGTGCCAGTCTGGCTGAGTAGAATGATTTGTGAGACTCTCAAAAGCTACTTATACTTATCTTCAACTAACTTTTCTGATGGTCATTGTCCCTTTTTCTAGGTTAGGCCACATGTTTCTTAAAGCACTCTGATAAAATGCAGATATCTCACCTGGGATATTAGCTGTGAGGTCACTAACCCATGAGCAGGTATTCATTTAATGGCAGAGTAGGATCATTAAGTGGAAGGGACATAGGCAAGGTAAATTTTTAGAAAGGAAAAGAAAGAAGAAGAGATCCCCAACTTCTCCCCGCATGCGACAGAAATGACTCTGTAAAAGGTCACTAGTGACTTGATCACTATGCTCATCTTTTTCCTCAATGTAATATCCTCTCAGCTGCGTTTGACAAGTTTCTCAGAGGTTTCAGACAGCCTGGCTGTGTGTGTGCAGGGAAACGGAATGGGGTGGTGGTGTGCGGGTGGGGCATAGAATGCAGTGTAGAAGCTAGAAGAGAAGCAAAGGTTTATTAGAGGGAGGGGTAGAAGAGAAGCAAAGGTTTATTAGAGGTGGTGGTATGCGGGTGGGGCATAGTATGCAGTGTAGAAGCTAGAAGAGAAGGAAAGGTTTATTAGAGGGAGGGGCAGGTGGTCCTGCCCTTTTCAGCATTTTACCTACTGTAAATCCTGAGTCAGATTTAATGTTAGATGTTCTTAGAGTAACAAACCGCTCTGAAATTGAAAGAGCTAACCTTGTTTGAATCCTGCCTTCCTTCCTCCTTTATTGCCCAAGTAATCTGATCTTGGGCAACTCACTTGACCTGTTGGAGTTTCCTTTTCTATAAAATGAAGATAAAATACCTCCTACTCTGGATTACTGAGATGATAGACAAATGTATAGCACCGACTACAGTGCATGGCCCTTGCAGATACCTAGGAAATGGTAAATAGTTTTACTGTCCTTCCGTTGAGAAAGCAAGCATATTGGTGCATATTAATCCCTCCACATTGTTACGATTGTCTGACCTTCTAGGCTATCGAAAACTTTGCCTTGATGTTGAAGACCACTGCCCAGATGCTTCAGACGTTTGGGTCCCGCCTGTCCACGACAGAGCTGCCCAGAGGCATGCTGTCCACTGAAGAGCTTTTCATGTTGCACACGAGGCAGTGGGACAAGCTGCAGGTGAGTGGTCAGTGGCCTCTCACAATCCAGTCTCTGTGCCAGCAGATGGTCAGCCTCCTGGAGAGAGCCTGGAGCAGAATTAAGTTATCTTCTCCCCTCTTTCTCCAGTGACTTGGCAGCCACTGATCATCTTCAACCTTCTAGATAGGAAGTATATGATGGGAAAAATCTCTTGAGACTGGGTGGTACATGTAAAAGGATTGCAATAATGACCTGTGAGAAGCATCTCAGCAAAGGGAAAATCATTCCAGCTTTGTGCTGGCAAGATGAGGTGTATGAACATCCCTTCAAGGGCAGCACTCCAATGTACTGCCCAGGACAGAGCAAGAGATAATGGGCCGAAATTGCAGTGAGGGTAGGGAGTTGGCTTTTGAAGCAGTAGCTTTTCTGCAACTGTTGTGAACCTTGGGGTCGGACTAATAAGCTGACATATTACTTCACTTTCCCAGGGATGTGTCTTTATCTGGGGACTAATTTGAGAAAGGACTGTGGAAGGTGCTCTAAACTGGTTTTAAGGAGAGGCACCTAATAAATGATTCACAAAATCATGTCAACACTGCTTCTGTGAGTTGCTGAAAGGGGAGGTGTCAGGTTCTTTCAGGTCATGTGGTAAAAGGAAGTTTTCCCGGGGCTGACTGGATGAGTGTCAGCCCCTTTCTTTTGCCTCCAGAAACAAACAGACCAAATCCATTATTTCACAAAAGACCAGAACTCAAGGAGGCAGCAAACTGAGGATTAAGGAGGTTGATACATTTTAGCATTATGTGTATTCTTGCTGCATGCAGCTTGATAAGAGCTGAACTCTACCCAAGATTTGCAAAAATACTTGCTGGTGGTTGATTTGTTCATTTATTCAACACTTATTGATTACTCATCACTACATGCCTGGAAAACAGACAAACAATGACAATTCAAAGAACATATGGTTTATTTAGGAGAGTCTGAGAGTCTAGTAGTTGAAGAAAATTAATTCTTCCATGTGTCAGGGAGCATTATTTAATTCTCTCTTTAAGAAGCTTGATATCTAAAAAGAGTTCAAAATATATTCCCAAAATGACTCTGAGTAACCAAAAAATCTGGATTGAAACTGTGAAAGCCTGAAAGGATACTAGAAGTTTTCCCTGAAAGTGTCTCTCAGAAGTTTGACCATTTTCTTTGCCAAACATATTGCCTAAGTTCACCTCCCATAATTCTTGGAAGAGATGGATTGCAGAAGGCCGGGTCTAGGGTGCCTCTGTGAAGTCTACTGGAAAAGGGTTGGCGGTCCTGGCCTACAGGTCACCAACCACAGGAACCCGAAGAGGGGTCAGTTAATAGACAGGTGCGATGTTTCGAATGCAAGTGCGGCAAGAGGGCGCTGTGCGTGGAGCTCCCGGCCTAGGCTCTCAGCCCTGTTCCAAGAGGGTTTTGAAGCGGTTGCAGGACAGAAGCACTGAGATGACATGTGGTCACTTAGGGAGGTCTCTGGGGAAAAGGTAAAACATTTTGTCTGAGGGGTGAAACCAGCTAGTGAGATCCTACGGTGGGTACACTGAGAGTTCCCAGAAAGGCCGATAAGTGGGTGTCTAATATTTCTACACAGGCAAAGGGTTCCACAGAGGTAAGGGGAGAGAAAGAACCACTCTCCAAGATGGAATAAGGTCATTTTCTTGGGCATGATGACAAGCTATTGTTGGTATTAAAATATACAACTCTGTGCAGAGAAGGCTAGAATTTCACTCAGATTATGTATGGAGTAACTTTGCAGATCCACAAAATTTGCAATATTGTCTGACATTTATAAGAAATAAATTTATACTCTAATTATTTTATCTCAATTTGGTAAAACACCCATATCTAACCACCAAGACAAGCGAAAAGAGTTTAGGAGATTCCATTAATTAGCCTTTTAGTAAGAAATAAATGCAAACTCTTTCATAAACTAAACTATTATACTTGCATTTATATTCCAAATAGACCTATAACTATTTTAAGATAAAATTCTCAAAGAGTTTAATTTGTCCAAGTGTTTACCTTAAGTATATTAATCGAATTTGGATTAAAATATAATTATTCTGTCTTTATTTTGCCAAATATATTATTATTCTTTATAAGACAACATAGAGAGTGTATAAAGCCTTTTGTGATAACTAATTATTGGCCTAACACGAATTTGATTTCCTTGTTCCTTATCTTATAAATTAGAAGCAAAAATACCCAAATTGTTAAACTAGGGATATATTTTTCCTTTTTTCCATCCAAAAATGCTTTAAAGAGTTTATATTTTAAAAAGGAATACATTTTAACTTTTATGAAAAACTTAGTAGCTTTTGTTATTATTTATCTATATTTTATTTTATTCTTATTCGAATATATTACCTTTTAACTAAAAGTTCTACAACTAATTAAATAATTTTTAAAAATAATTAGGAAAACACCTAATAGATGCTTTCTGCTAATAGGTATGGGGTTTCTTTTGGGGTGATGAAAATGTTTTGGGAAAAACATGGAATTGTACACTTTAAAGCGGTGAATTATAAGTTATATGAATTATATCTCAATTTAAAAAAAAAAGAAAAGATCCTCGGGCCCTAAGACAACAATAAAATAACTACAACTCTATGCAGATATGTACTATTCTTACTCTGTTTTTGATGGTTCTGCAGACTTTTTTTCTTAGCAAAACAACTCTTCCTTTTGTCTTATTCCGTGCTTGTTTTGGAAGCAGTTCACAGAGGCAGGCGGTCTCCTTCCTGAGCCCTAAGGGGGGTGATTCTCACCTCTTTGCTTGCCTTATTTAGTCTAGAAACACAGGGCATTGGCCTTCTGCTCTTAGATGCTTTAGTCAATTAAGATATTGTACCACATGTTCATTTAAAGTGGGCAAGACTCTCATTTTTGTTGTTGTTAAAATAAGTTTAACAGAGCCACAGGCTTTTTCTCATCATGCAAGTGGAGAGAAGAAAGTGCCAGAGGTCCTTAAATCATGTGACAGAGCAATCTTTACAAATACGAATACTAAGTATTTAGTGTTTGTTCCATTCAGTATCCACTCAATTTTGTATTCAGAAATTACAATTTCATCACTATTACCAGGGTAACGCATAATCAAGAAGATAATCAGAATTACAAGTTATTTTCATGGGCCCTAGAAATAATTTTATAGTCTTAGGAATTTTTTAAGACCCCTTTGTTCAAACTTTACTTTGCAGAGAACGTTGTTAGAAATGAATAGGCACAGAGGCCTCCGTTTTGCGCTCAAAGACAGAATTGGCATCCTTATGAATATTTTCGGTGTTAATACCTTAACAAATCAGTGTTTTGAACTAGTTTTGTATGACAGGAGGATCTCTTTCAGTAGCTGCTGAGGAAAGGAGACATCTCATGTCTTTCAGAGGCCTCTTTTTTCTAAATTATGTATTTTAAAGGACAGATTTCTAGAATTCATTAGTTTGCATTATAAACAAAATAGAACAATAGAGCTAACTTTCAATGGTAGAAATAGATAAGTAGTAAAAGTGGAATATAGAGCATCAATCATTAATCATTCATATATCCTCTTACTTCCTATGCCACTTACACTCCCAGCGTATGACACAGCAGAGCACAGTGCTTGCCATGTAATACTAGGTCTTTATAAACATATTTTGATGGATGTCTACATTCATGCTTGCCTTTGTCATAGGAAAGAATTCCTGCAGAAAATTTTGATTCTTTAGAGCCTGAAGTTGTCCTTCTTGCCCTGTTAAGTGGGTCATCTTTTGGACCAATTGCTTGTTTCCATAATGATGGAACCATAATGATGAGCACACACTGGAACAGCCATATCCATTGTTTAAAAAGTTAAATAGTTACATCTCTTGAATGTCCCACTCTACCTCCTTGACCCATTTCCTAGGACCTACATGATCTCTTTATGATTCTGGCAACTAAAGGATTAATACCTGTACCCCAGCTGGTCTCAGGATTGTTTCAGCATTGTATCTGACATCTGTGCTGATTGGTCAGTGCCTGCTCTGTACAGGTACTAAATATTTTGAATTGTTACTACTGTGGACAAGGGCAAACTCCATTTGGGGGCTGGGCAACTTACCTTTATGATTTTCAAGTACCATAGTTCCTCAAACTTTCCCTCTATGTTCATGGCAGATTTTGAAGCTGACCATGTGGTCTAGTCCCAAAGCAGTAACCAGGTCACGATTTTTCCTTGTATTTTTTCACCAGGTGAAGGGGATACTTAGTGATGACATCACTTACTAAAATTCACCTTCCCTCTCTCACACACTTTTTCTCATACTCTGCAGCCTTTTGGATGTATCTCTCTTTCAACCTTCCCTAGCAATATGCTTCTCCTTTGGCCCCTCCACCTTTCCTCTTAACTCTGCATCACACACACAACACACACACACACACACACACACACACACACAATGTATATATTTTTTTTTTCTAATAATGGCTAACGCCAGAATACTGCTGGAATGCTGGAAGCTCCAAGGCAGTTAAGAAACTGAGTGAAAAAAGCCAGAACTCCTATTAGTGAGTAAGAAGAGGAGGGTAAAGCTAAGAGCATTTACGAATGAGTGCTCTTAACTTATATGAGTGCTCATATCTTATTTGTCTTTATTCATATGTAACCTGATTTCTTTCAGACTATTATTAATTCATCCAACCTACAAATATTTAATGCACATTGATGAGATAAGAAGAAATGTGGCCGATACCCAGAATGGAAAAGAAAGGAAATGTCTCGTCCGCTGGCAGGAGTAGCAGCCAGATGGCCAACTTGGGGCATTACTTGGAGTGAACAGAGCCACAGGGGTTATCCACAGAAATTTTAAGGGCTAGACCAGAGAAGTCAAACCTATCATGAGGCTGGGTATGGACATTGGAAGCCTTCAAGAGGGTGAATACTGCAATGGAGTAGGCTACAAAGAGAAAAGACATGAGGATGAGAGGGCCAGACTTCTGTGTGAGCAGAGGAGAGAGTATAAAGCTCTCCTCACAGGAAATGAGCTGGAGGCTGTGTGAACACTAGAGGTGGCGAGCCAGGAGGAAGAGACTCAGTGTTCATGTGCACAGGGGTGATTGTTTTGTACCTATGGGACTATTCTAACTCCCAGGGCATACCAAACCAGCATCCCGTGTGACCCAGGAACCAAACCCAGAACTCCAGGTAGCAAAATTCTAGGCCAAGTTCTGCCCTTTTGTCTTGCTTCATGGTTACGCTCAGGGCATTGAAATGACTACACTGTGTGAGTTGACGACTAGAGCTGTTGGATTTGGAAGGAGCTAGCCTGACGTCTTCCCCAATGACAAGCTCTAAGTCTCTATGTAAAAAGAGTTGAGTAGAGTTGCCTTGGAAGAATGAATCTTTATATGTCAAACTGAAATTGTTGCCCATCTTTGCCAAATTTCAACAGTTGAACAAGGCCACACTTTGAGAGCAAAGTAGGGCTTATTGATAAAACCAGATGAAGTTTTTTTCATGGCCAACTAGCAATTATTATATTATTATCACATGGTAGTTCCTAGCATTTAACATTCAATATCTGTCACTTTCTTATTTCTGGTCACTGTCTTGGATTAGAACCAGATTTATTAACTTTGCTTTTAATTTACAATGGCAGCTTGAGATACACACAAAATTTAACAGTTGTTGCTTTTGGAGGGGGAAAGTAGATGAACTGGGGACAAAAGACTTGCTTTTTCCAATATATGCCCTTTTGTATAGTTTGAATTTTGTATCATGTGTATGTGTTATCTATTAAAAAGAAGCTAATTTTATAAAGCTGCAGCTTGACATTTTTAGCATTTAATTTCCTAAATGAAAGATATACTGATCTGTCATTCTCCTTACCCCAAACCTACCAAGAATTTTCTTTCATTAATTCCTTATGAGAGACTATATTTCTTTTTTTTTTTTCTCTAGGATGAGCTGAAATTACTTGGAGAGCAAGGGGCTATGTTGCTGTCGTGCATTCAAGAACCAGCAACCAAAAATCCTACCAGTAAACTCCATGCCAATGAAATTGAGAATGTAGCTACCATAGAAAGGTGAGTGAAGGTGGAATATGGTTTTTTTAGGATAGAATAGAACTAGACGATCTGAAACAACCACGGATAAATTAGAACAGTTACTCTTGGGGCTTAGTAGGGTCAAGAAAGAATAATATTTAAGACGACAAAGGAAAAAAGATGGTACCCACCTGGCACCCAGTTACAGAGATGTTTTTATGAGAATGCCATTCCCTTCTCTTATGAAATGCTGTCATCACAGGATTTCAAAGGGGATGGTATATTGGTTGAGTTTTATTTCTAAATGACAGTTTGGCCGGGTGCTGTGATTTGCGCACCTGTCAAAGAAAAGACACAAAGGTGCGGTTATCAGGGACATATATTAAACACAGCAGCTGCAACTGAAGTGAAGCTTCTGCCTAGCACTGAGAGTGAAACTGATTGAAAAATAAAAATATGAGAACTAGCTGAACCATGAGAAAGTCATAGATGACATAGGCTTTCATAGTAAGGACATTACCATAATTTATAACAGTGACTGAAACGTAGATGTTACCTAAATGAGCTTATCCAGATGCCTGCGGAAATGAATATTAACCACAATGTCACTTTGTCATTCTTTCTTGACAGATTGCTAGTTCAATTGGATGAAACAGAAAAAGCCTTTAGTCGGTTTTGGTCCAAGCATCACCTGAAGCTTAACCAGTGCCTACAACTACAGCATTTTGAGCACAAATTTTGTGAGGTGTTATTATTATTTTTTTTTAATAGAACTTCCTTTCATGGTTCAGTGACTTTCGATTCACTTTCCCATCTCGAACTGAGTATTGGGCTTCCTTCCTCCCCCTAATCCAGTATAGCAAAACTCTATCTCCAGATGAGTGCTCATTGGCTTATTTCTAGACTGTTCTAATGTGTCTTGTAGGTTAAGCTTGCCCTGGACGACTTGTTGGCAGAGCAAGCAGAGTTTACAGACCTTGGAGACAGTGTGATGCATGTAGAGCAACTTCTTAAGGAGCACGAAAAACTGGAAGGAAAAGGCCAGGTTTGTTCTTTGCCTTTTTTTGTGGACTGGAAAGGTAGTTGCTGTGGACAGTGACAGGTCATGCCCATGTATTGTCAAAAGGTTGCCAAAGGACACAGAAATGCCCAAATCCTGCCCTTTCAGTCACCCCGCTCCCGCCCCGTTTCCCAAGGAGATGTACACATTCACAGCCATGATACACAACGCCCGCAGAGTTCTGTGAAGGCTTCCAGAGCACCGGGCTGAGGCTGGAGGTGCAGGTGGGGTGAGAGCTCTGGCCAGCCCTGCCCCCTCTCAGGGTGGAACGCTAGGTGCATCACCCACCCATTGGGCCGGATGTGGAGGCATGGCATGGGTGTTGGTTGTAAGGAGGGGAAACTTTAGAAACTTTAGAAAGGGAAACCAGAAAAAAATAACTCCTTTTATAACAAGCATGACAGTGAAAAGGGGGAAATGGGTCCACATTAGTTCTGTTGCTACACAGAATTGGCAGTGCTTTCTCCTTTCTCATGCCCCAAGAGTTGTAAATATCAAACTTGTAAAAGAATACGTGTTTCACAATTCTCATACCAGAATTAAAGAGTTTTCCAGATCTGCACACAGGTCCTTCTAAATTTGGCTTACTTCAAGTTAAGAAAGCCCAGTCATCTCTTTCCAGAGAAGTTCCTTCTGCTTTTCTTTAATTAGGATTTCTGTATTTTTGTCTCTTGGAGACCAGGTACTATATTAGCACTTCTTTTCTGAACTGATCTAGAAGTATGTTTCCCTGGAGGTAATGTTGTAGTACTAGAGATTTGCTATTTAAAGTCTGATCCTCGTGCCGGTGGCATCAATGTCACCTGAGTCAGAACTTATTAGAAATATAGAATTTTCAGCCCCACCTCAGTGTCAGAATCCACATTTTAATAAGATCTTCAGGCGATACATGCACATTATAGTTAGAGACATACTTCCCTAAAGAATAGTAACAAATGTAAACAAATGCCACTCTGACTCTGAGAGCTGTCACTGGTGGATCCTGAGCTGGAGCTGCTTCTGTACATGGGTGAACACCCGGACCCACCTGTGCTCGTACTCCCACTCAGGAAGCCCATCTTTCCCTAGTGATCATTGACAGCTAAATACTTTAGTGCTGAAGGCACGAGTCATCAGAAATGTTTATCAAACAATGAAGTAATTGAATTTCATATATCTGATGTGTCTTAGATTCTCCAAGACAGTCCCAATATTATGTAATTTTAGTTTTTTTTCAAAAGAACTCCTTATTAAATGTAGATACTATGTATTTTCTCTTATATACATATATACATATGAGGGGGAAAATGCCTCACCAAGCTCAATGCCTTTATTTTTGGTTTGAAAAATATGGTCACAGCCTATGTATACATATACCATGAAAGTAGCTACTGACCTACCAGGAAGGTGTTCATTCATCATTAGGTAGTCTTTGCCCTGTTCTGTGCATATGGTGGCAAACCAGACAGTCAAGACGGTGCTCTCTTGGAGCTTACATTCTACTGGGGAGAGGTAGATATCTAGTAAAAAGTAATCAAATAAATAATAATATCAGATAGTGACAAGTGGTATCAAGAAAATAACCGGATATAATAGAAAGTGACTGGGAGGTGCTGCCTCAGCTAGAGTAGTCAGGAAAGGCCTCTCTAAGAAGGTGATCTTTGACCTGAGATCTGGATAGCCATGCAAAGATTTGGAGACTAGTGCTCAAGGCAGAGAAGCTGCAAGTGCAAGGCAGAAATGAGGTGGCGGCTTCAAGGAATGTGGCTGGAGCACAGTGAGCCACGTAGGAAGAAGGTGGGAGCAGTGGCTGTGAGGACTGGATTTTATTCTCAGTGGAATGGGAAGCCATCGGACGGTGCTCTGGGTTGTGTTTTAAATAGTGGGGTTGGATCTGCATGACTGCATCCACATTCTGCTTTCTGCTCACCTTCTTGGGCTTGTGATCCTTGGTACATACTTTAAAGATCTCTGACTGGAGCTAGGGGCTCAACCTATGGTCATGGGACATAGGAATATTCTGTGAACCCATGAGCCATCTTTTATGCGTAAAGTTCCTGTACCAGCTGGACTAATACACCACAGATGGCCCACAGAGCCTAGGCAGTTTGGTTTTTACCCATCCTGTATCTTGCTTACCCTGTTTTCTCTTATTTCCTAAAGGATACATTAGACCTATTCCTCAGCCTTTGGGTGAACAGAGCAAAGCTACCTTAACATAACTGGGACTGTTTTTGCATGTCTTCACTCAGATTTCTAAGAATCATTATTTCTTCAGATGATAAGGGCTTGCCCAGTCTTTCCATTTGTCTTGTAAAGTGTTAAAGAACAAGGTGATGTCTGGCAAGAATCCACCAAAACTTGCTTGGTTTGTCCTTTACTCCACACTCAGGTGTCACCTTCCCTCTTGGCATAGCCACACATTGATTTCTGGTTTGCTGTCAACTTCCTTATTCTGTGCAGTGATATCATCCTCACGGGTACCCTCTGAGCCAACTCACTAAGCAGATTCTTGTGCATGCTAATTGAGCCTGTTCTTTTGTCTTGTTCTAGTTTGAGGGTTTAGCAAACTTTTGAGTGCTCATTTCTAATTCTGAGAAACAATGGTTTTAGCCCCTACCCTTACTTCTAAAAGCAGAACTCGCTGCAGGAATTTTGGTCTGAGGCATGCTGGGGCCTTCAGTGATGAGCCAGCAAGGAATAGACTATGACAGGGCAAGAAGAACCAACTCGATTTCAGCCTTGACCTCTCCCCTCAAGGCCAGGAGCCAGCAGTTACACTACTGTGCCCAAGAAGGCATGGGACTCAGATCATTAACCCCTCCAGGGCCATAATCTAGCTACAGTGCATGGCTTTTTTTTCCTTTTAGTGGAAATTTTCAAACACACACAAAAGTAGATTGACTAATGCAATGAACTGCCATGTATCTATTGCTCACCTTCAACAGGCGTTAACTTTCTCTCTTTCTTGTTTCACCTGGCTCACTGCGCTATATATTCGTTCTATCCTATGCCATTACCTGGGGGTCCGTTCTGGGCTTCCTGATGTAGTCACATCACAGTTTCTCACTATTTCCTTCCACAGTAGATGCTCTCATCTTTCATCTGTCGTAGCAGTAGAGTCCTTGGGGAAAGAAACAAACCGTGATTATAATAAAGATTTTTGAATTGCGTGTTGCAATTTTGACTATCCAGTCTTCTGGAATTTTCAGTATCTGAAAGGCTTGTGAACTGAGCGCCAGATCTCAGCCATTTCTTTCTCACTATTTCTTTTTCACTTAAGTTTTATTGCCTGTTTATCATGAGCAGAAGCTGTACAGAAAAATAAGCTGTGATTTGGATGTTTTACCATAAAGTTCTTTGTAAGTTCTCTGAAGGATCTGACAGTCATGGTTGTGCACCTGTCATTCATAGCACATGTGGGGAGGCCCTGTGGGCTGGAGGGTGATCAGACACAGGCTTTGGAGTCAGGAGGAACTGGATTCAAATCTCAGCTTCAACAACTACCAGCTGTGCAACCCTAGTCAGGTTTCTTAGCCTTTCTGAACATATCCCCTCATCTGTAAAATGGATTATAATAATAATTCCTACCTCACAAAATCTCTGTGAAGGTAAAATGAGTTAGAGGTGTAATAAGGACTTACAGAGTGTCTTGAATGTCACAGGTGGTCAGAACTCAGAAGCTATTATTATTATTATTATTATTATTATTATTATTATTATCCATTCTTTTCAGTAGAGTAATATCCAGTCATCCAGCAGTGGCTCCTAAGTTGTATTTATGGATCTTTTCCCAAGATCCACTTGGACCTGTTACTCACATCTTTTCTTCAATCTCAAATGTTTTAAGAACACTTTTGAAGGGTGAGGTGCCACATGCTAAGTGAAGGGCAAGCTGTGATTGCCATGGGGCATTTGGGAAATATCCTGTGGTAAAGTTTCCTGGACCCAGGAAACCTGTGTTATTCTTAATAAATTAGGCAGCTAGACATTAAAAAAAAAAAAAGTCAACAGATACTTCCTTGCCAAGTTTGCATACATCTATATTTGACTAAAATCAGCCAGGTTTGATCAGCCTAATAAGCTCCCAAGTTTAGGCAGAACAAATGCAGTGTGTGGTGGTCAGAGCCTGATTCTGGAGCCAAACTGCCTGCGTCTGAAGTTTGGCTCTCCTCTTCCCTACGTGGGTCACCTTGGGCCATTACGCCTTCACTGCTCTTTTGTAAAACAGCATCTATATAAAAGGGTTTGTTATGAAAAGTAAAAGAAACAATCAATATAAGCATTCAGAACAATGCTTGGCATATAGTAAGCTCTCAGTAAAAGTTAGCTATGATCATTAATGTCGCAGAGGTAACTGGCTCAATTCTGTGCTGTGGAATGTTTCCTAGGTTCAACCTAAAGTGACTGAGCAGTTCTAGTAAGTGTCTCATTCATTCTTCATTCATTCTGTAAATATTTATTGCTCTCCAACCGTGCCAATCACTGTTCTAGGTTCTGAGGACACAGCAGTAAGCAGCACATTTGAAAATCACCACCTGAGAAATTAGCATTCTAACCTCCTTTCAGGGATGGTGACCAGTGTGTATCTGGGCCTTTGCTGTTCAGTACAAGTGCACTGGGTATTCACCTCTGAGTCCTTTTAAATAGCCACTGCTTGATTTGTGTCACTTTATTCCCACACCATCACTCCTTTTTGGTTTGCACAATCATCGTTTATTCTTAAGTACCTAATTTATGCTATGTACTGTTTTAAGTTGAATAAGATCTAATGTATGCCTACGAGGGTCTGTGACGTAGTGAAGACAATAGATAAGTGATCACAATACAGTGAAGTGTGTGCTCTGATCAAGAAAGGCACAGAGGAGGGACGTCGGAGTAAAATGGTGGAGTTAGAGAAAGTTTCCGGGAGACGAACCCTGAAAGGTGATTTAGAGTTAGCTCCAGAGGAGTGTGTGTGTGCGCTCACTTGCAGCACATATACTAAAATTGGAGTGATACGGAGGGGAGTGTGTGCATCGGGAGGTAGGGGGTGGAGTGGTGGGGGGCACAGGTGGGAAGGGAAGGATGAAAGAGCAAATAGAGAAGGCATGGAGGCCTGAAGCTGCCTGAGTATTTGGGGAACTACAAATGGGTCATTAGTTCAGATCCAGCAGAGGATGGGGGTGAGAGAAGTGGAGGAGGAGGAGGCACAGGCACGAGCCTGATAATGAAAGGCTTTCTGTGCATTGCTTAGGAGTTTGAACTTTCTCCCGAAGACTGTAGAGAGCCAAAAAAGGACTTGAAGCTTGGGAGTGATGTAGGCATGATAAGCACTGTAATGGAATTGCTGCTTCATCAGCAATGTGGGGCATGGTTTGAAGAACAGCCTGAAGGAGAGCAAAGAGGCCAGCTGTCCCAGTCAGAAAGCATGAAGGCTTGAACAGACGCTGACAAGGAAGTGGTGGAAAAGGGCTCAGAAATCAAAAGGTCTTAAGAAGGAGGCAGGCCCTGCAGGGCTTAGCGAATGACTGGCAGGGTAGGGGGCAGGGTTTTTGAGACTGTTGAAAGAACCACTGTAAAGTTAAGAGACGGGCAGGTTGTCGTCACCTGGAGTCATCATGATTCCTTGTGTTACTGTAAAAAGTTAAGCCAGGGCACGTGTGGCACACAGCTGCTAAACGTGGTCAGCGAGGCTGCACATGCACATGAGCCCTCTGCTCCTTTGGTAATGTGTCAGTCATCTGTGTTGACTCACAGATTAGTGTTGTTTCACACAATTCCCGGCAAGCAGATGACTGCGTCATCTCATGCATTGGTTCATTTATCCATTCATTTTATTAATCGAATATTTATAAGATGCCTATTAAGTCCCTGCATGGAATTTACATATCGAAAAGAGTGGGAAGAGGATGGAGAAGTTGTACATTAAAGTAAACAAAGATGCTTTCAGAGAGAGATTAGTGCTGTTAGAAAATGAAAACAAAGTGAGGGAAAGGGGCCTGAGTGGGCGGGTTGCAGGGAGTGGCTTTAGGTTCCCCAGTCAGAGAAGGGCCCCCGCCAGGAGGTGGACCAGGAGCTTTGACCGGAATGACCCTGGGAGGAGCATTTCAGGGAAGGAGCTAGTTTAGTTGCCAGCCTCCTTTAAGCCATTCTTTCACCTGGATGAATGCAGTAGCCCCCTAACTGGTCTTCCTGCTTTGCCTCTTCTCTGTCATTCTTGACTCCAGAGCTGCAGCAATCCTTTTATGAATGAGATCCTCTCCCTGAAACCCTCCAGTGCTTCCCATGCCATAATGAGTAAAAGCCAGAGTGCTCACAGGGGCAGCAAGGCCCTCCTCAGCCCAGTCCCTTTCTTTCCGCTCTGATTACATCTCCGACTTCTTTCCTGCTTACTCCTCTGCTCTAGCCACAGTGACCTCCTCCTGCTCACTTGAACACATCAAACATGCCCCAACCTCTCTGCCAGATACTGCTTGGCTTGTCCCTTACTCCAGGTCTTGGCTCCTGTGTCAAGGGTTCCAAGGACCACACCCAGATTTGAAGATTTGCTAGGAGGACTCATAGGACTCAGCATATAATTATACTTGTGATTATGACTTATTATAGTGAAAGGATACCAAGCCAAATCAGCAACGGGAAACGGTTCATGGGGTGAATTCTGGAGGAAACCAGGAGCACCTTCCAGGAGCCCTCTCCTCGTGGAGTCCTGCGGGACGCACCAAATTCCCCCAGCAGTGCATTCTGATCAGGGAAGCTCATTAGGAGCTCAGTGCTCAGAGTTTGTACTGGAAGCTGGTCATGTAGGTAGCCTCTGCCTGGCACACCCCAGAATTCCAGACTCCCAGAAAGAAAGCAGGGGTTCAGCATAAAGTACAGTGTTTGCACAAGCAGCTTAGGCATGGAGCCATTCTCCATGAGGATGATAGGAACCCTCCTGACATTCCCAGATGCCACTCAAGGGCCAGCCTTGCAAGCAGGCCTTTCTTAGGACTGTAGTCTCAGGCCTGCTATATTAACTCTTCTGCACAGTTCGGATAGCACCTTCTCAGTGAACCCTTCTCTCACCGTCCTATTTAAAATAGCAACTCCTCCACCAGCACTCCCTGCCCTGTCCACCTGTTTGATTTTTCTCCATGGCGCTCACCACTATATCTAAGATATTATATAATCTACATATTTAATCGTTTGTCGCCTACATCTCCTATTAAAATGTAAGCTTTATGAAGGCAGGGGGTTTTGCCTGCTTTGTTTACCACCAAACTCTTGATAACTGGACAGTGCTCGGCACATTGTAATCCTCAGTAATATGCGATGAACGAATTGGAAATAGAAAAACATACCACATGTGTTTAGAACAAAGCCAGCCATGCAGACAGAGGGAGGAGATGTGGTTGCTGAGCAGACAAAGTCAGAGCAGCCATGACCTTATAGGTGGCAGGAAGGGGTTTAGATAAACATATTTCTTAAGTCTCATGACTCCCTCATAAAGTTGTTCAAACCAGATCTTTACCATCTTGTCAACTTCAGCTCCCTTCCCACTCTCCTCAGGGCCACATATCTGTCCTTTTTCCTTTTCCATTTAGCTGACAGGGGAATTCAGAGTCTCATTCTGTGCAAAATAATAATTTATGCTCTTCTACACTAGAACTTATCACAGTTGTAATAATTTAATTATTTGTATTATTTATTTAATATCTGAGTTCTTCACTGGGCCGCAAATTCCTGGCTTATTAACACTGTATCCTCAGCACCTACCCAGAACTCAACAAATATTTGAATGAATGACTTGCTCTTCTTCAGAATGCAAATGTCCCTGGACTAGGCTAGACTTCCTAGGGAAGGAAGAGCTTTCCCAGGTTTCCCAGCTTCAGACTCTCAGCCTGAGACCTGAATCAATACTTCCCTAGCTTCCCTCCAGCACTGGAGCGCACGGTGCCAGGCAAATATCAGCCTGGTATCTGATGCGTGGCTGCACATATACACTTTGCAGGAGCCCTTGGAAAAAGCCCAGCTGCTTGCAGTAATTGGGGACCAACTCATCCAAAGCCACCACTATGCAGCGGACTCCATCAGATCCAAGTGTGTGGAGCTCAGGCACCTCTGTGATGACTTCACCAATGAAAACAGGAAAAAATATGATATTTTAGGAAAATCTTTGGAGTTGCACAAACAGCTAGACAAGGTAAGATGTAAAATTTTCTGTAAAGCAGTCCTAATCATACTTCTCCTCCCTGCTCCACTTGATTGCTGAGAGAATAAGGAACTTACAGTGAAACAATGCTCAAGAAGTATTAAAAACTGTGCAGATTGTAGGTCATAGAGGTATCGAAGGTCAGAAGTGCCTTTGCCACCCCACCACATCCTACTAGAATAAACTAAAGTTCATTTTCCTCCGTGTGGACCCAGACTTAAAGTGGGTATTTTGGCTGGCCCTGTGAAAAATTTCCTGATTCCCCTTTGGGCATACATAGAACCAAGCACAATATCTGCAAAATGCTTCTCCTCATAGAAAAGTATCACATTGCAAATCCTTCTGGGGAAGCTTAAGTAATAATGACCATTGTACACTCCTACCCATTATTGAGCATCTACTATGTTCCTACCAGAAACATAATTATATCATCTGTTTAATCCTCAAGGCAAGCAATGTGGAAGATATTAATGGCCTCATTTTGCAGAGGCAGAAACTGTTATTCAGTGTGGTTAAGTCAATAGATCACAACACTTAGTGTATGAAAATCACCTGGTGAGCTTGCTATATTGCGGATTCCCAGATGTACCACTTGGGAAACTCAGATTCAGTAGATCTGGGATGATGCCTAGGAATCGGTATTTTCATCAAGTGCCCAGGTAATTCTGGTGCAGGTGGTACAGGGACCCCTGGGATAAGTGATTGCCCAAGACTGCACAATGCACAAATAGGGCACTGCAGATTTGAAGTCAGGACTCCGAAATTCCAAACCCCAGGCTCCTTAGACTAGACAGAACGCTGTGTGAAGAGGGCTCACAGGGCGGGGGCACAGTCCCTGGTGCCCTTTGGCAGTGATCTCTGGAGCAAGAGCCCAGTCAATAGGGGCAGTGACTTCTGGAACCTTCCCTGTCAACTGTTCCCAGGCAGCAAGAGGCTTGTGGCCATGAGTCGGCTTGCTTCAGTCCCACAGCTCTTTCTCTCGAATGGCTGGGGGCACCCATTGCCTGAGGGCTTTTAATGTCAGTGAAATACAGCTGTTCCAGGAGCAAGTGGCTCAGAAGGACCTGGTGCACAGCCTGCTCTGTGTGCTGAATTCTCTGCAGGGTCAACTACTGTTTTCCTCGCTCCATTTCTGGTCCAGTGATAATAAATAGTCTAATACTGAGGAGTGGAGTATGTGTGTGTGTGTGTGTGTGTGTGCGTGTGTGTGTGTGTGTGTGTTTGTGTGTGTGTCTGGGAGGGCAAGTGGCTGCTGTGACTCTACAGAAGACCCCAGCTTAAAGTTTTCTGCAGATGGAGGCATGATGTTTCAAGAGAAAGTTTTCACAGTATGTATCAGTGCATGATTTCATATTACTTCGAAAATCCAAAAATAGAGGAAAGTGGAGGGAAAAAGTTACAGACACCCACACATCCATCCCACTCCCCTCCTCATCCCCACACAGTGGTAATCATTAATTTTTAAATATCTTTATTGTTTTTTTTGTTATTCTAAAAGTAGCATACCCTCAGTGTAGATAATTTGGGGGCGGGGGAAGACAAATTTAAGTTGCCTGTACCTTTCCATGTAGCAGTAACTCCTTTGGAGTGCTCCCTTTGGATCTTTTTTCCCTGTATAGTTATTTTACATAGCTCTTCAGGTCACAAGGGAAATGGAAAGGCAGATGTACTTGCACTGGCAGCTTCTTTTCATATACATATTCAGGCAGCACAAGGGCCCCTGTCTTTCTATTTACATCTTTTAAAAATGGAGCCGTTAGGATTCATCACCTATCTGATTTCATCCTAGCATTCCAGACAGTTTGAGTGTTGCTGTTCTGGGTTACAGAGCTTTGCATTCTTGGATGCCTCCCTGAGAAAGACAAATGATAATAAATACAAATGCGGGCAAAGGAAAGTGCTGTTTTTGTTCAAAGGGACAGTCCCTCCCCCAGGAAAGCATGTAGGGGCCAGGTCTAATGCCTTCTTAATCACCCTGTGCTCTTGAGACCAATTAAGATACATGACAAGTGGCCTAGAAGGTCAACTCGAAAAGTCATCGGTTACCTTGCCACGTAGTTAGAGCAAACTTAAAAATCCTTAACTCTCTCCTTCTGGAGTTGCAGCAATTACTGTCAGTAGAAAAGAGAAGAATGTTTACATGATTCGTTTTACTAACTGGATGACTTCCCTAAGAAGTGGACAAATGTAAAATTGATTTGGGTTTGCATGCCTTGTAGTTGTATTTATGGTGGTTAGGTGCTGTCCCGTGACAATTTCCCATTGCCTCTGAATTTTTGTAAACTCCAGATGAGCTCAGACCTCCTGTGGATTGTGGTGGCTGAGTTGTGGTCAGGCTAACTGCATAGAGCTCTGTATTTCTTTTCAAAAGGTCAGCCACTGGTGTGAAGCAGGAATCTACCTCTTGGCTTCCCAAGCTGTAGACAAGTGCCAGTCGCGAGAGGGGGTTGACGTTGCCTTGAATGACATTGAGGCATTCCTGGACACAGCAAAGGAGTACCAGTTGCCCAGCCCCAAGGAATTTCACAACCAGTTTGAGTTGATGCTCACCCTTGATGTGAAGGTAATGTTGCCGGGTTATTTTGATTTTGTGGTTGGGAAGGAAGCATTGGGGGGAGCAGGGTCTGCCTATTGCCTAGGAAAGTCCAGATAGGATGTACTAAGCAGGTTAACCAGTTCTTGAACCCCTAGGTGGCCTCTTAGACTCCTGGCAAACTGCTTCCTGGAAAACTGACCCTTTGTGGTCTGACTCAAATATCACCTTCTATCATTCATTTTTCTACAAATCCTTTATGAGCTTCTCCGAGGTAGCACGCACTGTGCTGAGGACACGATGAACAGAAATAGACATGGTTCCATCCCTCATGGAACTTATAGTTTAGTGGGACAGGCTGAGAATAATAAATGTCAGACACAAAACACAAAAAAGTGTTCCCAGCTGAGAGCTGGGATTCAAGGTCTTATTGAGCATGGGACAGAGGAACTTGACCTGGACTGGGGTCATTCGAGCCAAGGCCTGGAGAATGAAATAGAAGATGGGAGATTCTTTCCAGACAGAAGGAACAGCATGTGCAGAGGCCACAAGGCTTAAGTGAGCCTGGCACAAGTACAGAACCCAAATATCAGGGTGGCTGGAGTACAGAGAGCAAATGAAGAGTGTTTGGCATGAGATTAGAGAGGGGCAGACAAGATGGGCCTTTGTGGGCCATATTAAGGAATTTGACCTATATTCTAAGAGCAGCGGGAAGCCACTGCAAAATTTTAGCAGGGAAATAACTTGATTGGATTTACATTTTGAGAGGCGCACTCTCTTGTGCAGCCAGTGAAGTTACAGATAGCGCACTTTCCTCTGAGATCCACATCTCCCTGTATATACCTCTGCTGTAATGGCTTCTTTACCTCTTTTGAGTCATGGACTCTTGAGAATCTGGTTCACCTATTTTTAGGGTTCTACACACTCAAAGTGATTAAAAGGAGTTTGATGTAGGTACCTTTTACAAAAATATGGGCAGGATTTAGGGAACCCAACAGAGATGGTGAAGCACATTGGGGGCTAGCAAGAAACAAGGAGTGGTTATTACACCAAATTCTGAAAGACAGAGGGGACTCAGGAAGTGCTACAGATGTGACTGTAGGAGAGGTAGCTAGTAAGGGCTGTGGCCTTTGGTAGAGGAATGCAGCCACTAATGGAGAAATATATACCCCTACTCTTCTCTCTCCTCTTGGATTTGGTGGTGCTTCCCATTGGCCAGTGCCAACTAAAAGCCCACAGGCAAATAAACTCATCTGACAGAGTCTGTATAGGTCAGCTTCCTGGGACATAGAGCAGGGTAGAGAAGATATAGTTGTGTGTGTGTGGTGTTGGGCAGGAGGGGGGCGGGGAGGACAGCGGGGACAAATAGGGAATAGTCATCATATATAAATTTTTATAATTAATTTTAGAGGACACCTGAAGTCCATCCATGGACCCATGCTAAGAGCCTTTTATCTAATATGACACCTACCAGTTATTTAATTTTAATGTCTGTCTTGCTTATTACACTGGGAACTCCTGCAGTGTAGGAGCCTCATCCATCGCTGTGGCCCTGTGCCTAGCCTGTGCCTGGGGTCCAATCTATGTTTGTTGAACAGTGGGCAGGCAGGTGGCAGAGTGGACGGCAGTGGGGCCAGCTCGATATGAAATCGTACCCGAGAGGTCTTCCCCTGACTCCTCCCGGTGAGTTTGGTAGGAAGGTGTGATCTTGGGGCTGTGCAGAAGGTGTTTTGGGCAGACCACCTTCCCCACCTCAGGGACCCTTCTACTTCCCTGCAGAGGGTATGACTGGAAGGCCCATCTGGTGCAGGTGTTATACAGTGCACCCAGTACTGGAAGCCCCAAGTCAGATTCCTAAGGCAGAGCAGTCTCATCCAGCTCTGACTTCATTAGATATTCAAGTAAGTGTATCAGGTCAACCAGGGAGACCAGTGGCCACAGCTGCCGTTCTGGCCAAATTCAGCAAACATCTTGACCACCCACCAGGAATTAAATAAAACTTAATAAAACTCCGAGAAACAGAGAGAAGCATGGGGTAAGGAAAAGATTAAAAGAAAACATATATTTTTTAAACAATCCTATATGTAAAACAGATCAAAATATTCCCAAAGCACATCTATTCTTTTGGTTGGAAATAAAATTCTAGATTACAAGACTAAATATCCTATTGTGTCAGAGAAAGTTTTGTCCACTGAGAGGTAATGACTTTATTGTCAAAACTTATAATTTACATATATAGAAATATTCCAAGATATATGTATACACACAGGTTGGGATTGACACATGTATCTCCTTACTTGGACGGTAGAGAGGGCCTAAAAGCAATGAGACCCCCAGTGTCAATGAGCACACCTAGCACCCAGATCTTGGTTTCTAATACCATTCTCCAATAAAAGAGACCCAGGCTCCTTGGAGAAATGGCTGATTCTAGGACTGGAGCAGGAACTATACAAGATGATCCTAGTGCCAGAAAGTAAGGAACTGCTAAAAACAAAACAAACCACAATGATGGGACATAGGAGGCAATTGAAAGAGCCCCCCATGGTCAATGCTGGAACAATCTGAGCAACTAAATTAATAAAATAGTGTTGGATTACAACCCAAAGTATAAAGTAGATATCCATGAATCCATACTGATGGAATAAATGAATGAATGAATGAATGAATGAATGGGGGGTGGGAGAGAGGAACCTAATCTCGTACAAAAGAATTCCAAATTAGGTAGCTACTTTGCCCTCGAGCAGGTGGAACAAAACTTCCCCATCCTGAAGTGTGGATTGTACATGGTGACTTCCTTCCAAAGAGTACAGTGTGAGAAGAGAGAAATAAAAAAATGACTTTCCAGTGGAGAAAACTAACACATACTACCTCAGCCAGGTGGTCAAGTTTAACAGCAACAGTAATACCCTTGATATGATGTGATGAAAATGGCACTTTACGTCGGTGGTCTTCCCCCTAAAAAAATCACAAGTTTAGATTAATCACAAGAAAAACATCAGATAAGTATAAACTGAGGGACATTGTACAAAATACCTAAGCAATACTCTTCAAAATTGTCAAGGTCATTAAAAACCAGGAAAAGCTGAGAAACTGTCACAGCCTAGAAGAGTTGAAGTTATGACACCTAAATGTAAAGTGGTGTTCTGGATGAAAAAAGTCACATTAGGTAAAAACCAAGAAAACCTAAATAAAATATGTACTTTATTTAATGGTAATAATTTATTTTAATAATAAAAATGAGATATCAATATCAATTCATTAATTGTGACAAGTGTACAATAGTAATGTAAGCTGTTGATAGGAGAAACTGGGTGTGGTATATATGGGAATTCTGTACTATTTTGCCATTTTTCTGTAAATCTAAAACTATTCTAAAAGTTAAAATTTGTTTCTAAAAAAAAAACCAGGTGCTCTATGTCTAGAAGATTGAATCTATTACATTTAAGACATAAGGATTATCAAAAAGACATCAGCCATTAAACTGTTGTTCTTGTAGTATCCACCCTGAGGCTCGTCAAGGCTTTTCTCTAATACGTGGCTATTGTGCTGACCCTCAGTGCTGCTGTTCTGACTTTTCTCCCTCATTCACTTTCACCAGTCAGTCTAGGGAATGAAACAATCTCAGTAGCAAATAGCAAAATTCAATTCTTCAAATATTCATTAGGTACCCAGTTTGTGCTTTATTCTGGGAATACAATAATGAAAGTCACAGTCCCTGCAATCATGATGCTGGCAGTGTAGTGGAAGAAAAACATGTCCCCAGGAATGCTTCTTGGTCCAAGAGCATATACAATGGAGGGACAGTGGGACACAATGGTCAGAATAAAGTATGAAGAGCCCGGTGCCCTAGGATGAGGAGTGGGGTGCCACTGCAGGGCTTTTAAACAGGTAGGTTACATGATCAGATTTACATTTCAGAAAGAGAGTTCTGATCGTGGTATGGAGAATGGATTTGCAAGTAAAAAGAGGAGAGAGGAAGGGCGAGATGCAGTTGTCGATCTCGTGCCAACCTCCCCCTCATCTAAGCTTAGGAATTTAGGGTCTCTTCTGACTGCTTCACCATTTTTAGGGTTCACTCTGGGATCTTAAGGGATAGATGCAAAAGGGCAAAGGTGAGTCAAGTCCTGTCCAGTCCAAGTGGTGAGCATATGGCACAGACCTCACGCTAGGGCAGCACACCGTACATCACCAATTTGACAATTGTTTGTTCAGTCAGATATTTTATCTTTGTGCAGCAATTAACACCCATGTCTCAATTTCCTCAAGCTTATCACTAGGCCAGAAGGGCAGGATGGTAGTGGCTGGTCACCAGGTCTTATCACCATTCCCCAAGGAATATAAGCTGACATTGTCATCATCTTGACATAAGGGAATTTGATTTCTTGTGGGACTTGGACTCATAGCTTTGTTATCAGAACCTCTAGTGCATGAGCTTCCTGAGGCTAGAAGCACATTCTCTGAAAAGACCCTTTAAACACAGACCCCGAGCTTAATCTAGACTCGGGGTGAGCAAACTGTAGCCTGTGGACCAAAGCGGCTTGCTTATGTAATTAAAGCTTTATTAGAACACAGCTACACTCATTCATTTCTATATTATTTATTATCTGTGACTGCTTTTATGCTGCAATAGCAGAGTGTAGTAGTTGCCACAGAGACTGAATGGTTTGCAAAGTCGGAAAGATTTATTGTTTGGTCCTTTACAGAAAAAGTTTGCCAACCCCTGTTCTAGACCAATGCTATCCAGTAGATATAAAATGCAAGTCACATAGGTGAGCTAATAAGATTTCTAGCAGCCACATTTTAAAAAGTAAAAAGAAATAAGTGAAATTAATTTTAATGTTTTATTTAACCTATGTCCAAAATATCATTTCAATATACAATAGATATAAAAAATTATAAATGAGATATTTTATGTTCTTTTTTCATGCTAAGTCTGCAAAATCCAGTGTGTATTTTATACTGACAGCACAGCTCAATTCAGGCCAGCTGCATTTCAGGTAGCTCAGTAGCTTCACGTAGCTAGTGGTTACTGTATGGACAGTGCAGGTCTGCGCTCAGACCCTCCAAAGAGTGAAACCAGCCCCAGATCTTGGTGGAGAGATCAGCCTTGACAGGGCCCTAAGTCTGTAGGGGAACAGTTTTTCTATAGCTGACACTTGAATCCTGTCTCAGGGATATTGGTTATTTCCCTCAGAAGATGGTCCAGCATAAAAAAAGACAAATTTACTTTTTCAGCTGCAAAGGTGGCAGCCTTCTTCGGTGTGAGGTGAGCCCGTACATCCTCAGAGCACTCTGCATGGCTAAAGTGCTTCAGCTCCTTTAATTCTGGGTCCCTTCTTTGGTGGTTAAAATCATCCACAAGATAGATGTCAGCATGACAAAGAAAAGGCTATCCACTTCCCTTGATTTACTGGAACTGGAGGGATGTTATGCTGAGAGCAAGGTCAGAAGAAATATATTCAGCTGAATTCAGGCCTTGGTGAAACTCAAAGACATCTAGGTCTTGTTTCTTATTCTCCTGAATCTCTGCCTTAGAGCAGGGGTCCCCAACCCTGGAGCTGTGGACCAGTAATGGCCCTTGGCCTGTTAGGAACCAGGCTGTAGGGCAGGAGGCGAGCAAGCAAAACTTCATCTGTATTTGCAGCAGCTTCCCAGCGCCAGCATCACTGCTTCAGCTCCACCTCGGATCATTAGGCATTAGATTCTCGTAGGAGCACTGGTCCCTGGTGCCAAAAATGTTGGGGACCGCTGCCTTAGAGCACATCGTCAGTTATGGGAACACCTGTGAGTTTCATCCCTCCCCTGGTATTTCTTCAGTTTATTTCTACTTGTATATGAAGGAGTCACACAGAATAACATTTAAATGTGTAGCCTTTTTATTACAGGTGTTTGTGGTTTCCTTCATCCTGCTTCAGAATTTAGACAACTCTTTCCTCCAGAACACTTGAACTCTTCTAAACCCAGTAGGGCCTTTACTCAGGGTACATTTCTTATTTTTAAATTCTCTTGTTTGGTAAGTTGGCCCAATGCCTTTCATCCATGGCCTATGGCATCCTTTTCTACCATGAATGGACAAGGCTTAATGAACATTTTCTCACACAACATATATTTACGGAGCAGTACTCGATGCTAGGCAGTGTTCCAGGCACTGGAGATACAGCAGTGAGAAGGATATAATCATTGCCACTCAAGTGGGAGATGCAGATTCTTAGAAGCACAATTCTGGTGCAAGGCAAGACGTGCGATGACTTGCATATGGATGCCCAGAGCTGTGTCATCTGAAAGAGGTTAAGGGTATGGGGAGGAGGGAAGATGGTTGAAACAGAATGCATCATGTCCTCAGGCTCAGTGCAGAGTGATCTGCTCATGATTTGCTTTGTTCCTGCAGGCCAAAGCCCAGAAAGTCCTGCAGAAGCTGGGTGATGTACAGGAAATATTTCGCAAGAGGCAAATGAGTCTGATGAAACTGGCAGCCAGACAGACTCGCCCAGTGCAACCTGTGGCTCCCCATCCTGAATCCTCCCCAAAATGGGTGTCACCGAAAACCAGCCAGCCCTCTGCCTCGGGTAGGTTATTTGGGCAAGAAAGCTTTGTGTTTCATCAGTGCTCATGAGGCTGAAGATTGTGGTTGTTTAAGATGTGGTTGTTTTGACAGATATTATTTAAAACAAACTACAGAAATGAAATAGTGCAGGCACTGAAGACTGATAAAGTTCAATAAAACTGAGTACCTGGATGCAAGGTAAAGCTCACAGTCTAGCAGAGGAATAATATAAGTGCACAAATAACATTAGCATAAAAGACTTCATTAAGGACCTTTAAAAGTCTTACCAGATACTGTTATCAATGGAGTAGTAAAGTTGTTTCTTTGAAAAGATTTTTAAAAATAAGTAAGTCCTTACACCAATCCCACATGGTCTTAGTTTATTACTAAGCCTTGAGATCAAGTAGTGTAAGTCTTCCAACTTTGTTCTTTTTCAAGATTGTTTTGGCTATTTCAGGTCCTTTTCATTTCTATATGAATTTTAGAATCATCGTTTGATTTCTGCTAGGATTATGATTGAGAATGAACTGAATATATAGATTAGTGTGGGAAGAATTGTTATACCAATATTGAGGGTTCCAATTCATAAATATTATGACTCTCCATTTATTTAGGTCCTCTTCAACTTCTCTTGGCAATATAGCAGTTTTGAGTGTAAAGGTCTTAGGCATTTCATGTTTTTTAACCCTACAGTAAATAGAATTACCATATATAACTCTCAATAGGAATATATTTCTGTATAGAAATACAATCATGTCATCTGTAAATAGGGATGATTTTCCTTCTTCTGTTTCAATCTCTCTGCTTTTTTCCCCTTGCCTTATTCTAATGGCAGAGACCTTCAAGACGATGTTGAATATAAGTGGAGAGCAGATATCCCTGTCTTTTCCTAATATTAAGGGAAATAGTTCATGTTTCACTTTGAAGTATGATGTTAGTAGTAAGTTTTCACAGATACATTTTATCAGATTGAGGATGTTCCCTTCTATTCCTAGTTTGATGAAGTTTTCATCATGAATAATCGTTGAATTTTTCAGATGCTCTTTTTGGTGCTATATATTGAGATGATCGTATGGTTTTCTTTTTGTTGTTGTTGTTAATACGGTGGATTACAATGATTTATTGTCAAATGTTAAAATAATCATACATTCTTGGGATAAACTGCTCTTGGACATGATGTATGTGTTATTTATTGCTTCATGTATTTTGAAACTCCATTAATAAGCACATGCATACTCAAAATTGTTATATCTTCTAGATATGCTGGTCCTTCTATTATTATGAAATGTCTTTCCTCTCCTTATGTTTAGTAGAACTCTTTGTCCTGAAGTCTGTTTTGTCTGCTATTAGTACAGCCATTCCAGCTTTCTTATGCTTACTTAGTGCTTGCCGGATATACTTTTTCCATTCTTCTACTTCTCTTTCTTATTTTAAAGTATATTTCTTATAGGCCGCATATAGTTGGATCTTGCCTTTTTAATATTTTCTGTTAACTTCTGTCCTCTAATTGGAGTGTTTATTTATATATAATGTAATAATTGAAATAGTTGGATTTAGAGCTACTATTTTGTTAATTGTTGTCTATTTGTCTCATATGTGTTTTTTATTCCTCGGTTCTTCCTTTCCTGCCATCTTTTGGGTTAGCAAATTTTTTTAGTATTCTGTTTTAATTCCTCTATTGGCTCTTTAGCATACATATCTCTTTGCATTATTTTTTCCCAGATATTTCTCCTAGGGATTACATATCCATTCTTAATTTATTGCTATCTACTTGGAGGTAATATTATAGCACTTTGTGTAAAATATGAAATTTGTGTAATATATAATGTATGTAATATAGGAAATTTGCAATGATATGCTTTCACATGCCTCCCTCACCCATTCTCTGTGCTATTCTTATCATAAATATTGCATCTACATATGTTAAGTCCCCAAATATTATGTTATAATTTTTGCTTTAAACAATCACATAACCTTTAAAAAAATTAAGAGAAAAGAAGAAAAAAGAAACAATATATTATTTTATATTTACCCTTCTTTCACCATTTCTTGTGTTCTTTATTCCTTATTGTAGATCTGAATTGCCATCTTGTGTCATTTCTATTCAGGCTGAAAAACTTCCTTGTTGGGCAACAAAATTTTCAATTGTTATTTGTCTGAAGATGATGAGATTCTTTGGTAATTTTACATTTAGTGCAGTTTATAGTCCCCTGTCTCTTATCATATATTTAGCTTTTCAAAAGTAAGCCTTGATAACAGTTCAGTGCATTTCTTTCCTGAATTTTTCTATGTGCACACACTCACACACGCACTCAATACACACATACTTACACACGCACAGTCAGACACACTTATACACACATACCATAGGTACACACAAATACTTAGACAAGTAGAGAAATTCTTCTCTAATGGCTTGGTTCTCCTGACCTCTCGAAAGCTCTTTCCCCAAACTAAATTATGTTCACTTTAATGACTTTGCCTTTCTCATTGTTTTAAGGGATGTATATGTCTATTACAAGTAAATAAAGCAAGAATGATGGATTGTTTCTTGGCTTTTCAAACACATGATTTCATAATAGGGTAACCCCTCCTAGGGTAAATAGATCATCATGTTTGAACAGATATCGTTGACCTTGGTGAGACAGCTAGCTCATTTTTGCAGAACAATCCTATACTTTTGTTTTGGAGCATAACCACTGAGTGTGGACTCAGGCAGGTCACTAACAGGATTTTCAAACATATTTGTCTGATTACTTAGTAACTGAGTCTGTGCCAAGATAAACTATTATATTTCTCAGTGTAAGGTACATGGGCAGAGAGCTTAGAGATGGGAGCCAGAATGTCAGCTCTGAATCTTGTTAGCTATGTATCTTGGGTACAACATTTAATCTCTTTGAAGTTTGTAAGAAATGTGAAAAAACTTTAATTCCATGTGACTGTAATAATATCTAAAATGTCCTGAGTGCTTACAGTGATCCAAACATTTTATATATATTAACTCATTAAAGCTTCATAGCAACCCAGTCCTATAGGCTTTCTTATTATTCCCCACTTTCCAGATGAAGAAGCTAAGGCACAGAGATTTCTCTGTAATGTGTCTCATCCATGAACGAGCAAGACTCGAAAGCTGGCAGTATGGCTCCCACAGTCCTGCCTTTAATTTTGCCACTGTACTTAATAGTGTTAAGGGCAGGTGCTTCTCAGTCATGGGCGTCACCAATTACAGAGTATGCATTTCTTGTATCGAGTTATTGTACCTGAAATCACTCAGCTTACAGAGATACTGCAGAAAGTGAGGAGACCAAAGGACTGTCCGTTGTTATAAAGTAGCTTCAGTGGTCATATAACCTGGGGCAGCAAACCCTGTACTTCACTATAGATTTTAACATAACCTCTATGAAAAAAACCATAGAAAGCCCAGCTGCTTCCATTTGGCTCACAGAATCTGGGGGATTTGAGAGGCCTCTGGAAGTTAGATGGTCAACTTCCATCAAGACAACTACAAATAAAAATCAAGGTGCTATATTAATGGCATTAGATGGATGGCATTTTGGCCATGAGACCTAGAAATGCTCAAATCCTGTCTCAAGCTAATCACATGTATTCTGTGAGTTTCCCAAGGGAACTATATATACAAGAGTAGTAACAGTGACAAATAAGAACTTGAAGTACAACTTCCTTATTAGTCGTGTAGCCATCATCCCCAGTGTAGCTTTCTGGTAAAGCTGGGTTAGAAAGCCTCAAGATGCAACCAGGGCTTCTCTTCTCCAAGTACTACTCTTACTACCAATGGCTATGGAGCCTGAAGAAAGGATTTTTCCCAGGTATCTGAGAACCCTGTGGGAAGGGGAGCAGGGAGACAAAGTGACAGAAGAGAGAAAGAGCAAGGAAGCCCAATTCCCTTCTGACTCAGCCACCTGATTCTTCCCTCCATCATGTACACTAATAAATGTGCTTCTCTCAACTATGGAATCTGACTGTTAGATCCTCAGATTAGCAACAACTCTTTCTGACTAAGGCACACACAGACATCCCCTTCTATAACCATAGCGTGAGTGTGTGTGTGTGTGTGTGTGCGCGCGTGCATGTGCATGTGTAAGGAAATATACCAAGTGGCTGTATTTAAGTTGTAAGATTTTACTGTTTTTCAAATTTTCGTAATAAGCACAAATTAGTTACCATATAAGGAATATGTAACACATACAATAGACTGTGGTACCTAGAATTGAATCTGGTCTTCTAATCTAAGAATAACACCAAGTGCAATATTTTACAGTACAAATGATAAATGCTCAAGCAGTAGTGCATAAAAGAATCCATGAAGTTTGAAAGTCAGAGGACTTCACAAAGAGAGTGACTCTTTAGCTGGACTTTAAAAATGGGAATGATGGAAACACTATCACTTTTACCACATTACGTTTACTGATTTGTTGTGTTTTGATATTTCATGTGGTATTGGATATGACTTTTATCTCTTCAGATCAAATGTCAAGTGCCTGGGGTAAAAGACTCTATTTCATTTCTGTATCTCTCCTTCACCTCTAGTTGCATCCACCGCCTTGGAAGTCACCACAGCAGCTCAATTTAGCTTTTTTAATCAACTGCCTCAACACAGTCCACTTGCTTGTCCAAGTCAGGCTAAGCACTCTGAATTATTTATAAACCAAGTCGCCAAATTAATGGCTGGTTTTCTTTGACCCTCTAGGTCTTCTTCAGAAAACATCTGAAGAACCTTATGCAGAGACAGATGCGAACTCCCTGGAAAAGGAAGATGATGAGACTAAATTCGAAGGCAAGGTAAGATCACCTTCCTTTTACTGATGGAAATTTTCAACATGAGAGACTATTGCTGCCATAATTATCAATAAATCAAGTTCCCCTATTTCATACCTATAACCTTCAGAAAATATGCCCATAAAGGCATGTAGCATAGACTAGTGCTCCCGAGAGCTGGGGTTTGTAGGATTTCTTCCTTTTCTTTCTTCTTAGTTGTAACTAGATATGAAAAACTGTTTGGTCGTGTACATAATTATTGGTAGATACTGTTTTATTGAAGGAAGTCTTTTAGTCATTCCTATAATCTGACTTCATATTTAAAATTAGTAGAACAGTGAGTAGTTTATGTATAAAAAGCACATGACAAAATTTCATAGAGCTACACACACGCGCACACACAAACAGTGCATGTAAAACTAGTGAACTCTGAATAAGCTCTGTGGATTGTGCCAATGTCATTTTCTTGGTTTTAATATTATACTCTATTTGCGTAAGATGTTGACATTGGAGTGACTGGGAAAAGGATACACGGAATTCTCCGTGTGTTTCTTTGCAGCCTCATGTGAATCTATAAATATTTCAAAATAAAAGTTAAAAAAAAGATCATAAGCTTTGAAATCAGGCAGACGTGGATTTAAGCAATATAACCTCTCTACACCTCAGTTTCTCATCTGTAAAAATGGAGATAACATCACTGCCTCCTAAAACTATTTTGAGCATCAAATGAAAATTTGAAAATTACCAAGCACTGTATAATTGTAAAGTAACATTATATTTAAAAACCCAGATAAAATGAATTATAAATATATAATGCTGCAAAGCAACCCAAGATGGGTCCCCTTTCCCCTGCCTCACTGAAAATTAAATATCTGGCAGACTGAATGGTTCTAAACTAGATAGAGGCCAGAAGGCCATGGGCTCAAATGCACTGCAGCAACAGTTCAGATCCATCATCAATTCCTAATGTGTCCGAACATAGGACCCCAGAGAGACTCCACTGACCATCAAGGAGCCAGGCAGAAAGCAAGTCTTAGGCTTTTCTTCCTGGAGGCAGAAATATTGTGAGAACTAGAGTTGCCAGCAGACTTAGAGAAAGCAAGCTGCATTATTCTGTAATGTGTTTAGACATCCTGCTGTATTCTGGGCAGATTAGGACATCGTCATGGCTGTTTCAGAATGCCTCATGTTTGGAGGAATTGCACCACACATCTTCCTAAGTTAGGAAACAGTCTGCAATTTTTAAGTCTTGATTAGCTATTTTAAAGAAATAGTAATTTTTGGAAATGGCTAAATGTAATTAAAATTCATCTGACTTGACATCCAGGAAGTCTGTGGAATCATTAAATGACATTAAAAAAAGGGAGCGGGGGATTTAAACTGAGCATCACCGTAATCTTTTGTTATCGCGGGCTTCAGAGAATGTCAAGCACACGGGAGCCCAGATCTAGCCTCTAAACTCAAGCCATTTTTATTGACTCATGATGTGATCTGAACTCACTTCATATCTCTGTGACTTCCTTTGCCCATCTTAGACAAGATATTTATGACCTGCACACTTTATAACAATGCCATCAGAGCTGTAAGTAGGTGGAGCTTCTCATATATGAGAATCCGAATTAGAGTGAATTATTTCAATAATTGTGGACAATAAAAATAAGTGCTACTGCTTTATTTGTCGTAAAAAATAGAGATGTAGTTAATAAACATAAAGCACCTTTCCTCAGGGAAGAGTTTAAGGTATTTAAGACAAAAGGTTTTCATAGCTAGATTTATTATTTACTCCTGTTTTACACATTTGTAAAAATAGACACTGCAGAAGCAAAGGAGGGGTTGGAAAATGTTGAGTAGAATCTAGGAAGCTCTGACAACCAGACGTTTGGTTTCTTCCTTCTGCAGTTATTTAATTCAGACTCTAAACTCATCCTGCTAAACTGCTAGGTCCCTCTGTGTTTTGGATCACCAACAGAATAGGTGCTATTAAACAGGCACAAGTCTGTTACAATTATCCTTCTGGGTTTCTGTTGTTGTTGTTGTTGTTTTCCTTACTGTTACTTTGTTTGTGTATTTAATGAAAGACTTTCCACAACAACATGTATATTAACAGTCAAGGTGGTAGAGGAAACTGGGTAAGAACAGAAGCTGCCAGACTTCCTCAGTTTGGCAGACAGAAGCTGGTCAGACTTCTGCTTCTAACGACCAAGGCTGTGAGAAGCAGTGTGAGCAGAATCCATACAGTCATGAACAACATGATTAGGAAGAAAGGACGTATATGCACTAAATCCCTAAGTCCTCGACTTAGAAATCAATTTAGGATTAATAAATGTAATTTATTGTTACATTGGTTAGAATAACAGGAAAAGCATCATTCTAAAGTACATAAGAAAACTAGTAAGAAAAAGGTAGGTTAGAAAAAAAACGTTTAAATTTATGTCTGCATGGTCCATTAATTGTTAAGAAGGGGACAAGGAAGTTGACTGACATCAAGAACGATGACTGCTGCTTGTGATTCTGGGTGACAATTCTGACATCTTTTTGGCTTTCAGCCTAGAACTCGAAGATGACGTGAAACTACAACCAGTCTAGGAGAGCAAATCATAACATTGTGATAAATGCGCCTCCTTGCCCTCAAGAATAAATGCATACAGGAAAAAAAAAGCTGTAAAATGAAACCTTTCATAATTGCTACTAGAGTCATTCACTACCTGCAACAAAATCATAAGATGATTTTATCATTACCAGAGTACTCATTTAAAAAAAAAAAAAAGGCGTTCTGTCTTCCTGGTGGGGTGATCCTTGTTGTTCTAGTCTACAGAAACTTGGCAAACTGAATGTAACAAGGCCGCTGCGATTCTCAGGATCATGTGGCAGGCATGTGGCCATGCGCTGGGCTCACTGACATGGTCTGGGAAAGCCCAGCTGTAGAAAGGTGAAGATTCGCAGTGGTTGCTGGCAATAGTGATGTTGCCAGCTGGAAGCTGAAAGCATGACTCATAGGGACTGCTTTTCCCAGCTGCTCACATCACAGCCTCTTTGGAGCTGGAAAGAAGCCAGAGGTTGATGAGAATTCCCTTTTCCTGAATGAACCCTCAGGACGAAGGAAGAGCTACTGGCTACGAGTGCCAATGAACAGTGCTGTTCCTGTTAAACCACCTGTTAAAGTGGTTTAAAGTAGCAGAGGCCTTTTCAGGCTTCTGAGCAAACAGGCTCCTTCATAAAAATCTACCAAAACAAACAAACAAAGCCAAGACTAGAAGGGAACGGAGAGATGAGGGAAGTGTTGCTAATGCTGAGTGCCCGGTGCTATGTGGACCTGATTTCATCTCAAGTCCTCAGGACCTTGTGAGGAAGATGATGTATGTCCCTTGTTTTATCCCTGATGCTGTTGAAACTCTGAGGAGTTAAGGAGTTTTCCCAAGGGTCATATAACTAGTAAGTGGTGGAACTGGAATTTGAAACTAGCAGTTTACTTAATAGCAATTTACTTAACTATCTAACTTAACCTATCTAAGAATTACTTATTTAATCTATCTAACTAGCAGTTTACTTAATCTCTCATACTCTAAATTTCCTCTTCTGCAAAATGATGATAAATAAGTAACCTTACAGGTGATCGATAAAATGAGAAATATGTGGAAAGCACCTAGCACGAAGCCTGAGATTGAGCACATTCTTAGTAATTTTAGTTTCCCATTTAGTCCTATTTTTATAGATAGGATGTTCTGTGTAAAAGATGAAAAGGAGCTGAAGAAAGGTCAGAGTCAGGTCTTAAATAGTTTCTCCTAATCTCAAATATGTACCATTTTGCCAAATGATAATGGATCAGGACCAAATTCAGTTCCTTGCTTTCTCACTCCTTTGAATCCCACGAGCTGTCATTTACCTTTCTGATTCTCAACAAGAGAACTGTATGAACTGTAAGTATATTTCATTGTTCACCTTTTATGATGTTTGAAGCCTAGTCATTCTTAGAACTGATACGAGATTTGGAAAATCCACCAAATTTTTTGGGGCAGCCCCCAACCAAGCTCTCTGAAGAATTTCTAGAATGAAGATTCTCAAGATTTCCTACATACTGCAGTCTTGAGAAGCTTATTAATAATGCAGATTCTCCGGGCCCATCCTCAGAGATTCTGATTCAGGAGATCTGGAGGAGGGGTCCAGGAATCTGAATTCTTAACTTGCACATTTGGTGACAAGAATGCAGATGGTACAAGGACAACGCTTTGGTCACATTGACCTAGAGGCTATATTCATAGGCCTATATTCGTAGGAGTGAGGACTTGGGATAAAGGAAAATTCATTAAAGTGGATGTGGACCTTTTAGGCTAATACAAAGTCCAAAATTCAGGGGAGTGAGAGCATAATTATATTAATCTGTGAGAATGTATTTTCACTGAGCGAGCTAAAAAGAGGTAATAACAGTAAGACCACTGTTGGCTTTGTTCTTTGATCGATAAAAAATCGGCTTGACTAAAGTACTTGATAAGTCCAATTTGGGTAGTCTATTCAGCTCGATTTCATATATATCAAAGCAAGGCTACGGGCCATATGGAAACAATTCTAACATGGAGCCTAAACCCAGGAAATTGATTTAGAACTACAGACTTGCAAATCATCCTTAAAACATCATGATGTTTACAGTTTTTTAAGAAGATATTTCCCCATAAACAAAATATTATAATAAAGTGTTTAGAATATTATTCCAGCCTCTAAAAACCAATTTAACAAGTAAAAAAACATTGAACTAATTACCAACAATGCTAGCTGGGAAATTCAAGATCTTAGATAAAAGAGAACCTGAAAAATTTTCGCGATAGGCAAAGTTTTCATGTAGGACCCATTCCCCCATCTTCCTCTAATTATTTCTCACTTCCACAAAGCCTTAGGACCACTGAGGCCTATCTCGTCAAGCCAGCCCTTCTTTTTGAAAGGGCTTCAGTCTACAAAATGTCCCAAAACCTTCCTCTCCACACTCCTCCCTCTCGAAAGCCCCTTCCCAAGGCAGCTGATCTGGACTAGAGATAGGAGAAGATTTGAATGAGCCGGTTCACAGCAATGCATGGAGGATGAGTGACTGACAGCCCCTTAACCCTCCAAATACTTGCTGTTTTAAAAAGGGACTGACTGCCCTGTTATCCAAAGGACTCTTTAGGCATTGGCTTCTTCAGACAACGTCAATGAAAAGACAAGATGTGCTGGACAGGGCCACTGAGATGGAACAAACAGAGCAGATCAACCAGCTAGGAATCTGCTCCCAGGATAGATTCTCTAAGTGGTTCTTGTTTTTCAAAAGTTCTTCTGATTCTCCACATCAGAACACAACAAAACAAAAAAACAAACAAACAAGAACAAAGGGTTTACCCCTTTCCCCAGGAGTTCCAGCAAGGAGATGGGGAGGCAGAGCCAGTCGTTCCGGAGGCTGATGGTTTCCACTCCGGGACTGTGTCTCTAAGACCACCCTGGACTGAGGCCCAAGGGGCCTATCCTCCGGGAGAGGTTGCCTTTTCTTTCTTTCCCACTATCTTCCCTTATGCCCCATCATTCTATAATTTCTCAGTGACTCTTGCTTGTCATACTTGTTTATTTATTTTGTTAGGTTTTCATATTCAAGTTACAATGCTAGGAAACTCGTAAACTTAAACTCATCTCGTTAATGATCGCTCTCTCATACTTTAAATGGTTCAACCCCTTAACTGCCTTACCTTTTCTCAGAATGAGGTCTTATAGCTTCTCCTTTTATTATATTATCACATTTCCTTTTAAGAAATGTGATAATATAATAAATAATAGTTTAACCTTAAATTACCAAATGCCATCGCTTCAAAAGAGTTGGAACTGAGATTGCTTTCCAGAATCCCTAAAATCATAAAATGAACTCACTTAACTTTAGGGAAAACTAATTTGATTTAGTTAAAATATTGCTATCTCTCCTCTGAGGAAGAAAAAAAATTAATAATCAATTGAAAATTAGCTATTGATGCTTTAAAGAACGTAGGTACTTTTAAAAAGTTGATTGATACTTTTAAAAAGATATATTCTTCAGAGAAATTGAAATAATTTTTTTTACAAAATTCTTCCAAGCTTGGCACCTTGCCTGTTTCCTCAATTTTGAAACATGTCTTTTTTCAAAACAGGGGAAACAAAACAATTAGATTATATGTTTGTTGAGAAAACATAGGCAGTCATATGAAAGGTACTCATAGAGAACCTGTATGTGGGTTGGTGTCACTTTGAAATGAGAGAGAGGCTGGCGTGGAGATGGAGGTACAGTGAGTGATGTCGGGCCCAGAGCAACTGCCTCCCTTCACTGCCACCCTTTTTCTTCAGAATAAAATGAACATAGAAGGGATGGGGCTTTTCCAACTATCAGCCTCCTAGTAGGGTAGTTTACGGGTAGGTTCCCTTTTAACCCTTTGGGAATCCCGTGGGGCGGCTCCAAGTCAGGGTTTCTAAAGAGAAACAGGATATGAGTTCGCAAGAAACATGTTGCCCTACTTTAAAAGAGCATCACTTTATAATTCAATGAGGCTCGTAAGGAATCCCTAACAAAGAAATATAGCAGCAATTGGTAGGTTGGTCTGTGGTCAGTTTTCTTTGTCCATTATTTGAATAAAAGGACCAATATTTGAAAGAAAAAAAAAAGCATTTATTTGAATATGCTCTCTTCCTCCTAGAGCTTTCAGGAAGCTTAATTTAAATCTTTCCCAAAAGTATCATGGCTGCAATTTAGCTTTCATCTCAAAATCAGAAGCAATAGCACCTATATTGGTATTTTATAGTATAAGCAAAGTAATGTTTCATAGCCAAATCAAACATCTTCCTCATTTTAACAGAAGAAAATGGAAGCCCAGCTAGTGAGAAATGTGGGGTCTCTGTTATATGTGAGTGGGTAAGAATTCCCAGCAATTACTGAAGGTCAGCATGCCAGGTCAGCATACATTATACCCTTTTTAATCCCCACAAAGCAGATATTAAAGAGGCAACTATAAATGCCATTATTGTGTCTTTTCATTGTTCTAAGCATTTTAATTGTAATCTCTCATCTCCACAAAAATCCTTTGATGTAGTGGTTATCAGTCTTATTTTATAGATAGAGAAGTCTTGCCAAGGCCACTTTTAAATAAAAAGGAATCCAGGGATTCCCACCCGGGTCTGACTCAAATCCAAGTTTGTGTTCTTTTCACTCTCTAAGAGGCTTTTAAAGTACAGGTCACAATGGTGATAGTGAACTCAGGTTGGTGGGTTTATCGGCATTTAAAAATAAATAAGTAAAAAGAAAAGAATGCAATGGGATAGTATAATTAAAAAATAGAATGTATCTCACCACTATGCTGTATGCCCCAAACTAATATAAAATAATATTGAATGTCAATTGTAACTGAAAAATAAGAAAATAGAGTGTATTGTATCAGTTTTATGTATGTGAAAGATGACATGAGTGGGCCCATATTAAAATAGAGCCAGAGGAGCCATTTCAGAGGAACTGCCCTGCATGTCTTGTTTTCTGTTTCTTTTAAACTGGACCAAAGTGCCGACATTCAAGAAGTCAGTAAGAATAAGACTATCCTGTTTGTAAGAATGGATGAAATTGGATTTGGCCAGTGATGAAGTCGCTAACCAATCAATAAAGTACAAATCTAGCCTTTTTGCCTGATGATTGAATCTCAAGCCAGTCTATGAAGTACAAACCTAATCTTACTTCATCTAGAGCCAATGAAACTTTTCTTTAATACAACTTACTTCATCTTCCTCCCTTTTTCCTATAAAAACTCTGAGCCCCTCTCCCGCATTGGGTGGAAGACATTATTTGGGCTTCTGCCTAAATTTGTACTTGATGAATTGCAATTCCTTTGATCCCTAATAAAAGCTTTTTGTTCAATTATTGCCTCCCAGATTTTTAGGTTGACAGTATGTCTGTCCTGAGTGTGTGTGTGTGTTTCCGCCACCACCCCTGCCCCTATCACTATGAAGCAATTAACTCAATTCTGACACTATCTACCTGGAGATGGCATTAGATCCTACAGGTTAAGAGCTCAGTCCTATAAAGCTATCCCCCAACCCCTCAGACATCAATCATAAGTCCAGATTGTCAGTGGTGCTTCTGACCAATCAGCTATAGATCAGAAGTTCCCAGGATCCCCTCCTTCTTCGGTTAGATTAATTTGCTAGAGCAGCTCATAGAACTCAGAGAAACATATTACTTACAAGATTACCACTTATTATAAAAGGATGTAATTCAGGAACGGCTAGGTGGAAGAAATGCATAAGGCAAGGTATGTGGGAAAGAGCGTAGACTTTCCATGCTCTCTGAGCAAGCCACTCTCCCCTAATCTCCACATGCTTGCCAACCAAGAAACTCTTTTTATTTTTTATGAAAGCTTCATTACATAAGCATATTGATTAAACCATTAGCCACTGGTCATTGAACTCAATCTCCAGCCTCTCTCCCTGCCCTGCGAGGGAGTAGGGGTGGAGTAAAGGAACCTGAAAGTTCCAACCCTCTAATTACATGGTTTGTTCCCCTGGTAACCAGCCTGCATCTTTAGGTCCTTTCAAAAAGTTGCTAATTAACATAAACTCAGGTGTGGTCAAAAGAGGTTTCTTATGAATATGAAGACATCTTTATCACTCTCATCACTTAGGAAATCCCAATGGTTTTAGGAGCTCTGTGCCATAACGGAACAAAGACCAAGTATATATTTCTTATTATAAATCACAACGTGTGTGTGTTATGATGTAAACGTTTTTCTTGCGGGTATGGTCAGAATTTGAAAACCACTGCACTTGAACACAACTGGTCTGTCTAAGCCTTAGTAAAACATTGTTATATAGTATACAGGCATACCTCATTTTATTGCACGTCACAGATGTTCCATCTTTTACAAATTGAAGGCAAGCCCTTCCGCCAGCAAAAAGATTATGACTTGCTCTATTTTGATACTCACTTTATTGCAGTGGTATGGAACCAAACCTACAATATCTCCGAGGTATGCTTGTGGTTAACAACCTCATTGCAGGTTTTTATTAAAGCAATCCTCAGATCTACTGTAGATCTTTCCCAACACATTTCAATGGTACCAGTGTTATATTCCATCAAACTTGGTTGGCAGGGGACTCTCCTGCTAACCTGACACCAGCTGCCTGACATGCGATCACAGCAACATGGGTCGATACGACCAAGTCCATGCAGAAAACCCCTGAGGGCATCTTATGAAGGATAAAGTCTGTAAGTTAGAGAAATGCCATCACTTGGTATAAAAGATGACAAGTCTATACTTATACCTAAAAAATAACTATTGTTATTTTTCCATTCCTAGGTTGTCATGAAATAAGAGACTATACAATCCACCACACTAACAATAGATTAACCGAGTTGGAAAGCACACAATTCATTTTACAAGCAGTAGCAAGTTTCACAGTGAGGAGAAGTTTTGTTTCTAACAGCGATTACTCTATATGAAGGCCCTGTATTATATGTTAGAGATCCAAAGTTAAATAAGGTGAAGGCTCAAAGTCCAACAGGTGTTTCAGGCGTGATAACATCACAGAGGAAGAACTAGAAAGGAATGTAACATAACATTAATTGCCATAGTAATTAGTTCAACATTATCTAGAAAATGTGAAGAAACAGCTTTGGTGGTGTGGTGAAAATAACTAGATTGGTTTGAATCCAGGAATTGGTTTTGACTTCTGTATATTAACTGAAATTAAAAATATATTCTAGCCTCTGGTAAAATATAAGTAATAGAGGAAGCAAAAAATTTAGATTCTTATTGAAATGATACTCTATTGTAAAAGAAAAAAATATATAAATTTAGCTTGCTTTCTGTATATGACACCAGATTTGGGAAGATATTTACAAAAAAGATTGAAGACCCATGATTTTCTTTCATTCACTGCACATTTTTGAATTGCTATCTCTGTGGTCAATATTGTGGGTAATAAAGAAAACTTATCTTGACAACTTTTTGTCAATCCAGGGAGCAAATTCTCTTCTTAAACTATCAGTGGACTGAGAAGCATGTCACTCTTACCTATTTTGCAAGACTTCCTATCTGTTCCTCAGTCTGGGGAAAGCTCATCTTTCAACTTTCAGTTCTAATTTACAAGGAATCTTAATGTTTACTCATTAAATTTTCCTTAACAATACTTTTGCAAGATGGCCTAAATCTATCCTCCCTTTTGTGAAAATGTAAAATAACTCATTTAAACAGAACCTTGTAGGCCAGCTAATTATCTACTTGTTGGTTATCATTAATACATTTTGATACTCTCCTTGCGTTGCTATCAAATTTGCTTCCTTGTTAACACAATATTTTCTTGAAAGCAAACTGAGTAGGAGTCTTGCCTCTTCTTGAGAATTAAATGCGTAGTCTTGGGCTGAAAAAGAGCCATAGCCTTACTGCAGTAGATAGTGCCATGGGGTCCATGTTCAGGGGAGAAAATCAAGGCAGAGTTTCAGTGAGCTTGACCAAGAACTCAGAGCTGGCATGTTGTGGAACAGGGCTTCCAACCATCAGCTCGCTTGGAGCCTGCACTGATGGCACTTTGCACTTCCTAAGGAACCAGCCGCTTCAGGAGGTGGTGTGATAGAACAGACATATGATTACCAGCCCATGAAAGTGGAACCTGGGTGGTTTATCTCATCTCTGCCTCTAGCTCTCTTTCTGGCCTCTGGCAGGTTGCAACTTCTCCAGACCTTGATTTCTTACGAGCGAGCGAGAGAGAGAGAGAGAGAGAGAGAGAAAGAGAGAGAGAGAGAGAGAGATTTTGATATTTTGTTAAATGATCTCTTTATCTTTTAGCTCAAACTCTGAATCCTTTTTGTGAATCATTGGGGGAGGGGAAGGAGAAGGAGAACAATGTTAATAGCCCATCATTAAGGAAATAGGATACCTGCTTTTGAGAATGAATTTTTGATGTTTCTAAAGGAAGCCTGAAGGGCCAACTGTAACAGATCCACAGAGTAGTTGGGGAAAACCCAAGAACGAAAAAGATGAGAAACTGGAAATGATGCTTATCTAGAGAATTAAAATAATACCAAACAATGAAATTGGGGGAAAGAAAAATAGAGATTTAGAACTCCCCCACAAATAAAATAGGCTATCTCACCAAAATTTCTTTCACTTCAGAATGAAGAAATACTTGAAAGCAGTCATAATGGGGATAACCCTGAGCTGGAGAAGATTGACAGTCCTGAAAATCTTTCCCCCATCAGGTAAGATTGCAGATCCCTATATAAAATCATTTTAACCCTTTGAGGAGTGGTGGGGGAAGAGTAGAGTATCCTTCATTTTAAATCTCATCACTTATCTTTCACAAATAAAATCGCATGGTTATTCTTTTTTAAATATTTTTATTTTTTGATTACATTTGACATACAATATTATATTAATTTCAGGTGTACAGCATAGTGATTTGACATTTAGATAACTTACGAAGCAATCACCCCTATAAATCAAGAACCTATCTGATATTACATGTAGTTATTACAATATTACTGACTATATTCCACATGCTGTACTCTTATATTCTGTATCCCTATGACTATTTTGTAACTACCAATTTGTACCTCTTAATCCCCTCCTCACTTCACTCATCCTCCAGCACCGCTCCCCACCCCGCCGTCCAGCAACCATCAAAATGCTCTTTGTATCTATGAGCTTGTTTTTGTTTTGTTTATTCACTTATGCTATTCTTTAGATTCCACATATAAGTGAAATCTTATGACATTTTTCTATCTCTGTTAGACTTATTCTATTCAGTACAATACCCTCTAGGTTTACCCACATTGTTGCAGGTGGCAAGATTTCATTCTTTTCTATGGCTGAGTATACCATTGCATATATGTACCACCTCTTCTTTATCCTTTCATCCATTGATGGACACCTAGGTTACCTCCATAGCTTGACTATTGTAAATTATGCTGCAATGAATATACGGCTGCCCATGTCCCTTTAAAGTAGTGTTTTGGGTTTCTTCTGGTAAAAACCCAGAAGTGGGATTACTTGGTGATTCTTTGTCACTTGTCATAGCCTTTGTTTTAAATGTTATTTTGTCTGGTATAAGTATTGCTACACCAGCTTTTTTTTTTTTCTTTCCATTTTTATGAAATGTCTTTTTCCATCCCTTTACTTTCAAACTGTGTGCCTAAGTAAGTCTCTTGTAGGCAGCATATTTAAGGGTTTTTAAAATTTATTCAGCCACCCTATGTCTTTTGATTAGAGCATTTAATTCATTTACATTTAAAGTAATTGTTGATAGATATGTAGTTATTGCCATTTTATTATTCATATTTTTTATCTTTTTTACTTCTTAAAGAAGTCCTTTTAATATTTCTTGTAATACTGGTTTGGTGGTGATGAACTCCTTTAGCTTTTTTTTTTTTTTTTTTTTTTTGTCTGAGAAGCTCTTTATTTATCCTTCGATTCTAAATGATAGCTTTGCTGGGTAATCTTGGTTGTAGGTTTTTACTTTCATCCCTTTGAATATTTCATGTCAATCCCTTCTGGCCTGCAAACTTTTTGTTGAGAAATCAGCTGAAAGTCTTATGGGACCTCCCTTGTAGGTAATTAGCTGCTTTTCTTTTGCTGCTTTTAAGATTCTCTCTTTATCTTTAACTTTTAGCATGATATGTCTTGGTGTAAGCCTCTCTGAGTTCATCTTGTTTGGGCTTGTTTGTCTATTTCCTTCATCAGGTTAGGGAAGTTTTCAGTCATTATTTCTTCAAACAGGTTTTCATTTCCTTGCTCTCTCTCTTCTCCTTCTGGTAAACCTATGATATGAATGTTGTTAAGTTTACTGTTGTCCCAGAGGCCCCTTAAACTATTCTAATTTTTTTAAATTTGTTTTGCTTTTCTGATTGGGTGTTTTCTGCCATCTTATCTTCTAAATCACTGAATTGATCCTCTGCTTCATGTAATCTACTTTTGATTCCCTCTAATGTATTCTTTATTTCAGTGATTGTATTCTTCCTTTCTGACTGGTTCATTTTTATGTTTCCTATCTTTTTGTTGAAGTTTTCACTGAGATCATTGATCATCCTTATAACCAGGGTTTTGAATTCTATCTAGTAGATTACTTGTCTCCATTTTGTTTAGTTCTTTTTCTGGAGCTTTGTTCTGTTCTTTCGGGACATGTTTCTTTGTCTCATTTTGGCTGCCTCCCTGTGTTTGTGTCTATGTATTAGGTAGAGCTTGTCTCCTGGACTTAGTAGAGTGTGCTTATGTAGTAGGTGCTCTATGGGTCCCAATGGCACAGACTTCCCGGTCACCTGAGCCAGGTGCTGCAGGTTTGTCCACTGCGTGGGTTGTGTGTGCCTTCTTGTTGTAGTTGAGCTTTGGTTACTGTTTGCATGTCAGACTGATTGGTTGTGGGGACTAGCCATGACTACAGTGGAGGAACTGTTGTGCAGGGATTGACCCTGTGGAGCAAGATTCACTTTAGCAGGGTTTAGGTGCCTGCCCAGTCTTCCCTTTGGGTGTGTCTGTTACGGAGATGGTTGTGTGGTACTCTTGGATGGTCTAAAGCTGGCCACCAGGTATGTTGGTTCTGGGGCCTCTGTTGCAGGCCAGGTTCAGCTTCTGCCTGTGCCCAGGGCCACTTGTTGTGAGCTACAAAGTGTTCTGCAGATGGTTGCCACTTGTGCTGGGCTCAGAGGTGCCTGGGAGAGGTTAAGCTATGAACTGAGGTCAGCTGCCACTAGTACCAGGTTTGAGGCTGCTCAAAAACAGGTACAGGGCACACTGAGGCTAGATGCTGCTTGTTTGAAGTTTGTGAACCTTTGAGAGATTTTAGGAAAGTCCGCAGCATGAGCCAAGACAAGCTTTATAGAAAAGCCACTGGAAGCAGCTTGGGTGGGCCCGTAGGTTGAGTGGAGCAGAGTCTCAGGAAATCATCAGGGCAGGCGAACGGTATTAGCCAAGTTGATGGAGACTCAGATATGTCACCTGCCTGCGTCTGCATGCTGGGTTCAGGGAGGGCTCAACAGAACAGTGGATTCTGCTAGTACTTCTGCGTGGGAAAAAGCTGCCCCTCCAACCCTCACCCTGAAGCCAGACAATTCAGTTCCTCCCCTATATGTCCCTGGCACCTTGTACACTGCTGTCCCAGCACTGAACTCAGAGCAAGTGAGTCCGTCAGCAGAAAGTCCATGTGCGGGCCCTGTAAGAAGAAAATCTGGGTCTCCAGCAGCCCTCCATCTCACTCAGCCCCAATTTCCACTGGTTTTCACAGCCAGAGTTATGGGGACCTCTCTTCCTGGCACTGGATCTCTGGACTGGGAGCCTGTTATGGGGCTGGGACTCTGCTTCTCAGGAGACTTCCAGAGCGGAGATGTTCCTCCCGATTTTTAACCACCACACGTGGTATGGGACCAGACCATTCCGTGTCTGACCCCTCCTAACAGTCTCAACATAGCTTCTTCTGTATGTCCTTAGTTAAAGGACTTACGTTCAGCTAGATTTAAGGCGATCCTCAATGATGGTTGTTCTGTAGTTGTAATTCCAATGTGGTTGTGAGAGGAGGCAAGTACAGTGTTTATCTACTCTACCATCTTGACCGGAACTTCAGGTATTTATTCTATAGATGAACCTTCATTTATGTACTTGAAAACAAAGCTCATGGACTTCATAAAAGCAACAAGCAATAGGTAAAAGTATTTTTGACTTTTATGAAGTCAAAAATACTTTTGACTTTATATATTTGAGTTTTTATGCATAACTAATACAAATTTGTTGGGGCCAGAGTTGATAGATACCATATGCATGCATATAATAAGCATTCAGACTTTGTCAAATTAAAAACTTTTTAATTAGAATAGGTAAAATGTTATGTCAGATACTGTCCATTAGGGTTCTGAATAATCAACGTCTTCATATTTGGATAGCTTGCCAAAATAACATTACTTTATCATATTTGAAAAAATAATGATTTTTAAGCACTATGTGTTATGACTGTGCACAGTCCCTACCTTCAGAACTTATATTTTAGCTAGGAAAAAACACATGAACAATTAGTAGATAGCACAATATTGTATGTGATTAAGTATATATTTGGGGAGAAGGGCAGGAGATGCTTAATGGAAGAGCAGTTAGAGTTTCATTTTCAAGATTTCAGCAGGTACAGGAGAAATGGTGTTCCTGGCAAGGGAAACAAACTTACACAGGCATGGTCATGAATGAGATTTGTGATGGATAAGAGTGGCAGCTACAGAGAATGAGGAAGGAAAAGATGACAGAAGGTCTTCTAAACCAGGTAGAAGAGATTAGATTGTTCCTGAAGGCAGTAAGGAACCTTAGTGGTCTGGAATAGAGGATTATCGTAAACAAAGCTGTGATTGAGGCTTGTCTCACTGCACCACGCAGTGATTGCATAGAAACAAAGTCAGGGAAACACCCAACATTTCTCTCGTTATTACAGCAGAACAAACAACACTGCATATCAGTTCTCTGTTCTGATTTTCATTGTGGCCAGTGTTCAATTGAAGTCTCAAATAATAGGTCAAGTTAATGAATTCTTCCAAGTGTTAATCATTTTTAGTCCCAACTACAAACACCCCAACTATGCCTTGCAAGTAAAAAGTTCCACTACAACCAAATAAAACAGATGCTTCCAAGTTTTAAAAAATATATATATTGATTGAATCACACCATATAGTATTCGAAGGTGTGAGCATGAATCAGGTGAAAAGCAGATGAGAACATACTATGAACAAATATACTGAAGCACCAAACACTCCATAGCAAGTCTAAGAACATTCCTGACATTAAGAGACTAGGGCTAAATTTGAATCTACTTTCAGACAGCAAATGATACCAAGTCAAAAGAAAATATGACCTTTTCAAATTGTGTCTTAAGGTGCTATGGTTACAGGTTCTTATTTCATCCCTTCCCAAACAATCTATTCGGAGAATTCCCTCACTGAGACATTCCAGCATAAATCATTTAACAAACAAAAGAGGCATTTTAGGTGTCTCCGTTACGCAGAGAACACATCTTCTATCCTGGGCACAGCAAGTCGGAACAGCGGTAGAATTAAGATTGTGTGCTATAGGCCTCTCTGACATTAAACAGAATAAACTGATTACATAAACAAATGATGTTCACACAGGAGTTTAAAAACCCTTGCGAAAATACACATATGCTGATAATTTTCAAGTTTTTATTGAAAATCACAGATTTATTTTTTAAAAACCACTAATTACTTTGCCATATGAGCAAAATTCAAATAATAAAAAATATCTAACATTTTGGTATAAAATTAATAATATGGAAACAAGAATGCAAACCAACCAAGAGGTAAAGTTTTTAGCAATAACACTGTGTACAACCATCTTCTATTCAAGTGACCATCCAGGCTGATAGTTTATTTTCCCTTTGTTTATGATTTTTAAGCCCTGCATTGGAGCACCAAAAAGTTTTTTCCTTCCTTTTTAAAAGGTTGGAATCCTTTTACTGTATTTATAAATATTCTTCTCAGGACTTTAAGTCTGATGAAGCATCTAGCAATTTCCTTGTTTAAAAAGGAGGTGCCTTCATATTTCCTTTAAATCTGTTCCATTCTATTCTAATTAAAAACAAGAGGATGAACATAGTTGAGAAGAGCACTTTCTCAAATAATTTTCATGAAAGTACTGCTGTAAACAAGATCATTTTTATGGCCAGAGAGACACTGATGTTTCCAACCAATAGCAAATTTAAACACTTACAAGTATAGATACACAGGGTATGTATGGCCAAAAGGCAAACAGTTATTAATGAATCAACTAATAAATACACTTTGTCAAATGCAATTTTGTTCCCTAGTTTTTAAAATTGGTCAGAAAATTTAAACTTTAATGATCTAAAAACCGTGAACCTACTCTGAAAGTAACTACAAACTAGAATGGTTGACACTGTAGTTTTGACATTAGTTAAAAATTCTAAATTATCTGAGCAATCAATGTAAACAAGCTTCAATTTTCAAAATAGAAAAAAATAACAAAAAATTTCTGTAAACTTTAAAAAGCTAGCTGCAAAAAATTATATATGTCATATCTAGTTGTGTTTACTAAAAATTCTTTTTTAGTTATGTTTTTGTTTTGCATGTTTCAAACATCATCTAATTAAATGAGACATCTTAGTCTTTCCTAACAGGCATCTCTGCAGACAAAGGTTCTATAATCAGTTCATCTGCTCTCGCTGAAGTCATTATTTTGGCCTTCAGATAATCCCACTAAAACAGACATCACCTAGTACTTTCTATAGTCAGGGGAGGTTGTCTGCATCATGGCCATATTTCTGTCCTGCTTTGTAACTTACTCTATTAGCTCTCACCCACATCTCTTTGATTACAAGGAACATGCCACTTTAAAAATACTTTAAACCTCATTCTGGCAACCTTTTTATCTTTCATTCTGCTTTCAAGTTTGAAATATTTAAAAGTTGACAATACCTCTGATAGCTATTTTGATGAAATAGGTTTTGTTACAGACACTATAGCTTTTGTGTGATGTTTAATATTCACATTTTAAAATCTGAACTTGGAATAAAGTACTGTGGTTTATGAGGCCTTGTTGGGGAGGGGTGGGCTAATTTTATTATCATTACAATAATTTAGACACTAAGAATTTTATTTTATAAATTATGGAGAAAAGAGGCTTTTAATGTTCTATCTTTCCTTTTGAAGTCTTCTCCAATATTCTATTCCTCTAAGCAAACTACATTCAAATAACTATCTTAAAAACAGACCGATATTGAATATTTAAAAACCAGTTGAAAATTTCAATGTATTAAAATCAGCGTCTTGAATTAGCAATGATTTCTCCCTACAGAAGGACCCCATGGGTAACAAACTGCCCATGTTTTGTGTCATTTTCTAATAATAAAACAAAAACAAAAACAAAAACAAACCCATAAAGCACAAGTTAGGGCAGAGCTAATGACTTCTCAAATTTTACATTAAACTTTGGGGAAAAAAGACATAAATGTTTTAAATGACTCCAACGCTAGGTAGAATAAGTACACAGATGTGACAATAAGTGATTTGGCTGTTCATAAAGAGAATGTGTACTGTAAGTCCTCACTTAACATTTTCGATAGCTTGTTGGAACTGCAGTGAAACAATGTATAATGAAATAATTATACAACAGGCTAACTGATATAAACAAGTGTTAAGTTCCTACTCATCTTCTCAACATTATAACAAAACGATGCTTAACAAAACCAGGTTATTCAAGGACCTGCTGTACTTTTTCCTATATCTCTGAAGAACATGAGACTTTATTTTGCCAGATTCATGTACTTTCTCCTATACCAATCCTCCCTGCCCCCACTATTTCCATCAAGTGCTCTTTTAGTAAAAATTAACTTGTATATCTAGTCTAACAACATATTTCTTTGAAATGTTGTACTCTATATTCACTTGGTATTTTCCAAAAGCAGTTTTTCTAATACCAAGGCTCTTTAATTACTTCTCTATACCTCAAATATACACGTGGCATTGAGAACTTGAATTTCCCTTTAGTTCGGTTTTCATAAACCTTTTCTAAATATACATTCCTTGAAATGGATTTAGGCAATGAAGTAGTTAAGTTATGTTGAATAGCTTCTAGAATCAAAGAAACATTCCGAGAGACTGGGCTTTCAAAATATTTCTTTGTTTTTTCATGTTCATTTCACTTAGGGTACAGTCAAACATTTAAGAGTTTTTCATCCAGGTTTGGCTCAGTGACAGTGAAAACATAAAACATTCAAGTACTATTAGACAAAGGCAGCCCTACAAGGATATGTGTCCACATAGGCCAATTTGCAAAGGAGAACTATTTTAGTTATCCTACAGTATATCTGGCCAAGAAAACCTTTTGAAATCGTTTTTACTTTAGGGTGTGTGGCATCCTTCCAAAGGTCCTGAAGGTCTTGTACATGTCCATGAGATGTTATCATTTTATCGTAGATGCAGGGATGATAAGGAGTCTTACCTTCCCCAGAGAAAAATACATGGTATTGTGGTACTATCCCCATCTTATTGGCACAGAGGCCCATGAACACATCATCTATGTAAAGACTAGAGTTGAGTGTCTGTGAGGCCTCATAAACTTTGGCCGCTACATCACTGGAGACCACATAGGCAGCTCCTGCAGTATAGTCAGGGTAAGCCGGCCACTGATACATTTCATAGGAGACATAGTATTTGCTGCGTTTGTCTCTAATGGGAGGAGCACCACGATGAACACGACCAATCCAAAAGTCCTGAACACCAATTTGTTCTAAGCTTTGAAGGTATTCAATAAGATTTGGCATGTGAATAAATATGTCGTCATCGGCAGTCATAAGAAATTTGGCATGTGGACAAAAGGAATTTGCCCAACTGAACTGCAGAAGCAATTTAAGAGTAAGATTATAGAAAGAATCGGCAAAATCTTGTTGAATTATGTCGTGGTACATTTGGTCTTCCCAAACCAGTTTCCTTTGCATTTCTTCTTTCGTCAGTGGATTAGAAGGTGTTCCTAAGGCAAACAGAGTTTTGATGTTGGCATTAAGTTGAGACTGAACATACTTCTCATTGCCCCATGTCCTCCTAATTGCTGAACGTCGATCATAGTTTTCAGGCGCAGTCTTTACAAACAGTAAAAGGAGGACATCTTGTTCTTGACACTTCTTCTCATGGTTAATCAGGTATTGGTAGTGAGTAGCCCCATCTTCACTGTGCTTAAGGGATAGGCTCTCATTCACAAAGTCATAGCTATTTATGAAGTATCTGTAAGAGTAGGACTTCATGTGGCTCACAACGTGATTATCAAGTGGTCCCCAAAAAAACATGAGGCTTAGTATAAAACAGGTGGCAAATAACTGAACAAACTGACATTTTTTTACTCTTCTGCCACTAACAAACATTCTGACGTCCAATTTTATTTAGGATCAGTGTTAAATGGGCATTTGCTTCTTTGAGACCATAGAATTCTGTATTCTGTAGAACAGATGTCCATCTTAATATATGCTGGTCATTCAAAATGTAAAAGGAGCTTCTTATTTCACAAAATATTTTAATACCATTTTTGCTGAGATTGCAAAAAAATGGAACACACTGTAGAATGAAGACACTGGCACATCAAAATGTTTCCACATTGGCATCCTTCATTACGTTTGGTGACTGGCCTCAGGCAGCTATTCCACGTACATCCTTTTGTGAAAGTTAAGTGCGACCTGTTAAGAGTTAGGATGAGAAAAGATGAGAAATGAGTGGATTAATGAGTTACTAAAAAAAAACAAACTACTCTTAACTCCTTAAGATATTATGTAACAGGACTGATCTGGACAAAAGGTGATGAGGCAGCTAGTATCTAGCAGAGGCATTTAGCTGTTTATTTTAGGGGAGTAGAGGGGAAGGGAAAGAAACGCTCTCCATTGTCTTCCCATTCAGAATATAGAGAACCTGTTCTCTTCTCAATCTTAAACAAACAAACAAACAAGCCTTCCAAAATGGCTATCATATACTTAAAGTTCAAATCTCTCAAATGGGAATATCTACAGATATATCGATTTGAAATACAGTCAGGATGAAAGTAGCTATATAATTCAAGGCGAAATAGATGAATGTGAAAAGAAAGTTCATTAATAGTAAAAATCCATTAAAGCTTGCCCCAGGCAAGGTAGGCATTACAGTAAGATTTTTTTAAATCAAGATTCATAATCAAGAAGTTGAGTTATGCTTCTCAAAAGCATAATCCAAACTCTCTGTAACCACAATGACTTTGTGAGCCCCAAACCTACACAATCATGTTCTTCCTGTACTTTTTCATTTGCAAACTCAATAGGCCCCTCAAATTTAATATGTTCAAAACTGGGAGGCTGTAGGATTGTAGCCAAAACTGCTGTCTTGGCACTCTGGACATGTGAACCCAGTGTGGACGCAGCCACCCACTGTATTTGTCGCACTGTGTCATGCACCTAACCCAGAAATCTGAAAAACTGGAATAACACCCCTTAACGCAAAGTCTTTATGCAAATTAAATGGGCATATACATAGATACAGAGATAGAAGTTGATAATTATCTGACACACGGAGTACTCAACTGCCATTTCTAACCCATTCTACTGTCTTCTCCCCTAAAACCTGTTTCCATTTTCTTCTTATTTGTGTCCACCTGCACTTCATGCACCTATGCCAGAAATCTGAAAGTCTGCCTTTTCCTCCATTCTATATCCAGTTATTTAATCCTGGGAATTGCTTTTTCTAAATCTCTCTTCACCCCTTGATGTCATCATCACTTCTGACCCAGACCAGGATGGCAGACTAAATGACCCCTGGCCTATCTCTCCTCTACTCTCCAGTCAGAGCGATCTTTCTAAAGCAGAGTGTTCTGAAAGTAGCACCTTCAGGGTTGTAATATAAAATGCATTTTTACTGTGCTTTACCATCAAAAAAAGTGAGAAATACTGCCGTAAGGGAAAGATCAATTATCAGTCATTTCCCCCATTGGTTTGGCTGGTCATGGACAGAATGCTCTAAGTAGGGTGAGAAAGACAGCAAGAAACATCAGTTTCTGAAGCTGGCACCTGCCTAAACTTTGCAAAATCACTTTCGCTTGAAGGTGGGCGGGGGGAGGTACTTCCTCTCAGTCTTAAGAGCGTTCACTTAGATAACAGACCACCTCTGAAAGCCAAAATCCCCTTCTGCTGCCTGCACCAGACATGTGGAAGGAATTGGAGGCTTAACGCAAAGTATGAGTACTAAGTATGTTCCAATGCCAGCTTGTTTGGCACACAGTCACAGTTGTCTACAATTATGAACTTCTTGTTAGACAATTAGCCCACAAGCCTAACTCCTCAGCACCCACATGTACACTTGACTCACAGAGGCCCTAGTATCCCTCGAATGAATGGGGTCTGTTCCTCATCCAGTTGGTGTGTTGCTGCCGCTAACTCTGCTACTACAACCTAGCAGCCAGCACATAACATTCATTTTATCACCCACTACCGTAAGGTAAATCTTTCCTATTCTTCTTCAATTGTTCCCAACTGACCTCAGAGTCAAAAGCTTTCTGAAAAATGACAAAGAACCTGTCATGAAGCCAACAACCCACACTACTTATTGAAGTTCAGTACAGCATGTGAAGTTCTGAAACAAGATTTTTCCACCCCCAGGAGCTTGATTTGTTTACCCTCCATTTACATCAATCATAACTAAACTGCATGGATAGTACTGATCTGATGAGGGGAAGGTTTACGAAAGGTAAACTACTCTTTTATAGTACCCAGCTTGCTTCTCTTTTATAATAAAAAAACCACCCAAACTCCTCAAAATTGAACATAGCCACTAGGTAGTCTTTCACAACTAAAAGCAAAAGCACCTCGCTGATCTAAATTCAGTAATCAAAACTAAACAATGTTGCCCCCAACTCTGGCCTTGCTGATGGCTATAGCACACGCAACTGACACCCACTTTTCTGCTTTGCACAGTAGTATAGCTTCTCTAATGCACATCTTCCATCTTTCATATTTAAAGTACAGGAGAGGGGACTGGGAAGAAGCCCACAGGCCTGCCTGACCTGGAGAAAGAAAATGCTGGGCCTTAGAGGAAACAAAGAGGTCCCCACAATGCATGCAAAGCTCAGCAACTGTCCACAACAGAATGCTGTGGGTGCAGCTTCCTTTGTGTGCTCGAAGCTCAGTTCAGTGACCAGTCAACAGCCTGGAAACTCCAGGGCTATCCCTGTTTGGGGCCAGAGTTATTGTGTAACCTCAGGCACCCCTCACTGCACTCTGATGGGGTGACTTCATTTGCAAATTGGGGGCAAATATCAATGTATTGTTATTGAGGGGATATAAAAATTACAGATGACTCAGAACCTGATGAAAATTGGAAACAGGAAAGACTACAGGAGAAAACAGGACAAAGAACTTCTTAAAGGAAAATATGCAAATATTTAGATCATAACTTGGGTTTGCTTCTATTGGAACTGAGAAGAAGGAGCAGATATCTTTAGTATTCTCTTTCCTAACAGACAGAAGTAGAAGAATAAAGAATAGAAGTAGGAACATCAGAAAAGAAGGTGGCAAACCCCACCCCAAATACTTTTCAGTTTGGGAGCTGTGCCCTTCAGTTACTCAACAATATATTTTCCCAAGGGAGCTCTTTAAACTTTTCTGGAAAAAACAAGCTAATATACCTAAAGGCCACAAATTTCCCTAACAACCCTCAATTATTTTTCTACTTCACTTGTGCTGTCAACTCATGTCTTTGTTGAGTCTACTTTTGTGATCCTAAAATACTATGCAAAACCTGCTATAAACTTTGAAGTGCTGATAAAGATGGTGAGTCCTGCACTTTAAGTTCAAGTTAAACAACCTTAGTGTCTGATGTTTCAATTAATCCGACAAGTATGTAAGTATTTGCTGTGGAAATACTTGTACCGGGCATGGTGGGAATCATGAAGTAGCATTTTGTGGTTTCCACTCTGAAAGCACCTACAATCCAGTTGACACAAGACTCATGGTGCCCCCTGAAAACACAGTTCCCATGGACAGTCGCACGTCACAGTGAGGTATAGACACCATGTCAGCACTGATTTGGGCAATTCCAGCTCCAGGCACACTAGGAGGGTCCCTAGGAGTAGAGATCAGTGACAGTGGGTTGGGAGGGCCTGAGGATGAAAGGATTTGGGTGATTGCAGAAAGAGGAACAGTCTGTTTCAGGCAAGAAAGGAAGGAATCACAGTGTGGCCAGTATTTGAGAAACGGGCATGAATTTGAAAGCGGGGAGGCTGGGGCCTGCTCATGCGGAACCTTGAAAGTGAGGCAGAGGAGCCAGTGACTGCTGTGGGGACAACAGGAAGTCACAGAAGTTTGTGTTTTGTTTTTAATGGTAACTCCCTGTCAACACGTGTCAAGCTTTATACAAAAGGGGCTAATCTGGCAGTGGCACACAGGGTAGATGCAGGATGGCTGGAGATCAGGTCACCAGTCCTGTCAGGGCCTCATGCTGAAGCGTGAGGTGAGGAGGGTCTAGTCTGGGTGGCACAAGTGGGGACAGAAGGAAGGGAGAAAGGAGACCCTCTCAGGAAAAATGAAACCCCAGCGGTCCCTGGGGAGTGGTCTGGGATGAGGAGGAGTTGGGGAGGAGGAGGAAGAGTGAAAACTGGTTTCAAGCAAAGCTGATAAAGGAGGGAAAACTGGTTTCCTGAGTTAGGGGCGGGGCAGAACGTGTTTGTGTCAGACTTGCAGTGAGTGTGAGGTGCTGGAGACACAACAGGTGGAGATGTCCAGCAGGTAATGAGAGTGGAGGGCGCTGAGACCGCAGATTGCAGGTCACTCTGAGCGTACAAAAGACGGATGCTATGATGCACATGGTGGAGAGATGAACAGAGAGGCCTGGAGGAAATGAGCTCTGAGAGGAGAAGAGGGAGGAGTCAAAGAAAAAAGAACTACGTTAAAAAGCTAGTTCATCAGAAGATGAAGACGAGGTAACAACTGGGTAGAGGGAGATCAGCAGAAGGCAGGACAGACAAGGCCTGGTCACGGAGCTCTGAGCGGGAAGACAGACGTGGATGGAGCACATAGTGACAGCTGTGCTGGGGGCACGAGAGGGTCTGAAGACGGACCCGGCCCCATTGGAGGTGGGGTGGAGGTTGGGGAAGGCATTTTCCAGGAGGAGAAGCAACACTGAATCTGAGGCCTGGAGGCTGAGTGATGTTAGCTAGAGAAAGCCAGTGAGTCTGAATTCAAATTGCATGTATTTTTGTGTTCGTCCATATGTTTCTTGACCCCTGTTTCTGGCCATTGTTGTACTATATTAACAACATCTAATCTTAGAGAAACTCTATTTCTACATCTTATTTAGTAGACACACAGCACTCAGCATTTTAAAGGACGCTTATTTTTATGATGTATACACCACTGTGTTCACATTACCTCCCACACACAACTTAGCAGCAAAAAAGTTGTTTATGTGGCTTACTTAGAACTACATTTCCTGTGAAATTCTAAATTCTAGTATACACGCTTTGCAGTATACTCACTCTTCAATCGCAACCTCTAAACATTCAACTAGAGTCCTCTGCCCACCCCTCGCCTGCTCCTGACCTTTCTTCTCCCTGTCTCAGATGAGGAATCCTCTGGCACCTTTGCCCTCCTCTCTCTAGTTCCTGTCTTTCTATCCCAACTCCAGAGCTTGGGTGACTCCCATCTTCTCTCTCCTACAGCACCTGCCAGGCTGCTGGGGGAGCGTGACATGCCAGGCAGGCAGCATCACTACGAATGGCAACATCTAGCTGTGGCAGGGCGCTCCGTGCGGTGTGACTGTCCTCCTGTCCTGGATCTTCTCCCTCTCCCAGTCTCGTCACCAGCCACGCTGTCTTCTCTGCTCTCCCAAGGCCTGTCCTCCTCACTCTTAGCTGATGAGCTTAACTCTTGCCTCATAGAGAAAGGAGACGACAACATACACTATGTTAGTTTTTCATCCCCTCGTGTGTCTTCACGGATTTTCCAGGCTGAACCCCCTGCATTTCCTCTCTAAGGCACACTGACAGGGCCAGGACGAGGGAGAAGCAAGTGAGGATTTTATCTGGAGCACAACAGTTAAAAGTGATAAAAGTATGACCCTAAACTAATGATGCTCTTCTAATAAGTTACAGTTAAAAAAAAAAAATGCCTCAGTACTTTATACCTTTTACATTTGAACTTTTATGACTTTAAGTCCCAGGTGAGACCAATTTTTGTTTCGTGTCCAGGCATAACACAAAGGGAAGAAAGATAACATTTTCTGTCCCATCTTTATCTTGCATTTTATTCAACATTCCAAGAATTTTTATCTGGCTTGTCTGATCATCTATTCTCTGTTAAACATAGCTAGGACCAATTTCAGAAGCCAAACTGCCATGTTAAAAGAAACCAGGAATAAAAAGCTCTGAATTTACTGGAAAGGCTATAATTTGATTTTCGTAGATTTTTCTTAGTAAATTAGTTGTAATAATTGGTGCTGAAAAACACAACTTGTTACTGTTTAGGACTACTTGCCTACTTTATTTGCTCAAGAAGAAAGCAACTTGAGATATGAATTCACAACTCACATTTTAAGCGTGAAAAATTGATAGTCTCCCAATTTTATTCTTTAATCAAATTGAGTGTTTTCGATATAAGGCCTGTAAAAAAGGAAAAATTCTACCCAATAGCTGTCTGTAGGTATTTTTATGACTAGCTATGAAATTTTTGCTCAAGCCATGGGCAAATATTAGAAGCCATTTGGAGTTGTCGTCCTTCCACAAAGAATACATTTAAAGAGTTTGTTCTTCATTTCAGTGTTAGTCCAAAGAGTTTAAATTCCCACATAGCAAGCATGGATATGAGACAGAGGAAAAGTGGGGTTATATAACCTACAGTGTGAATCTAGTAACAAGCTCCTCACCTATATAAACTAAGGTATATGTTTCTTTATAAGTTAAACAAAGGTGTATATTTGTGTGCTGGTTAGGGGAAAAATAAAAACAGGGAAATACCAGATGGACAAACAAATTAAGATGGGCCCTAAGTAAAGACAGGTGCTAAGGAAACCGGTGGCACAGGACTACAGAGTACATATTACTATATTTCAGAGGAGTTATATTAAAAGTCATTAAAAATTTCCAGTAACAAGTTTGAGTGTATAGAATTTCAAACAAACAAAAAGGCTGAAATATAAAGTAGGCCTCATAAAGGTCAAAAGTGTGCTTTTCTAAGCTTGGCCCTCTGGATTCATTCTTGAGGTTGATAGGGTTCCTTGCTCTTTTAAATACAGTTTCGTTCTTGCCTCCTTAAGAAACAAACTCCTGTGCCCGCTCTAGCAACAGTTACCAACATGGGTGTGCTTCCTGTACAGCCGCATGTTCTGAATGCTTCATGTACGTAGTAACTCTTTATGCCTCACAACAAGCTATGAGGGAGAAATGATCTCCCCATTTTGCAGAAGGAAAAAACCGAGGCACCAAGATGTGGGGTTCGCCACATAACCTCCATAAATTCTGGAAGCTGTGGCAGCTCCATAAATTCCAGTCTGGTTCCAGGCCCTGTCCCTCAGCTCCTCACCTGCCCTCCCTTCCTGGCACTGGCGCAGCTGCTCTTCCTGGAGCTCCCGTCAGGATGCAGGGGCAGGGTCAAGAGAAGTGTCTCAAGAAAGCAAAGAATTTGCTTCACTGTCTGAAGTTTGGAGTCACTTATGTTTTGCATTTTGTCAGAACTTGTTCTCATTTTTTTTTGTAATATAACCCTTTTCCTAACCCTCCATTTCCATTTTCCCTCCTTTCTTTTCTTGATCCCAGTAGCACTAGACAATGGGCAAAAGTGATCTCGTGGGTCTGTGTCCTTTGGGTGCATAAAGTCTTTCCTTCACAGAGAAGAGTGGATGATTTAAGGGAGGAGATCCAAAATGGCAGAAGGGGTTTAAAAAAAGAGGTGAGAAGGAGAGAAGAAGAAGAAAGAAGTATAGGGCTCAGGGGGATGTTTTAAGCAAGAATTTGATGAATAAGTATTGGAAGAAATGAAAGGAGAAGAATATACAAAGCTGAGATCAAATTATGATATGAAAAATAGTGATTTAAGAATAAATTGACAATATAACCCAGTATAAACCTATTACATAAGCTACACATATAAGCCTATTGTCCAATGGCAGTTCATATGTCCTGTTCTGGATATTATATTTGGAAACAACATTTGATTGAGGGTTTACAGAGTACAAAAAGTAAATACTGGTGTAAAACATAAGAGGTATAAAACATTTTTGTCTCAGGTGATTAACATTTATTTTAAGATAACTACCATTTATTAAGCACCACCCTGTTCCATGCATTATGGGCAGTCGTGTGAGTAGGTAATGCCTACATTTAATTAATTCAACAAATATTAATTTCTCACATACTATGTAGTAGGCCACAGGTGCTGAGAAGGCTTCAGAGATATTTCCAGTGTAGGTCCCTTACCAGTCAGTGAATGTTCCAGTGCAACTTGGAATTGACCTGATAGAGGCAAGAGAGTAGAAAAACCAAGAGTTTTAGAATGTGAATACAAGTAGATTTATATTCTGGTGCTAGTCTGTTCTCTAAACCACATACCACAGTGTTTTCTGAGGATCATTTGAGATAATTTATTGACAAAGTGTGGTCCGGATCAGTTGTTTAATATACGCTAATTTCCTTTCTCTGGAAATCGTGCATCGTTACTATGATGGTTTAGATAGCAGATGGCTGATATTCTTCCGGGATTATTTTCCTTTCGAAATGATGAGATATACCCTCAATATTCTTCTCAAAAGAATATTCGTTAGATATGAGTTTTTAAAAATACTGATCTGATTGCTATGGGCCAATTAACACATCCTAAATACTGTTGAGACTGAAAACAGAAGTATCACTACTAAATGACTGAACACATCTACCATTGTCCTTGACAGGAAAGAACAATTATGATTCCCATAAGCACTTAAAAATACATTTCAATAATAATGACAAAGCCAAAGATTTTAAGGCCCTGTAAATTATGGAGAAGGAAACTTGAGTCAATCTTTTAACTTACTTTGTCTAGCGAACCACCAGAAAGTTATAGAAAGTGTTGGAGGAGAGGAAGAAAAGAGATAAAATATGAAACCCTTAAGGAGATCTTAAGCTATGTAATAGTATTTCGAACTTGAACTTTTGGGAGTTTATTACCTGCAAATTTGGTAAAAGATTTCCTTCTGTAGAAAACTGGCTTCTAGTGTTAAAGCCTTCACTATGGAAGATAAATCTTAAAAATAAGTTACAGAGCAAAGTCCTCTTCTTAATTTTTAGCATTAAAATGTAAAAAAAAATCACTTTTGTTTATTGGAAGTTTACATCTCACTTGATCAACTTTCTTTAAACATGAAGATTCTTATACCTCATATATATGCATACCATAAGAAAAATAGCCTAGATTTACACTGTTGCTAAATCTTTGCTAGCTTTATGATTCTATGTCAAATGGCAGAGCTCTTCTAATAATTTGCTATGCCTCAATTTCTGGAATGTCGATACAATATATGCATCTCATCACAAGATTATTCTAACAATGGAATAATATAATGGCTATGGAAATATTCCCCAAAATGTGTTATGTGACATCAGATGCAAAGCTTAGATCTATTCAATTGAGCATATACAAAATTCCAAAGATAGGACACATTGTTACTTTAATAAGAGATCATTTTCTTCTGAGTTTCTCCCAGTTTCTTTCTATCACTACCACATCCTGTTCTGTTATATGGATTCTAGTGCAGTTGGTCCTCAGAAAGAATTCTACTTTTACAATTTGAAAGTCACTAAGTGCAATGATTTTAGCCAAGTGACCCATTTTAAAAGATGACCCATTTCAAAACCCGTGAGTTATATTATTCAAGCTGTTCTATATTTGAGAATTAGAAAGTTATTCCTTTTCCTACATTCTCATCATTTGAATCAGTCTTTTATAAAAGGGAAATTTGATCTCCAATTTAGTGAAATATAATGTGACATTTTTACTTGCTAGAACCTACACTTTATTTTGAAAATTCTCCACCTTTTCAGGGTTGTGGGGGAGGGTATTTAGGTACAATATCATTTATGCCACCTAATTATCCCTCAGTTCTCATCTTCTTAATAGCTTCTCTGGGATTCAGCTTGAACTTTCTCTGTCATAACACTCATCCCCATCTTAAGGTGTCAATGTGAGTCCCCTGGAGGGCTCCCAAGGGTTAGACTAAGTCAGCCTCATCCTTAGAGGGTGTTAATAAATACGGAGAGTTCCTGTGGGAAAGGGGAGAAGGGAGAGAGAGGGAAGGAGCAGGAGAGAGAAGTGTCATTTTAAATATAAAATGGGAATATTTCAGGTTTTGAGTTTATCTTGCTTTAAATAGTTGACCCATAAAAATAGCGCCCCCCCCCCAACAAGATATAAAATCTACCATAAGTTTCTTTTGAGAAAGTTAAAACCTCGGCTGCTGATCACCAATCTCCCTTTCAGAAAGTTCAGGATTGGGTCTTTACAGTGCCACTACTTAATTCAACTACCTTCGATCATCCTTTTCTGGGTCAGTCTCAGCTTCTCGCACATCCCTCTCCCTTCCCCCATAGAGACCAGGCGAAGTTTCCCAAAATAAAGGCACAGAGGAACAAATCCAACTTTAATGGATGTATTTCCATCAGAGAATTACCCTAAATATGAACTACAAGCCACCGCCCACCACTGTGCGGTTTCAACATAGGTGTCCCTTTAACATGTAGACCATAAAAAGAAAAAAAATATAGGGTGTGTAGTCAGTCGGATGAAAAGTTCCTACGTTCACCTATACGATATGTGAGTAAGCAAACGACTGTCACTTCGAGATGCAAAATAAAATTCGGCATAGTCAAAGTGGCAGAGACTTTCCCCCTAGGAGGAGGTCTTCCCCAGTTTCCCCTGCCAGCCCACTTCCTCGTCTCCATTTCTCCATCCAGTAATTTACCGAAAGCTTCCCCAATCTGGTGGTTCATGATTTCCACCCCGTGCAAGCTTTCTACCCGAATTCGACCCCGCAGCACAGGGGTGGCAGCGAGGTTGCGGGACTCCAGCCGGAAACCCAGGCCCGCAGGGCGCGGCGCTCGCCTCCGGTCTCCCGCGCTCGGGCCGGTTTCCGCGGCGCGGCGTGGCGGCCGCTTTGCTGGAGCTCCCTGGGGACGGGGACCCGTCCCGCCCAAGGAAACTTAACCCCCACCGGAGCTCCGGCCCCCCGCGCCCCCGCCAGCCTACCTGCAGCACTTGCGCGGCGGCTCGGCCTGGGGTCTCGGTGGTCGGACGCCCGCCCCCAGGCAGGGGCGAACAAAGGCGCTCCGGGAGGGAATGCGCCCTGCTTCCCCGCCGCGCTCTCGCCGCCGGCGGCCCCCGCCCGCAACGGGTACCGTCGCCCCGGCTTCCAGACGCCGGGCCGCGCGCTCCGGGCCAGGGCAGCCAGCCGCCGCCGGGGGGTCTGCTCCCGCCTCGCGCCCCTGCCCCAGCGCGCATTCCGACCTGAAGTCCAGGAGCCCCCGCCCCGCGCGAACGAGAGTGCCCTCACCTCCTAGCGACTTCCTTCCCCTCTTCGCCCCACGGAGACCGCGACTGGTCCAGAGCAAGCAGAAGAGACTTTCGACTCTCCTTTCCGGAGTCCGAGAGCTTCTCGGGCGAGGAGGCGCGGCGGGGCTGCTGGCCCGGTAGGGGCGGGGCGGAGGCTGGGCGGCCCCTAGCCCTCACCGCGGACCCGGAGCGGGTCTCCGGTCCCCGGCACAAAGGACAGCCCGTGCCGGGAGCTGCTGTTTATCCCCTCAAGCGTGCTGCAGCTTCCCCTTCCCCGGAAGGGAAGACAACATTTCCACCCCCCGGGGGCTGGGGGATGGAGGCTCAGCCCCCGTTTGGACGAGGTCAGCTGGCTGTGGAGCAATTTTTTTTTTTAATCGTATGGTCGATCACATATTAATTACTTTCGAAACAACTGGTCTGAATACACTTTTCATTACGAGGTAGAATTTCTTAGACTAAACCCATTCGTTTAGAACAAGCGACAGTTATCTATGGGAGGTAAGTTTTTGACTGAATTTCGGTTCCCTCATTTTATTTTCTATTTTAGAGCAGGAGTTCTAAGAACAGACTAGTCTTGTTAAAAGAGCTCTTGTCACAACACTTACGCCTTGAGCTTCTGGGGTCCTAATTCACTACAAACTAAAGCTTCACTACAGCGGTTAGTTTGTAAAATGCAAGGGGAGGGGAATCACTCCGCCCCCAAATGATTTTACCTTCAAGCCCAGTTTAATTTCAAAGAAAGCTTATAAAGTAAAACTCACCAGGTCCAAGCCCAGCTCCTTAAACTCCCAAATCGGACGTCTGCTCTCCTCTCGGCACGGCGCGAAAGTCATTGGTCTTGAGAACAAAATTTGCCCGCTTTAAATCTTGGGTGAGGACTGGGCAGCCAGCGATGGATGGGCTCGCTTCCCCGGCGGGCAGCAGGCTGGGGCTGGAGCGGGCAGATCCTGGCGGACCCAATCAGGGACTCTCCGCGTTGGGAGGGGGCGCGGCAGCCGGAGCTTCTACCGCAGCGCTACCAGCGCGCGCTTCCTGCACCTCTTGGCGTCACTGTCAAAGCCCAGCTGGCCTGCTCCTCCGTCACCAGCCTGGCGTTTTAGCGAAGGTGATGGGTCTTGCCCGATTCTGTTCTTGTGGATTGGGTGCATGACAACTCCAGGAAGTGCTTCCCCGAGCCTCTTTAGGTGAGATCATTTACTCAGATGATCAACTGTGAGCCAGAATCTGCATGAATGCCCTCTTTGAGTGGTGTTCCCAATTCAACGTTCTTAATGCACACCACTAAGCAAAATCAGGAGAATGTAAATTTCTACTGAAGGGAAGAGATGATAAATAAATCCTTTATAGGTTTGGTTTCTTATTCCCCAAATGTTGTCCTAGACTTCTCCTTATAGAACAAACATTCTCATGTAACAGAGGTAGTATTTTGAACGATTTTGTCATGGTACACAGAATATGACAGAAAACAAAAGATTAACCCATATACTTCAGTAAAATAAAAACTTTGGGTTTCTTATTGTAAAAGGAATAAGACAGACAATGGGTTAAAAGTAGATAACTGAATCAGAGTTTAAAACTGAACACAACATTGTACTTGTTACTTTGAACTAGATTTTTAGGAAGTTTTGTAACAGCTTTCTTTCAACCCTTTAGCATATTTTCAACCATGCGATTCTTTTCACATTACCTATAGAGAGCATGACTCGGCACTCTATTATCAACTTAGAGATTACAGTACCATATGCGAGTCAGACCACAGACAGAAATATTTACATAATATGACTAGTAAGGAGATCACTGACAGTGACCCCATAAATAATCTAGTTCGTTGTTAGTACAGTGCAAATCACCTCCCTTCTATACCTATGTGAAATAAAATCCTGATGGTAATCCCACATACATTCCCCCCAGTTATCATGTGGTATGGTGTATTTATGTGCAAATGTTCAATTACCATTATATTCCTTTCAGGTCGTTTGAAACTAGGCCCACATAGGTCCCTGTGTCAGTATATGTATATTCCACAAGCACAAACACATAGGACTGTACCCACAAGAAACACAAACTGATCCAAACATTGATAAACACATATGAAAATCACGTGTTCACATCATTCTATATGGAGATAGACACCCCAGACAGATGATTTCAAAAGTAAGTCAAGAAATTGGTGAGAGGACGTATGGCTTTTGTTGGGAGAAGGGGAGAGGATGTGAATGAGAGATGGGGCCAATAGAGAGTCTCAAAATGCCTGCCTTGGTAGCCACACATACACACACCACACAGGGAAGAGGACAGCAGTCTGGGACAGCCCCTTTGCCCATCTAGGAGGGTTTCCTACAGCAGGCGCTCTCCCCATCCCACTCCAGACAGAGAGGAAGAGAATGATAGAGTTGATAGTATAGAGCAAAATACTCGGTTTCTTTTATTGGGAGGGTGTACATGAAAAATTGGAAATTAATTGGAAACGAAATTAGATGACAGTGGTGATGCTGATTTGACCATCACATAAAAGGGCAGTGTTTCCTTGTCCTCAGTGTCCATAGTAGCTGCTTGTTAACAAAGACCACTACGATTAGATTTACACATGACTTTCAATCTCACCACCAGGAATTTGCTTCGTAGAGTACTAGAGAACTATGGGAAGTACTAGAAAAAGAAAACTGCAACATCAAGATGGTAAACTTGAAAAATGAGGGAAACTGCAATTTGCTGGTTAGATTTAGAAAAGATAAGGTAAGGCAAAGAAAAAGCAGAGAGAAGCAGAGAGTAGGGCAAGAGAGTCATGTAATGTATCATTAGTTGTGGGGAAAGAAGACTTGAAACCTGAATAGAAGAGAACCTAGGAATGGTGGGAGCAAAATAGACCTGAGATAGAGACAAGTATTACTGAAATTAGGAGAGGGGAAACAGGTTTGATAATGGACCAGCTTAATACCCAACACAACTGAAGCACATCGACATGGTACTGGGCTTAACCTGTTCAGATAATTTGCTCTTTCTGGACTCTGTTAGGTAGTAGATTTCCTCACAGACCCTGTATAGACCCTGCCCTATGAATTCAGACATACCACAGGCTGTGTGTTCTGAAACTGTGCTCATGGGCCTGGGCTGCAAGAGGCATGGGCTGGAATCCTGACTAGCTTCCTGCTGGCCACTGGACCTGGGCAAGTAACCCAACTTCTTCGCACCCCATGTTAATTCTTGCACGGAAGGGTGTAGTGAGGACTGAATGCAATAACAATAACATGTGTGAAGTGCAGAGCACGGCATTAGGCAGTCCTCATGGGCTGGGTGGACGGTCGTCATCCTCGTGCCCACCTTAGGCTGCAGAAAGCTCCTCTCCCTGGTGAGCTGGCAGAGGTGGTCTTCGTGCTGCATCCCATCATCATCACTATAGAAGGACCTGCTGTGTTTCAGATCTCTGAAAGTACATTTCTGTTAATATGGCATCACTCGTTAAAGTAATGCATCATCTCCTTGGCTGTCTCCTTCCCCTTTACGGCCCCCCCAGCCCCTCCCTGTCATACAGGTGTTCTTTTCTCCCCCTTTTATATTTGTAGTTTAGATTCTGAGCTCCATAGTTGAATGTCTTCACTTAAATGTGTCACATCAGTCTTAAGCTTAACGTGTCTAAAATGGGATATCCAAACACATGCTTGTGAAATGGTAACTGGATGGGACTTGAATGTCCCAAAGGCCAGAATCCTCTTCTCACCAGGGACCCAGCCCAGGGCCTTACGTGTCAATAACAGCTGGTGTCATTTTGTCGCTGTCTAAATTGTCTGTAGGTCTGCATTCCTACTCTTTTGAGGGTCCTCAGACCTCATGAGGTTGGAGCCCATGTCCCTCTCATCTCCAGCGCCCTGATGAGCCCCCACAAGTTCTGCACAGAGTGAATACGTATCAACCGCTGGATGAACTGAATTTTTGCTGAACTCGCCCCACATTCCTCAAAAGTTCAAACTTTCATTCCAAGAAGCCTCGTCCACAGCACAGTGGCCCCGGTGCTCTTCTCCCTTGATGCCAGCAGGCCCCAGAGCTGCCGCTGGAGGCTCGCTCGCCCCTCTCCTGCAGCTCTTGCTCCTGCTTCTGCGGTGTGGCCTGTTCGGCCCCTCCCTCAATTCCAGGCCCTTGGCAGTTGGACGGAGCCCTGCTGGGTCTACCCGGAACTGGAAGACGAGGAAGCTGACAGCACAGAGGCACTCGCTGCAGGCCATTCTCAGAACCAATTTTCTTCCTTTCTCTCTCTCTACAGGGGAAGGGTCTCCTAAACTGATCATCTCTTCCACATTAACACATAAGTGTGTGTCTATGCGCCCATCGAACCCTCGGCTGGGCCCCCACAGGGACAGGGACAGCCTTGGAGGTTGCTGGGCCCCTCCTTGGTCCGGTCCAATAGCGCTGTGCTGCGGATAAGGTGGGCCTCTCTCAAAGGAGAGGACGGTGGGGCGAGGCGGCGGGGAGTGAGGCTGGTACAGGTTTCCCTGCATGCTGCAAGTGCTCAGACAGCCCCTGTGACAGTGGCCCAATATCACTCCCTGACAGTGGGGCTCGGCATTTCTCCTCCTCTCCCCTTTCCCCGCCCTCCGCCCCCGGGGCCATTCAGGGTTCTGTGCAAGTTCCAAAGGGCTGCCTCTACCTCCTTCCACCTCCTGCTCTCCTGCTGGGGAGGGCAGGTCCAAGTTGAGTGAATGAGTGACATTTGTGTAGGGACAATCTTGAATGCTGTCTGATTAACACTTATATTTTAAAAGATAATTGACACCAGCCTTACCACAGCTATCTAAACTGAGCAAAATAATTCAGGTCCTGGGATGAGGTGATACCAAGAAAAACAAGACAATTACAGCCCATGGAGATGTTCAGAAAATCGTTATTGATTATGGTAAGGGGACTACAGGCCTGGCCCAGATGCAATCATTTGTGTTAGGAATTTTGCACCTAAGTTTGGTTGTGCTGATATTTTAAGGACAACTAAAATTCTCTATTTCTTTTTTCTTAATCGTTAATAATTGCTAAGTGTTCATTTCCTGCTTTATGGAGCATATGTAGTTCAAATCCCACTCAAACCAGTTCTAAAAGGCAGTTATAGGCCTGCCTAGGATTTGTATTGAATATTATTTAAAATAAGTGGAATGGTAATTAAAAGTTAGAAATAGTTTTGCAATACTGAGATTTTTAATATAATATAAAACCCTTCTAAAAAGCCAATTCTAAAGTCCCTGATAAGTCATTTGATGTGAAACAATATATATTTCATGAATCGGTCTGGTCAGTCTGATCATAAAACCTTTCTTAAATACCTATTTGATCCTACAGATACAGGGTTAAGTAATCCTAGAAAGAAAGATCAATATTTCCGAGAGATATGTTTCTATCATAATAAACAGACAAACCTCTTGAGAGGAAAAGAATTAACAGAATAATAGACTATCTGTGGTGGAGAAAAAGATACAAATAAGTCTACAAAAAAAGGTACACAGGACAGAGAAAGCACTGTGTCTCTTCTCAATGTTTTTTGATCTTTGACTATTTTCACACATGTTTTTTATCTTTGGAAATTTCCTTTTTTGCAATAGACTACTTTTCATTTGCATGAAGTAGAAGTTTGTTAACTGTTTCACAATTTCTTTTCTTAACTGAAGATTATTGAGTTACTTGCATACTCCTGTTGGAGTTAGTACCAGTACTACCCTTTCCTATGGATTGAAGCAGTATTCCAGGAATCTTTTTGCTGTACCAGAAATCTCTCATATGACATCTTGTGTTTAGATTGCATAAGTGCCTGTGCATCATGGCTCTGAGATTGAGCCCAATTCCTTGAATCCTAGGCATAAATGCATATGGCCTGAGCCAGCCTTTTTTCTCCAACCTGCTTACAGTGTCCTTACTGTGCAGGCCCTGTCACTTATGGAGCTATGCTGCAGAGTTAGAATTTTGGGTACTATTTCAGTGGACTGACATTCACCCTTAGCACATCAGTTCCTCTGTCACCGGTTTTAGAGCTAAAAGGCCCATACTGGAACTCTTGCTGGCAGTGCCTAGCCAGTCGTTTGGCCTCAATCAAGTTACTTAATGCTCTGAGTCCTCATTTCCTCTTCTGTGAAATGAGAATAACAGTAGTATCTATATTTGCTCACAGAACTGGTGTCTGTCTGTTCCTTAAATTTATCATTCAACCATTCAGTAAACATTTATTGAGAATTTACCTGCTTGGAAGCCACGGAGACAAGGATGAATGAGACAGAACCTCTGCCCCAGAGGAGTTCTTTGTTGAGTGTTGAATGGATCAAGAAATATAATACACTCTTTATTTCATATCCATTAGTCTGGCTATTATTTTTTAAAAATGGAAAATAATAAGTGTCGATAAGGATGTTGAGAAATTAGAACCCTTATGTAAGGCTGATGGTACTATAAAATGGTACAGCTGCTATGAAAAACAGTATGGTGGTTTCTTAAAAAGTTAAAAATAGAATTACCATGTGATCTAGCAATACTTCTGGGTATATACCCCAAATAATTGAAAGCAAGGACTCAAGCAGAGACTTGCACACCATTGTTCATAGCAGCATTATTCACAATAGCTAAAAGGAAACATCCCAAGTAGTCATCAGTAGATGAATGGATAAACAAAACGTGGTATATACAAACAACAAAATATATTCAGCTTTAAACAAGAATGAAATTTTGATATGCGCTACAACATGGATGAATCTGGAAAACATTATGCTAAGTGAAATAAGTCAGACACAAAAAGACAAATATTGTACGACTCCATTATATGAGGTACCTAGAATAGGCAAATTCAGAGAGACAGAAAGTGAAGAGATTGCCAGGGACTAGGGGAGAGAGGGATGGGGAGTTCGTGTTTAATGAGTACAGAGTGTCAGTTTGGAATGATGGAAAAGTTCTCGTGATGGTTACACAACATTATGAATGTACTCGATGTACTGAATCATACACTTAAAAATTGTTTAAATGGTAAGTTTTATGTCATGTATATGTTACTGCAATTTAAAAAAATTTATAATGCCTAAAATGGTACACAAATGCAGGATTATTAACTTGAATTGGAATTAATAGGATTGTGTTTAAAACCAATCTCTCCTTTAAAAAGTGTAGAATGCATAAAATTGCTTTGTCATTATTTATTACATGATATTGGAGAGCGAGCATTCATTTAATTTATAATAATAATAATTTATTTATGCCCCATCCTCCTCCCAAAAGAATTTGAAGTAATTTACCCTAAACATATCAAGAGTAATGAGAGCAAATCCAATTAACATAAGACAAAATATAGAAACTGAGATAGAAAAGTGGAAAAGAGGAAACAGCAGTTGAGCAAAACTCTCAACTGTTAGCCTTCCAGGAACCAGGGAACTGTTAATATGCATCAGACCTTTAATAAATGCTTAAAAGTATTTCAACACAATCATTGTATAGGTCTATAATGTTTTGTATTGTTACCGTGTACAGTTCTGAGAATTTCTTATGTAATTATGGAACACCTAATTGAAACGAGAGAAAGATGTAAAACTAAGAACGTGTTTCTTGAGTCTGAACCCTCAGGACCTACTCTGTACTCAATGAAACAGTTTCCTTGAGAGTTATCTGCCCTGCTGTCCAAATCAATCTTCTACACCTTCCCCTGAGCTCCTGCATTGAGTCTACGCTATAGCCTATCATGACAACCATCTCCTCCACCCATGCTCCCTCTGTCTCTCATGCTCCCCTTCCAGACCCTGCCCCAGCAGCCTGGTTTCCACAAGCCAGTGTGTAGCCAAGACTCCTACACTGTGCTCACGTGTCCTTCTTCCTAGAACACCCTCCTGTCTTCCTAACCAGGTCCTCACCTCTTACAGAAGACAGTTCAGATTTCACCTTCTCTAAGACCTCTCCAGCCCCATTGATTCCCCTTCTCTTTGCTGTCCTATTGCACATTTCAATTACTCACTAACTATTTAATCGAGATTGTAAATGAATAGAAAGTCTTATGACTTGTTTCATTTCTGGTGAAAATGAAAAACGAAGTGTGATTAGGCCAAAGACCACATCGTACATTTTATTAGAAATGATATTATATATAAAGAATGATCTATGAGAGCCAAGAGGATATTCAGGATGATCTAATTCAGCCTTTTGACACATAAAGAAACAGAGACCCTGAGAAAGAAAGTAACTTGCTCAAGGTTACTCTGCATATTCAAGTAGAAATAGACTTAGAAACCTACTTTTTCTGAAACCCTGTATTTCTATAACGCCATGCTAGTTTCACTTAATTTGTGTTTTCTTTAATAATAGCCAACAGGACTTTGGATGCACCCCAAAGATAGGCCAAGAGAGACAATGTAATGTAAACAATGTAAGAACAGTGGTTTAGCCAAAGCCATGGACCTCGGGAAAGTCACTTCATGGTTCAGGTCCTCTGTTTTTTCATCTGTAAAATAAGGATGAACCAGATAGATTAATGTTCTAACATCGTATGAACCTACTAGACTGTTGGCTCAGCCCTACCAAAGAATTTATAAGTACCAATAGAGCATACATCTCTTGCTTCTGCTCCCTCCTCCACATTGTTCCTCTAGGTCTTGGAACACACTCCCCTCTCCCTTTCCCCCTGGCTTCCTTTCTTTTTTAAATTCAACTTAAACCTCACTCCACTCAACTCAAAATTGATAATGTCTTCTGTCACCCTCGGCCTAATGATGGCCCCTTCTCTGCACCTGGCTCCTCTCACTACCTTATCACACTACACTGGAGTTACTGTTTTTCTTGTCTGTGTCATTAGACTATGCACTGACTAGGGCCTGAGATTAGTCAGGCTTTAGTGCACAATCTGATGGCACAGACAAGAAAATCTGGTACATTCCTATGGTACATTTCTCTAGCCCAAGTGCCTGTAATGGTGCCTGGTTCATAAGGAGCCAATAGGTACTTGGATCTAATTATTTTTGCCTGGGAAGCAAAAAGGATAAGACTGTGGTACAAATTTCATCTGAAGCTGTTAGAAAGAATTTTCTGGAAAAGGGAGGATTGGAACTGAGTGTTTAAGAATGATTAGAATTTGAAAGGAAGTGTAACGTGAGAACATTGGAATAACTACAGGAAGGAAGGTGGCTAAAAGGAGTGGGTCAGATCAGTATTACTTAGTTGAATAGTGGAATATCTATATTAGAATCATCGGGGTGCTTATGACAATTATAAATTCTACCTGTACCTCTCACCCACCACTCTTCATTCTGAATCCGTAGGTCTGGATTTACCTTTAAAGCAAGCTCCCTAAGTAGATTCTTATCACATGAATGGAGAATTTTGAAACCCTGGTAGGAACATGGGCAGTTGTGTGCAATTGAAAAAGCTATTTTAAGTTTTTGAAGAGGGAGAATGATGGCCTGATAGAAATGGAGTTTTAGGAAGGGCGTAGACTGGTGGTCTGCAATATAGATTGATGGGAGCGAGTATCCAGAAGCAAGGGTGAGTTGCTAAGAGTGCGCCAAAGTACTTAAGATGAGAGGAATGGAGAGTTTGCTCTATATTGGTAGCACCGGAAAAGAAGAATGAGCAGTGGCTCCAAGAGGCATGTTGAGAGATGAAATGACAAGGCTTGGTGACAGATTGAATATAAGCATAATGGCAGGAAGGAGTTTGAAATAACTGTGTTTTAGAGACCCTAGGAAAATGGCAGTTCCACTGATGTTCATGCTATTTCTAATTTCAACCTGAGGTGACTGAAGTGTCAGAGAGGCATCCAGGTGAAGATGTGGACCGGCAGCTTGCACTTGAGCATGACTAAAGGTCTAGAAGAATCAAGAGCATGCGGGAAGAGGAGGGGAGGAAGCCTGGAAACCTGAGTTTAGACTTTTGGAGACCAAGTAACATTAGACAGGAGGAGGAAGATGAAGCAAGGAGAAATAAACAGAGAGATGAACAAAGATTGAATAATAAAGAGAAACCGAAGGAAGAAAAAGGTCTAAGGAGGTTAATTTTCATTATGTCAGATGCTCTAGAATTTGAGAAGGATGAGAACTGACCGTTCAATTTGGCAAAAAGGATATCAGATGATAACTAATTTTTAAAAAGCGAAAGTCTATAATACTTTCTGATGTGTGTGAAGAGATCTGTCATACCGGGAGTAAATGAAAACTCTTGATGACAAACTGTGTTGACAATTAATAAGCAAAACTATACTTGTGACAGATTGGGTCCCAAAAGGATAGTCTTCTATTGGAGAGCTGGGAAATTGGAGGTGGGTAGAGGGCAGTGGGGACAAGGGGCTGGGGTTAAAAGGGAGAAATTTAGAAAACGTTTCTAACTTAGAAAAAGAAGAAACTTACCAAGAAATCCTAACCTGTACATACTTTAATGATCTTGCTTACCAAATAAGGTTGCATTCATTATTTTAAAAGGTCCCATTCTTGCCCCTTGGTTATGGTGTCATCTGAGACAAACATGAGGTGTCATACAGAATAGAACCAGATATCAAAAGTGCTGTTTGTGTGCTACCTTAAAATACGGCGTCAGAGAAAAAACAGTCCCTTAAAACGCAGTATTCTTCCATTTCTTCCTTAATGACCTGGGGCGGGGGTGGGAAGAGATCCCCTTTTAAATGTAAAACGAAGTGCTAGAATGTACACTAGTGCACGGAACGTTAGTGCAGGCTGATCTGGCTTGTCAGCTCCATTTGGTATTCTAATTACAGTGCTCCGTATCTGGGTAGAGATATCCATCAGGACATAAATTGTACTAGATGTTTAAGGGTTTTTAAATTACTTGAGAACTCCCAGTGTTTTCTGTTCTTCATCTACATTATATATTTGTGACTTTAGATGTCATATTCTTGAGAGTCTTTTGTATGAACAAAGATGTGCGCTTTGGAATAATAAAGCAGGCAATCATCAGATAGAATCATAAGATTTCTCTCATTTTATAGTTATTCAAAAGGAAAACAAAGGAAAAAAAGATTGGCTTAACAGTGATACGAGTGCTATTTTTTTAAAAAATCCGAACTGAAATATCAGCGATCTATGTTCAGGGAACTTCCTATCATGGGAGTTTTTTATCTGTTGTAGTCGTTGCAGTTGAACAAGTAAAATGAAATAGTTGGATGGCTCTGTAGACTGTTTTCCAAACTATAAACAGAAGCGTGACTTGTCAAGGGATATTTTTCCTACTGAGTTGTGAATATTTTCTTGTATCAGATTCTTTAAAACTTCCAAGAGTCTCTAAGTTCTCACATAACTGTTGGGTAATAACTGCTCATCATCCAGTTATTTCTGCCTTCAGACTTCACTTAATCATCAATTCATCCTTAAACACACTTGTCAAGTTGCTGAAGCCCAGTGCTTCAAGAGGTTGTAAGAAATTGGCCGTACTCGGTTTTCTATGAAGGTTTAGCTGTCGCTGTAGTCCTACTTGATGTCATGATTCATAGAAATAGATTGGTATCAAGGCCTATATTTCCTTCTGACATAGCAACTGTCACCATTTCAAAATGATTTATAAAAAGCAAAGGAACCTCTTACTCAGTGACTCTGTTAGCTAAGTATGATCTCAAAGTAACTTTTCGTATCCTCTGTCAGCGGCTATTTTTTATCAGTCTTACCTTGTAACAAGCTTTTATAAATAGGTACAAAACCTGTCATTTTAAGAAAGAATAATCGTTGGGCCATAAAATATTTAATTTTAGGATTTATTTACATCTCTCAAATGAGACTTACATATCATTATCTCTACTAACATTCATTTTAAAACGTCATGTAAACCATTTTTTAAATTATAAAAGTAATTATTTAAAGTATTTTTAATCAAAGAGTGTAGAGTAAAATGTAGATATTCTTCCCTATTTTCTAGCTTTCAGTGCCACTCTCCAAAAGCTATTACTGTTAACATCTTCTTTCTTTGCATAAATTGTCTAAGCATATGCAGTGTTACATATATGTATGCATACACACTCCTTTTTACACAAATTGTCACATAATGTATACTTTTCTGCACTCGTTTTTTTTTTAATTCGCTTAAAATGTCTGGTCTATGTCATATCGTGATTCAGTTGGCTTTATTCTTTTTAAAAACTGTATGGCATTTCATCATATTTACATACCATAATTTATTAATGAGCAGCATTTACATAACTTTCAGTTTATATCTGGTTGTTGTTGAAGTGCTAGTGTTCTAACAACAAACAATGAATGTTCTTAGAAGAGAAATTGCCAAGTCAAGTAGCATGCGTTTTAAATTTTGATGAGGTATTTCCAAGTTATCTTGCAAGAAATTGCCTATATTGTTGGAGAGTCTTCCCACATCCTCACCTATCAGTCTTCCTTTGAGATTTGGAATTTCTGCCATTTTAGTAGTTGAAAATTGTGTTTTTTTGTTTTTATTTTTATTTGTTTGTTTGTTTGTTTTACTATGTCTCTGTTGGATTAGTGTGTTTTGAGCATTTTTTTCATAAGACTAATAACTATTTGTATATTTGTATGAATTTCTTATATAGTGTTCTTTGATTATCTGTCCCTTGCCATGTCCATTTTATGAAAGAAAAAGAAAGTATTACTAGGATAGGCTACCATTTAATAGATAATCCACCAACAGTTCACAGAAAACCGTAAGTGTATATGTTCTACACATGAACACGTGTACAAACACTAACTCATTTGGAGCCTTAAAAGAAAGCCTGAAAAAGAAAGTGTGGCCACATAGCCTAAGAAGAGAAACAAGAGTCTGTCTGAAGATAGATATGAGGACTAGCCTGTCTTTCTATCAATTTTCTATTGCTACATAAAAAATGGCCAGAAACTTAGCAGCTCAGCTCACAATTTCCTTGGGACAGGAGTCTGGGCAAGATATGACTGTTTTTGTTTGTTTGTTTGTTTTGCTTATGTCCCACAGAGGTAAAATCAAGGTATTGGCTAGCTGTGCTTGATACCCTCTTCTAAGTTCATGAGGCTGTAGCGGAATTCAGTTTCTTAAAACTGTAGGACCAAAATCGTTGCTGGCTATCAGCTCGGGGCCACTCAGATCCTAGAGGTTACCTGTGCTCCTTGCTAAATGTCCCCCTCCAAAGCCAGCAAAGGAGAAGCTCCCTCATGTTAAGTCCTTCCTGTGTTTCTAATCTCCCTGACTGCTAGACCCAGATCTAAAGAGTTCATGCGATTCGGACAGGCCCAACCAGGTCATCTTTCTATCTCAAGGTCACCTGATTTGGAACAAATCAGAATGGCAAAATCCCTTCACAGCAGCATTAGTGTTTGATTAGTGTTTGATTGACTAACCAGGAAGAGGTGTGTGTATACCAGGGACCAGGAATCTTGGGGGCCATCTTAGAATTCTACCCACCACATCCTGCACCTGCCTTCCTCAAGGGAAGCAGACAGAGCTCATGTCTTTTGGCTGAGGAATGCAATCACACTGAAACATCAAATGCCAGAAGAAGGGGGCATGACTGGCATCTGTTTAACCCTGAGCACAACAAAATACATCTGTGTGGGTCAAAGAGCCATGTGAACAGAAAGTTGGAGAGAATATTCACACATATAATATAGGGGTCAGGCAGACTTTCCTGACCAAGGATCCAAACCAGGCATTTCTGACTCCAACATCTTCCCTCCTGACCCTCACACTGTGGCCCACCAGAAGTAAGTCACTCACTAGCTGCACAAACAAATTTTGAGTCCTCTAACCTTACTGTCTCTTCTTATGCCAATGTGATCACACTGTAGTTTTGTGAGAGGTGGCCTTTGGTGTTCAATAGAACAGAATGAACAGACTGCAGCCTAAGTAGCTGAGCCACTGAAGGGAACTGTTGATGAACATTATGATAAAAGAATTCTAAAAAACCTCTCTCCCCCACTCTGTCTCTCTCTTTCATCTTCCCACCTGTTGCTGTGATTCAGGCATGTTATACGTGACTTGCTTGAGACCGAAGAGATTTATATAAAAGAAATTAAGAGCATAATTGATGTGAGTAAATTGGCGGGGGCGGGGGGCAGTGGGAGAGCGGCGTAAACATATTCGAACTGAAGTTTTGTTGCACAAAGAGACTCGAAATAGTTGCCATATGTCTCTAGAATTCCCCCCAAGATTCAGGTCTTATAATATCACAAATGTCTTTGCAGTAGGAATAAAAACATTCTTATGATTAGTGATCCATGTAACTAAATAACTTCCAAAGGACTGTGCCAATTTATACTAATTCTAGCAATGCCCAATTAGGTTCATCATATGCTTGCCAACGATGGATATAATAATTGAAATGTTTTTGATAATTTGATAAGAGAGAATTGTTTCTCATTATTTTAAGTAGCACTTTTTGCTTAAGAATGAAAATGTGTATTTGCCTTGTTTTCTTAAGGAAATAATCTTGAGGAATAAACTATATATACAAAATAATAATAGAAATTTTTTACCGAAAGAAAACCAAATATCCAATTGAAAAGGGAATGGTTAATAAAGTCTGATATACATGCTAAATGAAATATTCAATGATTACAAAGTAATTATTTTGAATAATATGTAGCAGCATTGAAAAATGCTTATAAGATTAAAAGCAATACATGTAATAATTGACAAGCAGATTCTAAAATGTATATGGCAAAATGCAATACATATACTGTGATTATAATCATTTAAAATGAGCTTTTAAAAAGTCATGAAGGAAAGATAATAAAACAATAGTAATTTTGTCAGGTCATAAGGTGATGGGTAAATTTTGTCCTTTCATATTAGACTTGTATAACACAAATATTTGAAAGATATATTTGTTCTTCCTATAAAAATGCCATTTTATTATCATTGCCAATAAACCATCTTCTTCTGAATATGACACGTGAGAAAAATAATATCAAAAGAAAATATTTGATGGAATGGCTTTCAGGAACTATGTGTGCCATATTCCCCTATTATTTAATGAAAGTTTTATTCCCTGGAGTACCTCTTCAGAGCATCTCTTATATGTTCCTATCCTAAAAACCGACCTTGTTTCCACCTCTGCAGGGATATATTACTCCAATGGATTTTATTTGGCTGAAGCACCTCATTCCAGATGTTCTTCAGAATAACAAGGACTTTCTCTTTGGGAATATTACAGAACTTTACGAATTTCACAACAGGTATATGATAATTCACATTATCAGGGAAAACGGAAAGTAAGAGAAGGATGGAAACAGGCTGATGGAATTTGGAGATGAAAGTGCTGGGACATTTTCACGTTTAAGCAAGTCATCCAGAGTCGCTGGATTGGATTGGGGCAGAATGAGATGAGGAGGGGAGAAGTGCCACAAGGTCCCTGAGAAAGCAGGGAAAAGACATTAATGGAGCATATACTAGGTGCCAGGCATCAATGTTGTATTTGTCTGTTCCTTTGCTTATTAACCTATTTATGCATCAGCATTTATTAAGCACCTGTTCTGTATCAGGCGCTGTGTTCAACAATGGGAATACCAAGTGACCAAGACACATGTTCGCATACCTGTTATCATAGAGTAGTTAGTGCCGGCAAAGAGGGTGTTAAAAAAATGCTAACTGGTCAAGCAAGTTGTCCTTTTAGCCCAGGGCTGCTTGGGTGTTGAGTTCTAGACAATTTGAGGAAGAAGGGACTTTGGAAATCATCTTCTAATCCTTTCATCTTACAGCTTCAGCTTGTTTGCTCACTTTACTCACTATGATGACCCCCAAAATCACAGAACTGATTGACGAAAGGGAAAAGAACCACAGCTGTTTCCTAACCACATCTCACCTCTATTGGTCTTGTCAAAACTGAAATGAAAATCTCATTTCTGCTACTTTCCCTGGAGAAGTTATGCAGCCTCTTTGAACCTCAGGTTTCACATTTATGAAACCCTATCTTGCAGGGTTTGGTGGAAGATTAAATGAGATATTGTTTGCAAAGCACTTAGCTTATGCCTGGCTTATAGTAAACTCTCGGTGATTATTAGTAGCAGCAGCAACAGCAGCAGTTCTTATTAACATTATTAGCATGTCGCAGAGAGCATCAGTGCATCCAGTCTGTCTATGCCTAGTGCTTAGAATCATCAGAACAGCTGCGAGTGGTTTGAGTGAATCCTAGTAACATCACAGAACACATTTTTCGCTTCTAAATCCGTGCGTTGAAGATGAGCCCAGAACAATAAAGCCTGGAAAACAACCTTTTTCTAGGCACCTCTTAAAACCTTTTTACTTTACTTTAAAAACCATTTAACCCCATGAGTGTAAAAATCAAAGCATTGTTGTACTTTTCTCTCCACAGGACTTTTCTAAAAGAATTGGAAAAGTGCACTGAAAACCCTGAGCTTTTGGCAAGTTGCTTTCTCAAGAGAGTAAGTCTGTGTTCCAAATAAACCAAAATAGCCATGCGATTAAAGTCAGCCCTTAATTTTCTGCGTAAGTGGCAAGGGCTAATGGAAACACAAGTGGTCTAAAAACTTATATCTGCCTTTTGAATGCAAAGCGAGAATCCTTCACTCAGTGACAGATGACCCCAGTTTGACTGAGCTCACACTGATCAGTGGAAGCCACTTACAAGCCTGGCCTCTTGCAAAGTCCAGTGAAATGAAAGACCGGCCCCCCAGGCAACCCAAAGTAGGTGATCCCGAAAGACTCTGAATGACTAAGCTCTTTTAGGACAAGATTCACACTTGTATTTCTCACTAGCTGTATTAACTCTCAAGAGAAGTGCTGATGTGAAACTAAAAATCCCCCCAAATGTATCTACTTCCATTTTATTTTTTACAGCCTAGAGTGTGGTTAGGAAATGTTATATATGCAGCCTCTCTGATATTTAGTACCCAATTTATGAATTTCCTGTCCTATAGCCACATACTCCTACCTCCCCTTCCAACCACACAGACTTCTTCCTTCTCACTGCTTCTCCAACTCCTGCTTTGGGCAATTAACAGGCTGTTTGGGCCAGTGGTGCTGCCTACAAGCTGGCACAGAAGTGTTTTTACCCGACACCATCCCCACCAAGTGCCCTCTTCCCCGTAGGAGGCCAGTGCAGGTGCCCCTGGTGCCCCCTACTTTCTATATCTTTCCTATTCTCTCTCTCAACTAGCCCTTCTTTTCAATCTCTTCCTAGTTTTTCTCTTTTTTGTGAGCTTGAGACAACAGATCAAATAACCTCAAATTTTTTAAACAATCCAAATTATGGCAGATAAAGTTTAAGAGCTGTACTTTTGGTAAACTGAAAGCAAGCGAGCAAAATTTACCAGGTTTCAAGGTATTTGACATAATGGAAAAACAGAGCCTTCAACACTCAGAGCTCCTCACCAGATTGAAAGGCCCTGCATGGGCTTTCCACCATGGCCCCCATGATAGGTTTTTCAAGTGCTGGTATTCTAGATAACACACTGAAAACTATTTTGTATTCAATGTGATTGATTTCCTTTTTGAATTACTTTTAGAGCATTATTAGTGTTTCATACTATTTCGCAGTTTTGCACTCATCAAACCACCAATGTGAAATCTACTTTCAGGGTTCAGAAATATTTTATAATTGTTTATGTTGTTGTTGCAAAGATTTATTTAAATTTTTGAATGAGAAAAAGACCAAATTCTGTGGGGAAAAATGGATCTTGTCAAATAAAAATTGTCCAAGTATGACAAAATGGTCAGGGAGTTGCTAATTAAATGTCTTTTCTTAGAAGAATTCCTCTCCTAAAGTTTTACAAAGCGTTTTACAGTCTCCCATGCTGGGAGACACCTTAGAAATCATTAATCCAGACCACAATCATAGTCCTATATGATTTATGATGTTGGAGAAAAAATACAGGTAATAAATTCTTATCAAGCACAAAGTTATTACTCTAGGACAAATGGAGTAACTAAAAGCCATAATTATCTAATCTTTGAGAATCCTTGAGAGAATTGGCTGCTTCTATACAAAGACTCGGATTTGTCAGCCAATAAAGCTGACCCACCATCCTTTACTTACTATAGAAGTTTACCTTTTGTCAGTAGGATTTGCAGAATTCCATTAATCATAAAAATGAATTTTGAAATATTGCTCTAGCCAAGTGTTTTATTCAGACTCTATAACCTACAGCATCCAGGGAGATTCCGCCCCGAAAACCAAGCTCTATGTATAATATTTGTCAGTGGTTTACTTTGTGCTCCATTTGCTCAATGAGAGGAGTACAGGGATGGGACTCGGGGAACACAACTTCATTTCTAAGTTGAGCCGCTTGCTATCTGCATGACCTCAAGTAAGTCACTTAAACCCTTGGAGTCTTACTTTTCTCCTCCATATAACAGACTTAACAATACCAACATGTAAAGTTATTGTGGAAATCAAGTGAAATAATGCATGCAGAAGGGTTCTACAATGTAAAAAGTGATTTGACAGTAGCTGCTATTCGTTGGGTACTCTGCATATCCGTTCATTTGTTGAGAGGTTTCTGTATACCATCTCGCTTCATCTAACAGTAATCACAGGAGTTGACTGCTGCTGTGAGCCCCCTTCACAAATGAAAAAACTGAAGTGTAGGAAGGTTAAATACCTGATCTCGGGCTATATAGTTCATAATTGACAAAGCCATCAAATGAACCTGGGCCATCTACCACCAGAGCCCACAGTTTTAATCCGTAAGCAATCATGTCTCCCTATGTGAATATGAGTTTCGGTAATAATTTTTTTAGCCTGCTGATCGATTCTATAAGGAGGTGAGGAGAATCAGGCACTTTCACATGCTGCTAGTTAGTGCACATCCTTTCTCTGAGGACCAAAGAACAAATTTAGGTCAAGAGTTATGTTTTGGTTTTTGAAGGCCTTTAATGTTCTGTTGCTCAAAGCGCAGACACATGACCAAGGGGCGAAGTTTTCATGAATGCAGATTTCAGCTCAGCATCTACCGAGAGAACCAGGTCCCTCTCTGTTACGGGGAGAGTCTGGAAACATGTGGCTGACTGCTGAGGGTGTTCCACTGGGTAGGAAGCTTGATCTTCCAAGTCTCTTCAATTTCTGAGAATCTTCTGCTGGGGAGTGTTGAAAGCAGTGAAACCTTGAATTATTTCAGGAACCAAAGGCTTTGAGCTCTGGGTGAGATGACGTCGTCAATTTTTAATGTTTTATAAGCCTGGCCTTCAGGACGGCAAAAATGTTCCCCATGTCTAGGTTGCTGTGCTCTGGGAGCCACTGAGTTTAGCAAATGTTCTGTGCATAGTGCCAGCACATCAGTGACACTCAGTAGGTAGTTCTTGAGTGAATGCATAGTGAATGTATTATTGTTAAGCTCTAAATTATTAACCAATCTGAACATTTCTCTTCCTAAACATGTGTGTGTGTGTGTGTGTGTGTGTCTGTGTGTCTGTGTGTCTGTGTGTGTTCATGTGATTTTTCCTGGAGAGAGTAGCAAATGCAGAGTTGCCATAGTTCTTGTAGTGAAATGACCACTTAAATCCATCAGGAGAGGAGAGGAGATATAGAAATGGAAATCATTCATTATAGCAGTGCGTTTAGAAGTAGAATAGACAGAGTTGAAGCCATGAAGGGAAATATAGCCCATGTCCACATGGAGGACATCGAAAGTTGGCCTTAGGAAGGTAGGGACACAAAAATCTAAAAGGAAGTAGCCACGTGGGCTTCTCTGCCACAGCAGCATGGGCTCTGTGGCAAGCACAGCTGCTGTGGAACAGGCTTTCCTGATGGAGCAGATGGGGCTGGCCAGCTGACTCTGTAGCTGAGGATATCCTTTCTACCTGGGATATTGGCAGATGTGTGCCCCAACTCATGGTCTTTGACATGAGGAGAATATAGGTCACACTTGAGAATCCCTGTCCATCTCTAGCTGAGATAGTCACGTAACTTTTCCTTTTGAGAGTCTTGTGTTGCAGGTTGAAGGTGATGTATGAGGCAGAGCTTGCAGCTTTGGGGCTTGCCCACAAAATTTAGATCTGTGGTGTTTTGTCCAAACTGCCACATTTTCCTTCTGAGGTGTTTCTATCTTTTGTTGTTTCTGAGGTTTTTTTCCTAGAGCTGGCATCATGATGATTTTAATAAGGAGAAAGTGGAGAGAGAGAATGGAGGGGCCATCAGTCACCAGCACTTTTCCTGTTAGTTTTATCATTCACTGAAGAACTATTTTAGAAAAAAAAAAAAAAAACCTATTTAGGGGAGACATCAGTGTCCTAAATAAAGAGCACAGGAGAAATGATAAAGATAAAAACCAACTCCTGTTCATGAATTTACTTATTAATTTACCAGAGTCCTGTAATTGCTTCCGCAGCACTTTGTTCATATCTGTGTTTAGTACTTACAGTTGTTTACAGCCCTCTTTTTGCCTCCCCATCATACACTTTCCCTACTTAAGGTTATTTATGGTGCGTCCCCAGTTCCTCACACATCGAAGAATCTCAGGCTTGCTGAATGAATGAATAAACTTGTATTATCCTGTCCACTTCCTGGAAAATGCTAACTAATTAATTTGTTCTAATTTTTCCCACTCAGAAAGAAGATCTTCAAATATATTTTAAATACCATAAGAATCTGCCCCGAGCTACAGCAATCTGGCAAGAATGTCAAGACTGTGCCTACTTTGGGGTAATGTTAAGATTACAAGGTCTCCCACAAATTGTTTTCCCTGGACAGTGTTTACGTGCATCAGATTTTTAAAGATATCAAAAGTATGAACTACGCAGAGGAGTTTGAGATTTATGTTTATTAAAAGTGTCTCTTATTTTGAAATTACACATTGGACGTTTTGATGCCCTGGGTCTCTGTGGGACAAGCCTGTGAGGAGCAGCTGTAGCCCAAGGAGAAAACCGGAGTCTTCCTCTAGGATAGGTTTTAAAAATGACATCAATAAGTTATCAGGTACCTTCCAGACTCAAAATGACCTGAACATATCCCACCATACCCCAACTTGAAGACAGTCTGCCTCTTTTTCAGGAAGATTTGAAATGCCCCACTGTCTTCTAGCGGACTTGCTTTGTAAAAGAAATACATGGTCCTGCTTCCCTAGTTGCCTGTAAAACTACTAGCCAAGCTGTTGCCTTTCACTTTCTTTCATTCCCAAAGGACTGGACAGCTCAGTAACATTACGAAACTGGTCAACACAGATGTCCCTCTTGTCCATGAAGAGCTTGTTTCATTTCTTGTATTTAATTGCTGCCACTTTCATTCTGAGTGTTGTTTGTTTTGTTTTATGTTGTTTCTGTTTGGTTTTTAAAGGTATGCCAGCGCCAATTGGATCACAATCTCCCTCTTTTTAAATATCTTAGAGGACCGAGCCAGAGACTTATAAAATACCAGACGCTGTTGAAGGTAAAATCAATAAGACAGTGCTTTTCTTTGTTGGGAAAACAGATGCCTGTGCTATGCTGCTCTTTTCTTTAGACATGTGGAGTTGTGACTTCCTTTTCCAAAGGTGAAGATGTCTATCCTTTGAGCTTTTTCTGTCCTCCAAGTCTACAGCAGCCCTCCTCAATGAGTAGTAAGACCAAAAAATCGTAGAGTTGAAAGGGACCTGGGTGCCTGGCTAGTCCAACCTGCAGCCAGAGCATGAATCTCCAAGGAGCCTGGCTGAGGAGAGGAGAGGTCCTTGGGAGCAAAGTGAGGAGGGGGATACGGCCACACTGCTGGCAACTGAGAGTGTGGGGAGACCTGTAGTCATTGTTTTATAGATGGAGATGTCATACAAGTGTTGTAATAAGGATGCTGACTCAATGCTTCTCACCATGAGTGATATCTGTGAGCATGTTTTGATACAGCATTCACTTAGGACCTCATATTCCTCTGACTGTCCCATCCTTACTGTCATGAAGTCTTATCGCTGGGCCCAGTGAGGAGAGGGCAGGGTTTGGTGGGGGTCTTCACTCACTGGGTCTGGCTTCATCGGGAACTGAAGGGCTCAGGTGTTCCCATTGAAGTGATGTTGACACAATATCTAGGTTCTGTACCATATGCGGAGGGCTGTAGGGCATAATGATTAGAAATGCAAAGTCGGAAATTACTCAGCCTAGGTGTGGATCCCAGCTCTGACAGCTGTATGAACTCAGACAAGTTACGTAACCTCTCTCTGCCTCACCTGTAAAATAATACTTTTATAATATGCTTTTGAGGAACATTAAATTAAGTAATACATGTTAGAAAATACTTAGAAGATTTCATTAGCTTTATTTCACTGAGGAAACACGAGACAGAATCACTATAAAATATTCTTTGGGGGTCTGTTGGAAACCATACCTTGGAGGCTACTCAGAGCAGACCAGTTTTTCCCTTAGTGAAGCTTTTTGGGTGCCCAGAAAAACAAGTCCAAACCACTAGCATGCCTGTGAAGAGAGGAAGAACTTTGTGGTGTTCTCCACCCTGAGGAATGCAGCTCGTTCTGCAGTGCCTACCATGAGCTTCTTTGAGAGAGCATGGATGTTAGAATGCCTCATGGCTTAGGAAGGATCATGGGATCCTAGAGCGAGAGAGCTTTTCTATGTATAAAAGAGAGGGAAAGGAATGATAGATTATACCATTAAAAACTCACACGTGAAAAATTGAGGAAAATATTATATTAGCAAGACGTATGATAAATATTCAGCACACTTAATAATCAGCTCATAGAAATTAATAAGAAACACAAAAAAGAAATATCTATAAAATGATTAATATCTGAGATACTGTAAAAACTGATAGTCATGATCGAGAGTTTTTTTGAGTACATAATGTCTAATGACTCACTTGGCAAGTTAATTAGACATTTAAATACATGTATTTAAATACACATTTTAAATACATGCATAGGGATGATAGGAATCTGCTTTCATCAAGCTCATGATTTCTATCGAACAAGCTAAGTGATGGGTAGAAACTATCAGATTTAATGTAGAGAATTTTTCTTGCCTGGATTTGTTACTTATGACGTGGTTTGTAAAACGGTCCATTACTTGTTTACTGTAAGCTTTGCTTATTGCAAGAAGGGTATTTTAGAATAGATGGTCATGCTGATTTCCTGTGTAATCCAACTCATGTCATAAGAGCAACATTCATTTTTCTTCTTTTAAAAATTAAATAGGCTAATATTTAAAACATAATTAATAGGGAGAGGTTGGTAAATGGTACAAACTTTCAACTGTAGGATGAATAAGTTCTGAGGATCCAATGTAAAACATGGTGACTACAGTAGATAACACTGTATTATATAACTGAAGTTCGCTCAGTTAGTTTAGCATTTGGAGATTATTTGCACAGTAGATTTAGTCAGCATTCTACTTTTTGATTTTCTTTTTTTTTATTAAAAATTATTGGGGTGACATGGATCAACAAAATCCAGTAAGTTTCAAGTGTAGAATTCAACAGTATATCGTACATATGTTACATTGTGTGTTCAGCACCCATAGTTAGATTTCCTTCCATCACCAAATACTTTTTGATTTTCATTAAAGCTTTTGGGTTAATGCAGGGTCTGCTGGATTTTGAATCTCCTGAGGATTTGGAGATAGACCCAGGAGACTTAGAGGGAGGTTCGGCCAAGGTACTGGATTTTAAATATTGTTTTATGTAACAAACTGTTAAAGGTGTTCGTCCATGGGTGGGGGCATTTTGTTTTCCTTGCTTCACTGTCTAAATTTTCTAAAATTGTATGTATCCTATAATTCACAGTCAGGGGAAAAAAACAAAACTAAAAAAAATGAAAGGTAATTTCGAAGTGGGGATTTATAGCAGGGTAAGTGGTAATATAGTTTTTCCTTTCACATAAAAATGTTTTAACAGGAATACAAACAGGAATGTGTAAAATGCATATATAAAAGACTGGAAGTAAATATGATAACATCTCTATTGTGGTTTTCTGTATGGTAGGATTATGAATGATTTATATTTATTTCTTTGTATATCTAATTTGTTTACATTATGCCCTGTTCTCCTTCATGTGTGTATGTGTGTGTGTGTGTGTGTGTGTGAATTCTAAGAAAGACAGCCAAGGTTCTCTTAGAGAAATTGGTGGCCAACAAGATTATGAAGAAATTTGTGGCCTAGCAGTGAGGTTTCCTTTAAATTTCCTGTTGAATATTCTGGTTTTAACAAGAAAAACCTGAGGCATGTATTTCAAGGTGAGCAGCCATATGCATGCCCTCTCTGCTTCGAATGTGTGGTGGGGATCCCTTGAAATTGGAAGAAGCTCCAGACACAGGTAATAATTTTGTAGCCTGGAACAAAGGAAGCTAGCCTGAGTTAGAGAATTTAACAATGTTCATAAGCATTTTTATGAGTCCTACATTACCAATGCAAAACTAGGAAGGCAAAAGAATAGGAGCAGGTGAGTCTCTAAAAGGAATTTGAGTTTTAAGCATTTGGAAAAGAGATACCTGGTGTAAGAACTTTTAATCCTTTACTGATGACGCCACTATAAAGTCGGGTGAGACTCTGTTGTCTTTCACCGGGACCTGGAGCACATTTATTATGAGTGAGAACGTAAGAATCCATGGTGAATTGTTCAGTGGCGCCAGCATGCTCAGCTCCATTCATTAGTCCTGTCACTCATATCTCTGATCCAAAAATGCTTTGGCAGAGATTAAGAAAATACATCACGCAGCAGAAGGCAAAAGAGGTGGGGCTATATGGGGAGCAGCAAAGAGTTATCTGTTCTTTGTTGTAGAAATTGATGGGTTGTTGTTGTTGTTTTCAAATAGAAGAAACCAACTCTTTTTGTTTGCGTTTACTAGATAACAGATAAATATGTTATGTAGGTAGCAGGGGCATAAAGTACTGAAAACCTAAGCAAAAGCCTTTCAAGCTGAAATAATCCTCCCTATCCTGTCCTGAGTATCACAGTGGTAACAGTTGGAACGTTAGTCTCTTGAATGAGCAGTTCCGGCTTTTCCTCTTAATGCTGTTTATTTGGGGGAGGCGGTGTCAGAACCTCATTGGCTTACCTCTTTGGCATCTTTAAAGGTGGTAGCATGTGGGGAGGGCTGGGGGAGGAGAGGAGAGAGAAAGGGCAGAGCTGTTGGAGATCAATGCGGCAAATGCAATCCTCACAGCCTTTACATGTGAGTCATTAGAAAACCTCCACGTGACAGCCCATTCTTTGCCTCTATAGGAGTTTAAAATATCCTCTTCTGGGATGGTTTTAAGTATGATTTTACCCATAGGAATAAGACTTTCACATTAAACATAGAAATGTGATACTCAGATTGTACTTTTCCATAGGTCCCAGGGGTATGGGATATAAAAGAGAGAGCAGCCAATTTAAAGGGGCTGATTTCTTTCATGCTTTATAATGCTCAGATTGTTTCTTAACATAGCAGGAATATAATACCCGTGATTTAATGAAATTTATTCTTCATTAGAATAATGTACAGAGGCGTGGTTGATGATAAACCAGCAATTATCTTTAGCCATCTTTCTTTGGGAGCAGGGAAACATATCAACGTCCCCACCACCTCAGACACTTCATGCTGGCTGGATCCGTGGCTCCTTATCTGTCCTGTTTTCCTTCTTCACTTAGTAAATGGTTTACCTTTTGATTTCCAACAAGGCATTTGGTTTCCACAGAATGGGCCAAAGATGACGAAAGATTCAGCATTCTTAGCTGAACTACACCAAGCTTTAGCTGTGATGGAGGATTTGATCAAGTCATGTGAGTTGGCCATGGACCTGGCAGCAGTCACTGGATGTCCGGTATGTTATTTTCCATAACATGTGTTGGCACGTTTCACATGAAAGGCAGACACGATATTACAAAGGTAGGAGATGCTGTGGCAAAGTCAGAGAAATGATTTATGGTACAGGAATTTGACTTGGAGAAGGTAGCCTAAATTGGTTCAACAAACCTGTGCTACAAGATTCCAAGCAGCCCCTCAGCATTTTCAGGAATCTCAAGTTGTTCTCTTTTCGGTCTTGAATGCTGAGACTGACCCAGACTCAGGAACTCAGGGACCAGAATATACATGGGCTGGGGAAACTGCTAAAAGAATAATTTATTTTTTGACTCGTGGCACTATTAAAATATTAAGATTTTCCTTCTTGACGCAGATTTTCTCCGTGAAAATTACTTTGAAAATGGGTCCTAAGTGAAAGTCGAACCCCATTTTATATCGCAGATCCCAGAAGAGGCCCAACGAGCACATGTTGCACATCCCTTAATTCAAATAGTTAAAAGAAAATACCAAGAGAGGCAGTGCTGGAGAGTCGCGCCATCTCTACCCTAGCACTGGGGTTAATCCTGAGCAGATCAGCCCCGGGCACACCGTCCTCTATAACGGTGTGATTGCCTTGGGACTGGAACATAAGTAATATTCAACTGGTTTTCACTGTGAAGTACTCTGGATTTTGACTCGGGTGTATTTATTGTGTTAACAAATCACCACAAGCTTGATGGTCTAGAAGAGCATAAATTTATTATCTTACAGTTCCATGGGGCAGAAATACAACACATTCTCACTGGGCTAAAATCAAGGTGTCTGCCTTCCCTTCAGGAGGCTGTTCCTTGCCTTTTCCATCTTAGGAAAACCACCCACATTTCTTGACTCATGGCTACTGCCTGCCCTTCAAAGCCAGCAACAGTGGGTTGAGTTCTCACTCTGATAGCATCACTTTGACCTTTCCTTCTGCTTCTCTTCCACTTTTAAGGACTCTTTATTTTCTCAATTACAGTTGACATTCAATATTTTACATTAGTTTCAGGTGTATCGCGTAGTGGTTAGGCATTTAGAAAATTTATGAATTGATTCCCCAGAATTAATCTAGTACCCACCTGGCACTATACATAGTTATTAAAATATTATTGACTATATTCCCTATGCTGTACTTTACATCCCCATGACTATTTGGTAACTATCAATTTGTACTTCTTAATCCCTTCACCTTTTATAACTATTCCCAACCCCTTTCCCATCTGTCAATCATCAGTTTGTCCTCTGGATCTATGAGTCTGTTTCCGTTTTGTTTATTTTCTTCTTTAGAGTCTACATATAAGTGAGATCGTATGTTATTTGTCTTTCTCTGTTTGACTTATTTCACTTAGCATAATACTTTCTAGGTTCATTCATGTTGTCGCAAATGGTAAGATTTCATTTTTTTATGGCCGAGTAATACTCCATTGTATTGTATACATTGTATGTATATGTGCCACAACTTTATCCAATCATCTGTTCATAGGCACTTAGGCTGCTTCCATATCTTGGCTATAGTAAATAATGCTGCAATGAACATAGGGGTGCATATATATTTTCAAATTAGTATTTTGGATTTCTTCGGATGAATAACCAGAAGCGAAATTGCTAGGCCATAAGGTAGTTCTATTTTTAATTTTTTGAGGAACCTCCATATAATTTTCCATCGTGGCTGCACCAATTTGTAATCCCACCAACAGTGCACTATATCAAACTAAAAAGTTTTTTCACAACGAAGGAAACCATCAAAGGAATGAAAAAATAACTTACTGAAAGGGAGAAGATATTAGCCAATGATACGTTCAATAAGGGATTAATATTCAAAATTTATAAAGAACTCATGCAACTCAACACCAAGAAAAAAACCTAACAATCCAATTAGGACTCTTGTGATTGTATTGGACACACCCAGATAATCCATGATAATCTGCCCATCTCAAAGTGAGCGGCTTAACAGCCTTAATTCTATCTGCAACCATTCAGCATGTAACCTGACATATTCTCAGATCCAGGGATTAGGGTGTGGACCTCTGTGGGAGGCTATTATTCTGCCTACCAGATAGGGATCAAGCATTCTGAAAATTACATTTTAGATGGATACTTTCATTCACTTTTTTCTCCTTTTCCTTTTTACCTGGTTTTAAAAAATTCTGTTTATTGAGTTATGGATGAAATGACCTTTCTTTTTTTTCCTTATCACAAATAAAACCATGCAAATTAATTAGGGGCAAAAAAACTGTGATCTTATTTCCCTCCCTCCTGGTGTTTCTCTGGCCAGCATCTCAGAAATAGCTCCACTGGGTTTGCCATGATCTGGGCCGTGATGCTGTTACTGTCCCCTGGGACTCCAGAGTGCTCTTTGCTTACTACTGATGCATGATTCAAGAGGGTATTCATGAACCACAGGGTGTGTGTGAGAGATCGTTTTCTTGGTATTAACTTTTTCCTCCTGCAGCTAAGGAAAGTCAAGGGAGCAATTTGTTTAATCATTTTGGGACATCTTTCCATTCTTTTTATCTTTGAACGTGTGTCAGCTATCCCTATTAGATATTCATTTGCCTGAGTCAAATGAATGTTCTAGAAACTGTACACAAGGTAGGAAATACCAGGTTATTTTTCTGAGTATAAATAACATATGAGGAGGAAGTTATGAGAATAGAATGATTAAAATGTGAGTAAATAACAAGCTACCCTAATTTCATTCCGAGCCAGCTTGTGTGCAAATAATATGAACTAGTTTATAGAATTTTAGAGCTTTTACACCAAATGCAAAAAACTTTTTCCCCCATGTGTCCTCAGAATTGCACCTTTGACATACACTCTATGGTTTCTTTTTGTTTTTTGTTTTTTGGTTTTTTTTTTTGTTGTTGTTGTTGTTGTTTGCTAAAGCTTTAGCTTGCTTTATATCATGTGTATTGGCTAATTTATCCTGACAGTTTTGTATAATCCTATTGAATTATAGAGGAGCAGGCACTGGAATTTTCTGATTCAGCAACAGATCCATGGAAGGAAGAGTTAATTCATCTAAGATCACATGGGTATCAGCTTGGACTATTTCTTGGATCTCTTCACTCCCTGTCCAGGGTGCTGTCCTCTCAACACATTCTTCACCTGATGCTGTTTAGAGTTTACCAAGAACTCAACTACTAATAACTCAGATCTAATGATCCTGAAATTTTTTGCCTTATCTTTGTAGAACTTTGTCACAAGGTGTTTACAATCATATGCTGTATGTACTGATAAATTCAGCTTAACATCTTAGCTTCTCTACTTGACATCCAATATTAACCTGGTTTTGTAAAGAAAAGAAACTGAACTTAAGTGGATGAATTAATGATTAAAACAACTAAAAGAAAAATTTCCTTCTGATATTTACATGTTTCTCCTTGTGTATGTATACTCAGTTCTTGGTTTAATTTGATCACAAAAGCCTTAAACAATATTTTTAAAACAAAGGTTGTTTTGTGGAACACTGAGATGTAATTTACTTCCCTCCATTTACTAAAATAAAAAAATAAATAAGAAATTCCCCTCTCTTCAATCCAATGCATAAAATAAAGATACATTTAGAATCTTTTTAAATCCTGGCTTGCCAGGAAGTTTCCAAAGTTGAATAGTAAAGGTTGAATGAAACATTTTTGTTTCCTGGAACAAATTTATACAATTCATTAAAGGAAGTATTTTTATTGCAAGTTTATTGTGGCCTAGGGCCAGGTATTTTATTTCTATTTTATATCTTATACCATTGGCTGCAAAAGTAAGGCTGAGTAAATCATCTTAAATGACTCAATGGAGTTGCCTCGTGGATCTTCCTGCCCTCATGACACCTGTGTCTAAGAATGGTTGTAAGGAGTAAGTGAGAATAAATCTTAATTAAGGCACCTAGCACTGTGCCTGGTACCTCACAGGTTATGAATACAGGGGCTCAGGGACAGACTTATTTGGGTACTTGATCAGGCTGGAAGGAAAGGAACCTGTTCGCTTCTGGCAATTGTAGTAATGGGCTCCTCTGTTCCACAGCTTCTGCTTTGCATTTCTGTATCAGGTTGATACAGATGTTTCCTGCTTCTTTGTGCAAGAAGTATATAGCTCTGTCACAGTAGCTGTCACTTTCAGGAATGAAACCCTGAGCACCCAAAAGAGGTCTCGTTCTGGAGATTAGCTTCCTTAAAATCACCCTCTCAGCCAGCTTCTTCATTTGGCCTGTGCAGTCACATTTGAAATTCTCATATCTGAGTGCTTACCTACAAAATGTCCACACATGAAAGTGGTAGAATTTGCTTGCTTATTTTGCCATCATTTCCCATTCAGAGGAGGACTTTTCACTTGCTCGTTTGTTTGGGGGTAATCCTTGTTCCATCTCTGAGCTCACATGCATCAGATTCTTCAACACCCTGAAGTGAGAGCCATACCATTACGTCACTGGTAGACAAATTGGTTGGGGGTGTATTCATTTCCTGGAGCTGCCATAAGAATGCACCACAACCAAATTGAGGGGTTTAAAACCGCAGAAATTTGTTCTCTCACGGTTCTGGAGGCTAGAAGTCCAAAATCAAGGTGTTGGCAGGCCCATGCTCCTTCTGAGGGCTCTAGGAAAAAACCCTTCCTTGCTCCTCTCCTGGCTTCTAATAGTTTCTGGCAGCGCTTTGCATTCCTTGGCTTATAGCTATATCACTCCGATTTCTGCTTCTGTCTTCTCTATGTGTATGTCTCTGTGTCTCTGTTTTTTCTTCTTATAGGGTCACCACCCTTTAGTTTTGTGACCACCCCAATCCAGTATGACCCTATTTTACCTAATGACATCTGAGACCCTGTTTCCAATAAGGTCACATTCTGAGGTCTCAGGTGGACATGAGTTTGGGGGGAGATGCTATTCACCCATTACAGGAACATCACTGCATTAGCTCCCTCATAGTGCTGAGCCTTTTGCTTCATATCCCCTCAGGCACTCACTAAATGCCAATAAATAAAGAAATACGTTCGAAGGGACAAATACCTGCAAGAGATTGTACGTGTGGTCTCCAGCTTTGGAACCAACTATAGTCTGAATGGAAAGAAAAGATACCCATGGTTGAAAAGATGACCACTGGTAATCCTTGGTCCTACTCTGAGGAATCCCTCCATCCACTTTCCTTTGGTGGTGGGCATCCTCCACACAGGCATGAATCCTGGCTCTTTAATCCCATCATGAGCATGGTCCTGAGAAAGTTTATGCAAGGCAACCTGGAGGATATGAAGCTCATCTTTTTCAGCTGGACTTAGATCCAGTGATTGCCTCCAGTGATCTCCTGTGATGACAGATGAAGAGCCAACCACAGAACCTCAAAAAGAGTCAGAACAATGGCAGAGCCCAGCTCACAGAGGTGGGAACTGGACAATTCTATGATTCCCAGTAGCTCTGGGGCCCTGGCCTGGGAGTTGGGGTTCTCATCTGTGTGCTCTGCCTATATGGGCAGGTATAACTAACTACATGCCTGTTGTCCTCTCCTCTCCCCACTTCCTGACTGGTTCTTTCTCTCCATCTACATCTTTTCCTCTTCTTCATAGTTTCTGGTGACTCATCATCTTCGCTGCTCTGCTTCCTTACCTTTCATTCCACCACCTGCCCTCTGGTAAATCATCGCACAGTGATAGCTCCTGCTGCTTGCTGCCTTCTCCTCAGCTGAGACAAGGATCAGATTGGCCGTCTGGCATCTTTTTTCACACCTGGCCTCTGTGGTGAGGGACTGGCCCCTCGCTGGAGTCACATGCTTTGGTCAGTCGCCTCCCAAGGTACAAACAGCTATGGCTGCAGGTGGGGTGAGGAGGAAAGTGCAGAGGTGATAAAGGACAAAAACATCACTGCCCATGGTTGCCTCTTCTGTAGGGCTGTGGACAGAGCAGCTTCCTCCTTGGCCATGGCCTTGGCAGACATCTAACTAACATTGCCCATCCCTCTACAGGTCATTCTAAAGTGTACACCTGGGCTTGGCCCTCGCGCCCATATTATTCTGGCCTCTTTTGGAATTGTTTGGTCAGCTGTGCCTATGAAATGATCCCTCCACATTCACCAAACGTGTTCTTAAAAACAGCTTTACCTAAAATCCATTCATCTATCTAGTCTGGGATGTGCTTGAGGATGTGTTCCGCATTTGACTTTGTCACCCTTTATGAGGACTCATGGGAGAAATTTGTCTCACGTCTTATTAACAGGAATGTCCATGCTTTTCCTGAACAAGTAGTTTGGGTATGTCTTTGGACATAACAATCATATAACTCACCGTGTTTCCCTCTGAACTGCCTACTAGATGGTCAGAGCTGTGTCTGCAGCAAGTTCATATGACTTTATTGTGTGAGTCTTATGTACAACCTCTTCATCTTTTAATCTTTTATCTTCATCCTAATTTTCTTGTTATTTTCTGGTTGCCATAACATATATATTTTTTATAAGATGTATCAAATTTTTGAAATCAGGTGGAGTGTAATTATATTTTACAATAGAAACTACCAATTACAGTTGTTCATGTGACAAATATTTAGCATCGACTTTGGCCAGTTGCTTTGACTAAGACGTATTTCCTATACTATTTATGTCTGTATAGTACAGATTGAATGGATTTAAACGAGAAAGCAATCATTGAGGTCTTGAGTGGTTACATTTGCATGGCTCCTTGAAGGATGTGGATACAGTGAAAAACTTCTAAAGGATCCTCATGGACCCATCCACCCATCTGCCTTGGAACGTGGTCAAGCTGAGCCTGTGAAACCTAGAACAGGACCACTGCACCTTTGGGAAAGAAGGCCTTGTAGCTAGGACTCTTTATTCCTCCGTGAGGAGTTAACACATGCAAATTTTACAAAGCAAAAAGAGAAAATCAGCACAGAAAATATGCCACAAATGCCATAGAAATGACTAGTTTATTTCTCATGAATTTTTATTTTAAAATTTCTGAAGTACAGTTGATTCTTCTTAAGAAAAGATAGTCACAGTTTGTTTAGTATAAACAATAAACTATAAAAATGCCTAATCATTTATGCAAAATGTACATATTTCTAGTATTAACAGTTAGAAATTGTAGAGATTTATCTTAGCTAGATATAACTCAGGAAAATTCCTCTGTCCTGGTCCGGTTCAAATAATTTTTCCTTTTGGTGTTTTGACTCAAGAAAATAAATGCTCGATTGTCTACTTTAAGTGATATAACATGAAAAATACCACATTCCCATCTCATCTCACTCCACTACCTGTTAGAGAAAGCTCAGAGAAGGCAGAGTCACCTCATGTGGACTTTCAACTTTCACTGAGAAAGGTGGGCTTGCTGTTGGAGAGAGAGGCAAATCAACTTTTTAAAATATTTGTCATTTGAGAATATCTTTACACTGTTTACTCGCTCTGAAAAACGCAGAGTTGAATGTAATTACCATTTCCATTACAGTGTTATGAAGATTAAGTCATACTAAGCTTTCTCATGTTCTCAGGTTCTCAAATACATGAAGCAAATGTTAGGATACAGATGGAACACATGGATTATCAAAGGTCCATAGTGCAGCAAAAATTGTCTCTCCTGAACATAATTAAAATGTTAATTTCTTGCCCTTTTCAAGTACTGTCATATGTCAAAAACAAAGAAAATGGAATTCTGCTAGCTAAAATTAATTACAAAAATATCAGAGTATCAATATCTCTAATTCAGGTATTTCTAACAAGCTTTATGTTTATTACCTTAGACTATCGAATTACTTCCTTCTAAAAATGAATGGTGCCATGCTCAATGAAGCTGGCCAAATTGTAGTTTTGATTTAGTGACAGATTAGCCTGAGTGGCACTTTTAAGATTGTAAACTTCAAATAAGTATGATTTGAAGAGAGATCCCTAAGAGTTCTTTCCCTGTCACATAATTTAACACCTTCTTCCTGTGTGTGTCTGCGTTTCTACAAGGACGACATCGGAAAACTGGGCAAGCTGTTGATGTGCGGCTCTTTCAACGTCTGGACAGTTCACAAGGATCGCTATAAGATGAAGGATTTTATTCGATTTAAGCCCAGCCAGAGGCAAATTTATCTCTTTGAAAGGGGACTAGTGTTCTGTAAGATACGAATGGAGCCCAGTGGCCAGGGCCTATCTCCTCATTACAGCTTTAAGAAGTCTATGAAGGTAAAGGGGGTCCTTGTTACACCTGGGAGTCAGCACAACCCTATTGAGAGAAATATTGTTATCCTTGTTTTATAGCTAGGAAACTGAAACTCAGAGAACTGAGGTTTACTTGCCAAACGCCACACCACAGAGCTAGAATCCACACCCAGAAATGACTTCTCCAAAATTAGAGCTTGTAATCAGTCACTAGACAGGGTCAGAGCTGGAATAGAGGTGACTTGTGCTAACTAGAGAAAAGGGACTATATAGTAGTCTGTCTGGACAAATCGATGTAAAAAGTACCCTCTTTCCTCCAGGCAGAGGAAAGACTTGGTCATGAGAACATGAGCTGGACTTTAATCTTTGACTGTCTCTTCTGCATCCAAGTATAGGCAGTATCCTGATCCGGGGATTCTAGGAACCCAAGTTTTCACCAAGCATTGACTCTCGTCTGTATATGTTTCACAGCTAGCAATGAGACACACACAATCCCCATCCCACACACACATTTGTGTTCTTGTGATTAAAGTTGTTAATTTATTCATTGTAGCTTTTGTTATTTACAATTACTAGTGGATACTAATTCAGTTACTGTTACAGAGAGATTTGTGAAATACTTAGGTGGTAAAGGAGAGATGATTTATTTGCTTGAAGGTTGCCAGGCTACAGCTCTACATATGGAAAGATGTAGTCTGTGTTGTCCTCTGAAACAGCAAGACAGATGATACTGTACCAGATTGTGTTTTATGCTCTTTGGGGGCCATTAACAGAGGACAGTTAAACCTTTAGAAGGAAGATGGAAGAAGAGAACTATCGGGGGTAGAAAGGAATAAAGTAGCCAGTAGTGACAATTTTGAAATCAGAAAATGACGGTATAGAAAGTTATCTTTTTTCTTTATGACAGTTGATGACACTTTCAATTCACCAACTTGAAAGAGGAAGCAACAGAAAGTTTGAAATTTCCAACCGAAATGGACTTGAGAAATACATCCTGCAGGTAAAGCTCATGCTCTCCCTGCAGCTGTCCTCTCCCCTCCCTGGTGTTCCCATGACTTTATAAGTGTCTTCCATCTCATTATTCTAAAGGTCACCCAGAGAATAAAAGCCCTGTGCAATTAATACTCCAGGTGATGTGACACTCATAGTATTTTCTTATCTGTAATTGCAGGCAGCTTCAAAAGAAATCAGAGATTGTTGGTTCTCCGAAATAAATAAATTACTGATGGAACAACAAAACAATATGAAAGGTAGGGTTACTCCTGTTAACTTTAGTCTGGAGAATTATACTATTTCCAGCTTTGTGGTAGGTGGGCAGATTGGGGATTTTGTTAAAATAATTTGCCAGGAAAATAACTGTGGCCACATTTTCATCTGGAAGCCCTGATCACTTTAGATCGTGTGAATTTTTTCCGTGGTTGTGAAGGCATGTGACCCTTTTAGTCATGTCCCCCACAACGTATCTAATTGCCAAGATCAGCTTCTCGATCCAATACCGCAAAACAACCCAAGAAAATGTTAATGAAAATTTAAATGTCCAGTACTACTTTCGGAAGCTATACTACTTTTTTTTTTAAGTTGAGATATAATTAATGTAACATAAAATTCACTTTCTTAAAGTGTACAATTCATTGGGTTTTGTCTATTCACAGGGTTGCGCAACTATTACCACTCTCTAATTCCAGAACATTTAGCATCCTGCCCTCCCACAATAAAACCCTGTACCCAATAGCAATTGTTCCCCATCCTCTTTCTCCACCCAGCCCCTGGCAACAACTTATCTACCTTTTGTTTCTGTGGATTTTCTTATTCTAGACATTTTATGTAAATGGAATCATACAAAATGTGGCACTTTCTGTCTCGTTTCTTTCACTCAACTTAATTTTTTCAGTGTTCATCCATGTTGTAGCTTGTATCAGTACTTCATTTTTTTATAGCTAAATAATAGTGCGTTGTATAGATATACCATATTTGTTTATCCATTCATCTGTTGATGGATATTTGAGTTGTTTATATTTTTGGATATTGGAATAATGCTACTGTGGAAACCTGTATACGAACTTTTGTATGATTCCATGATATCAATTCTCTGGGATGTATGTGTATGCTGTGCCATGTGGTAATTCCATGTGAACTTTCCGAGGAATTTCCAAATTATTTTCCGAAGCAGCACCCTTTCTCCTTCCCACCAGCAATATATGAGGGTTCCATTTTCTCTTTTTCATCAACACTTGTTATTGTCATTTTGTTGTTGTTGTTATAATGATAACCATCCTTGTAGGCATGGAGTGGTAGCTTATTGTGGTTTCGTTTTCCATTTCCCTAATGCTAGTGATGTTTAGCATCTTTTCATGTGGTTATTGGCCATTTGTATGTTTTCTTTTTCTAAAAAATTTTAATTAGTTTCAAGTATATAGTACATTGGTTAAACATCTATATAGTTCATAAAATGACCCCCCCCAATTGCTCCCTCCCTCCACTGACCCTCCACCTTATGCCATGCTCCCCATCCCCATGACCATCCATCAGCTACTCATTTGTACTTCTTTAACCCTTCACCTCGTTCTCCCAGCCCCCAAAATCCCCTCTCTTCTGTCCATCACCAAATTGTCCACTATATTTGTAAGTCTGTTTTGATTAGTTTGTTCTTTTTATTCCTTGGATTCCACATATAAGTGACATCTATAGTGTTTATCTTTTTCTGTCTGACTTAAATATCTTCTAGGTCCATCAAGGCAATATCTTTTTCCATCCCCTTCCTTTTCATATGTAGGGGTCTTGTTTTCTTATTCTTTTAGCCGCTCCATCCCTTGGTTGGAGCACTTAATTCTTTTCCATTTAAGGTACTTACTGATAGGAATGTAGTTGTTACCATACTTTATTCTTGTTTTTGATACATGTTTTTTCTTCTTAAAGAAGTCCCTCCAACATTTCCTGTAATACTAGCTTGGTGGTGATAAATTCCTTTAGCTTAGATTTGTCTGGGAAGCTCTTTATCTGTCCTTCCACTCTAAATGATAGCTTTGCTGGATAAATTATTCTTGGTTGTAGATCCTGGGTCTTCATCCTGTCGAATATTTTTTGCCAAGCCCTTCTGTCCTACATAGTTTCCTTTGAGAAATCAGCTGCCAGTCATATGGGTGTTCCTTTATAAGTAACTATCTGCTTTTCTTTTGCTGCTTTTAATATTCTTTCTTTGTATTAACCTTTGGCATTTTAATTATGATTTTTGGAATTCTCTAAGCTTCCTGGAGTTTTATGTCCATTTCCTTCACCAGGTTAGGGGAGTTTTCCATCATTATTTCTTCAAACAGTTGTTCAACGTCTTGATTTTCTTCAGTTACACTGATCAGTTACACAGATATTTGGACACTTAATAGTATTCCATATTCTCCTTAAATTATTTTTAAAGTCTTGGCATCTTATTTCTTGCTGTTCTGATTGTGTGTCCTCTAATAAGACATTTATTTGATCCTCTTCTTTATTCACTTTGTTTATTCCTTTGTTTATTACATTTAATATACTTCTCATCTCAGATAATGTGTTCCTCATTTCAGACTGGTTCCTATTTATAATTTCCGTTTCCATTTTTATGTTTTTTATCTCTTTGTCGAAGTTCTCACGGAATTTATCTACACTTCCTCTGAGTTCACTGAGCGTTTTTATAACCAGTGTTTTGAAATCTGCATTTGTTAGGCTACTTGATGACTCCATTATATCTGGATCTCTGTTCTCTTCTCTCATATAGTTTCTGCTTGTCTTCCCATTTTGGCTGCCTTTCCGTGTCTGTTTCTATGTACTAAGCAAAGCTCCTAAGTCTCCCAGTCTTATTAGTGTGGATTTGTGAAGTAGGGGGCACAGTCCTGAGAGGGTTTCAGCTGCAGGCCAAATTTAGCCCAAGACTCTACCCCTCTGGGGCTACCTGTTAAGATTCAGCAAGCAATCCACAGATGCTGTGCTTATAGTTGCCTCAAAAGGCCACATCAGAAACCGAAGCCAGCTGGATCCAGTGTGAGTCTAGGTGCTGTTCATCAAAGATCACCTAACTCGTTGAGGATATATTTGGATGTGGCTTGGGTGGAAGCATGAGTTAGGGTAGGTGGGGTTTCAGGGAATCCTCTGGGCAGAGCGACCTCTGTTATCCAGTTTGATGACATTACAGCTATGGCAGCATTGTGTTGGCCGCACTGATAGCAGGGAGGACTCAAGAGGGAACAATGGATACCACAGGCACTTCTGTACCCAGCAAGTCTCACTTTAGCTCTCACTCCAACAATGTCTCCTTTTAAGTCCCTTGTGCCCTCTGCATGCAGCCAAATCATCACTGGTACTCAGAGTGAGCAGGTCTGGCACCGCGAAAATCTGCTCGCAGATGCAGCCCCTTTAAGAGATGTCTGCCACCGCTGCAGCCTCTGTCTCACTCAGCCGCTCGAGACCGGGTAGCCCCACGTCCTCACTCCGTCCTAACTTCTGCCATTGCAGGGTGATTTCTTGGATTTCTCCCTCGTTGTATGGCTTGTTTACCTAGATCCCAGGCAATTCTTCCTTGCTGCTGCTCCTTGTTTCTGTCACAACTTTAATTTGGTCACCAGAGAGATGACAGAGCCTCTGTCATCTATGTCATTTTTTTTCTCCATTATATGTTTTCTTTGAAGAGATGTCTATTTGACTTTTTTGTCCATTTTTTAAATTAAATTATTTGTTGAATCGTAAAAATTATTTATACATTCTGGCTTCTAGACTCTTATCAGACATATGATTTACAAATATTTTTTTTCCCATTCCATTGGTTGTCTTTTCACTTTCTTGATATCTTTTGAAGAGTAAAGGTTTTTACTTGTGATGAAATCTAATTTATATATTTTTCTTTAGTTGCTTGTGTTTTGGTGTTATAGCTAAGAAACCATTGCCTAATCCAAGATTGTAAATATTTACGTCTATACTTTCTTCTAAGAATTTAGTTTTAACTCTTATGTTTAGGTCTTTGATCTATTTTGAGTTAATTTTTTGTTAATGGTGTGAATTAGGGATCTAAGTTCACTCTTTTGCATGTGGATATCCTGTTGTCCCTGAACTATTTGTTGAAAAGACTATTCTTTCTCCCACTGAATAGTCTTGGCACTTATTATGGACTCAAATTTCATAACAATGTTTGTGTTTCCTCATATGTTGAATTCTACCTCCCACTGTCATGGTATTAGGAAGTGAAGCCTTTGGGAGGTAATTAGGAGTAGATGAGGTCATTAGCGTGGAGCTCTTATAAATACCATGGGAGGGTTTGCTTCCTCTCTCTGCTATGTGAGCATACAACGAGAAGTCGGCAATCTGTAGAAGAGGGTCTTCACCAGAATTCGACCATGTTGGCACCCTGATCTCAGACTTCTAGCCTCCAGAACGGTGAGAAATAAATTTCTGTTGTTTATCAGCCACCCAGTCTATGGTACTTTGTTATAGCAGCCCAAACCAAGACAGCACTCTTGAAAATCAGCTGGCCATAGATATAGTATTCTTGATTGACAGTCTTTTTCTTTAAGCACTTTGAATATGTCATCCCACTGTAGTGTGGCCTCCATTGTTTCTCATAAGAGATCATCTATTAATCTTATTGAAGAGCCTTTGCATGTGACAAGTTGCTTTTCTCTTGCTGCTTTCCAGATCCTTTCTTTGTCTTTGGACAGTTCGACTATGATACATCTAGGTTTGGATCTCTTTGACTTTATATTTCTTAGAGTTCTGTAAATCATCCTGGAAATGTAAACAGGTGCTTTTCATCAAATTTGAGAAGTCTTCAGACATTATTTCTTTAAATACCTTTTCAGCCTCTTTCTTTCTTATTCTTTTGGAACTTTTATTATATGTATGTTGGTATACTCGATAGTGTCCTACAGGTCTTTAAAGCTCTGTTCATTTTTTTTTTTCATTCTTTTTCTTTCTCTTCCTCAAACTGGATAGTTTCAATTGATCTATATGTAAGGACTGTCATTCTTTCTTCTGCCTGATCATATCTGCTCTTGAGCCACTCTAGTGAGTTTTTCATTTCAGTTATTATATTTTTTAACCCAGAATTTCTATTTTGCCCTTTTAAAATATAATTTCTCTCTATTTATATTCTCTATTTGATGAGAGTTTTTCTCAGACTTTCCTTTAGCAATTTTATTTTTGGTTTCCTTTAACTCTTTGAACAATTATTAAATAGCTGATTTAAATCCTTGGTCTAAGGAGTCCAATAGCTTGGCTTCCTCAGGGACAGTTTCTACTGACTGTTTTTTTAAATTTGTATGGGCCACACTTTCTTGCTTCTTTGCATGTCTCATAGTTTTCTGTTGAAAACTGGACATTTAAAATAACACAATGTGGCAACTCTGGAATTCAGATTCTCCTCCATCTCCAGTGCTTGCTGTTGTCGTCAATTTTGTTTTTGTTGTTGATCATTTATTTAGTGACTTTTCTAAACTAATCCGGTCAAATATGTATTCATGCGTGGCACTGAACTTTCTGCTCAGTTAATGACTGAGTAGAGATTTCCTTAAAAACCTGAAACCAATAAATATTCCAGTCTTTGCCAAGGGGCTCTGTGTGGATATTGAAGCACACCTTCAATACCCAGCCAGGCAGGTGACAATTCCACCTTAGTCTTCACTTCCTGTTTGTGCAAAGCAAAATGATCAGCCAGCGGTGAGAGCTTAAGGCCTTCTCAGATCTTTCCTTAGCATGCATACAGGCCTGGGCACTTGCACATGGCCTTCTGGATTCTCAGGAATATTTTGGAGCTTTTTAAAGCCACCATGGACATCTCATTACCAACTTTTCCTTTTAAACTTTTAATTAGCCGGTTTTTGCCCCAGCTTTTATCCAGTGCTTTAGGCAGCCAAGAAATTTAACAGTTGCCACTACTCATGTTTTACAAATACCCCTGGGGAAAAGGCTTTTCACATTAGGCAAACTTTGAATCAGGTCTAATAAAGACAGCCTTGCAAGTAGGGTATTCCAAGGAAAATAATGACAATTCTCTGGAAATGAGACTTTGACAGAGTTCCAACCCTGTTCTGCCCCCTCCTATGGCTGCCAGATTGCTGATTTTCACCATGATTGCAGGCTGTTGGTTTCCAAAGCTATCACCAAGAAGGAAGGGTAGGATGGACATGGGGCAATTAAAATACCACAAAGCTTACTGTTCATACTGAGATTCAGCCATCTTTCTTAAATAAATCCTTTCTTGAATGCTGTAAGCTTTTGCTTAATTTACAGTAGTCCTAAAACATTGTTTCTGATCTACTTTTGCTAGTTCTTCCATGCTTTCACATAGGAGATAATTTTGGAGGATTTTTTTTTCTGCACCATTTTCACAGATGTCATTCTCTGTATTCCTTTCAATAATTAAAAAATCGTTATCTCTGTTACCCTGTCACATTTGTTTTCTTCAATGGATGCTCATAACAGCAAGGATATTTGGTAGGGAAACCCACAACAAGCTTCTTCCACTGAGAGCTAGTATTTCCTTCAGGTAATGTTGTTAGGGTTAAGAAATGCTAGTTTCATGTGGAAACTCTATATCCCATCATTTATACTGATGATAGTTTGTGTGCTTAGTAAGGAAAATGACATAACTATGAAAAAGATAAACTTTGTCTTCACAGACTTCGCAAGAATGTAACCGTTTCATACTCTTTTTGTATTTTCTCTGATCTTCAGCTGGTCGGTAGGATGTGAGGGTGTGTGTGAGTCATATGGAAAAAGATTAAACTAAGAAATGTGATTAGAAAACGACCAATCAATTTTCTGTCACAACAACCAAGTGACATAGTTCTTGTAAACTGTAGGCCTCTGCCAGTAAGTAGTAACAAGATTATATAATTGATTTTAATTTACAGAAAGGTAAGATGGGAAAAAAACTATGGTTTAGTTTTGCTGTTGAACTATTATTACTGTGTTAAATGTATGTTATTCTAATTGAGTATGAGTGCTTAGGAAGCATAAAACAGAAAGTCATAATAATCCTAGTAGAAAAGGCTACTTCTTTTCCCCAGAAACAACATTCTAGTCACAAGATTGTTCTAGAAATCTTTACTCCCTAGACCAGTGTTTCACAGAGGGTGGTTTAGGGACAAACCTGCATTAGAATTACTTGAAGGGCTTGTTACAAATCTAGATTTCTGTGTTTACCTTAGAACTGTGGAATTAGAATAGTGAGGGTGAACGCCTGGGAATACTTAACTTATTAAAGTTTCTGGACAGAGGCCTTAAACTACTATTTTTAAAAGGCTTTATTGGGATATAACTGACATAATAAACATATTTAGAGTATGCTCTTTGATATGTTTTGACATATGTACATACCTCTGAAAGCATCATCGCAATCAAGATAATGAACCCATCTATCACCCCAAAAAGTTTCCTGATGCCCCTTTTTTATTACCTTTATCTTGCCCCATCTCCCCCCTTGCTTTCCAGGTGAACATTGATCTTTTTTCTGTCACTATAGATTAGTTCAAATTTTCTAGAACTTTATAAAGGAAATCATACAGCATGTACTTTTTTGGTCCGGTTTCCCTCACTTAGCATAGTTATTTTAAGATTCATTCATGTTGCTCGTATAACAATAGTACATTCTTTTTAATTACTGTGTAGTATTCTACTGTTTGGATATACCCCAATTTCTTTATCCATTTACCCGTTAATGAACATTTGGTTTGTTTCCACTCTTATGGGCTATTTTGAATAATGCTGCTATGAACATTCAAGTACAAATCTTCTTGTGGACGTATGTTTTCATTTCTTTTGGGTTAGTATCTAAGAGTGTAATGTTTAGGCCATATGGCAGGTGCATATTTAACTTTTTAAGAAATTGCTAAACTATTTTTTTACATTCCCATAGCAGTATATAAAAGTTTCACATATTATTGTCAGTCTTTTTAACATTTAGTCTTTAAGTGTTCTGATAGGTGAGTAGTGGATTGTCATTGAGGTTTTAATTTGCTTTTTCCTAATGACTAATGGTTGAGCATCTTTTCTTGTGCTTCTTTGCTATTTATATATCTTCTCTGGTGAAGTGTCTTTTTAAATTTTCTGCGTATTGTTTTCTTATTATTGAGTTTTGAGAGTTTTTAAAATATATATTATAGATACAAATTCTTTATTAGATATATGCTTTGCAAATATTTCCTTAGCATGTGGCTTATCTTAAGAATATCTTTGGAAGAGCAGAAGATTTTAATTTTGATGAAATCTGATTTTTAAAAATATATGGATCACACTTTTGGTGTTGTGCCTAAGAAATCTTTGTCTAACAGTCACAAAGATTGTCTCCTATGTTTTCTCCTAGAAATTTTATAGTTTTATATTTACATTTAAATCTCTGATCCATTTTGAGGTTTTGTTTTCTTTTTGGTAGATGCTGTGATATGTAAATCAAAGTTCAGTTTTTTGCTTATTGATGTCTAGTTGTTCCATTGCGGTGTCTCTAATTGCCTATTTACATAAGTGCATATATTTCTGGATGCTCTATTCTGTTCCATTGATCTATTTATCTATCTTGACATCAACATCTTACCATCTTGTTTAGTAGCTTTATAATACATCTTAAAATGAGATCATTTGAGTCCTCCAACTTTGTTTTTCCTTTTAAAAGTTGTTTTGGCTATTCTATATCCTTTACATTTCTGTATATATTTTAGAATCAGTTCATCAATTTTTACCTGAAAAAAAAAAATCTTTGCTGAGATTTTAATTGGGATTGTGTAAAATCTATAGATTAATTTGGTGATAACGGACATCTTAATAATATTGAGCTTATCTACAATTTAGATTTTAACTGAATCACCCTGTCCTGCCCTGCAGAAAAAGACACGTATGTTATGAGGACATGGCATTTATTCAGTAAACAATTCAGAAATACATTTCTCAATCCCCCCTCAAGTCCTAGCAATATGCTCCCTAGTTTGTGACAGAAATTTATAATCTAGATAAGAAGCAGCACTAGAACCTAGCATGTAGTTTAGACTGGAAAAACAAAAAACAAAAAACTCTACTGAACTGAAAGACAGACTCAGAGGTATGGCCTTAGCCCATTCCTTTTACAGACTGGCAAACAGAGGTTCAATTTCACACAACTTTTCAGTAGCAGAACCAGGTCTCCTGAGCCTGAGTCACATGGGCGATAAAGGGTGGATCCAGGAACCTTTGCAAGTCACTGAGCTGCCTCTAAGTGAGCATGTCCAGTGAGCATGATTTGGAGCCTTGCTTGAGAAGTTCACAGATAGAGTGGAAGGAAATGAGATTGAGAGAAGAGAGGTAAGCCTCAAACATGTATTAAACTGGAGAGTTTGGTTTGTACGCTGGTGTGGGCAGTGGGGAGCCACTGGAGCTTGAGACCTGGTGTTACTCTTATAACTAAAACAACACCTGAGCAAAGGACATGATTCCTATCACTGTGCCTGAAACAACTTTCTCTCACCAGGTCGGATAATTTGGGATCTGGTGGAAAAAATGAGCACTTAATGGGTTCATCATTTATTCCTTAATTCAGTATTAATGGAGCTAACTACGGAAACTGAGAGGGACCAGAATAGAGGCATGCAGAGAATGCAGCAGGAAGGGCAGAGAATGGGGAAAGGACACCAAGGCCAAGTAAGCCAGGACCAATGAAAAGCTTCCTGAATTTTTAGGACAATAAGACTCAGATCTACATCCTTACATATATATTTTTAGTATTCTCTCTATGCGTGTATATGTGTATAAAATCAACATATAAAATCAATTTAAATTAGCTTACATTTTAGAGTGTCGATTTTTTTTTATTTCAGGCCAAAGAGAATCCACAGTTTGAAGCAAGCACTAGGTATATACCTATTTTTTTTTAAGAAGGGTTAAATATTGCAGATAGTCCATATTAATTCAACATAATTTCATTTTTGATATTTTTTAACACTTAGCTTATTACAAGAGATTTTCAATTTAAAAAGTATCTCTCTATCTATCTATCTATCTATCTATCTATCTATCTATCTGTTACCCCACCCACTGCCAGCCTAGGGAATCTTTCCTAATACTTGCTTGCTCTGTTGCCAGTTGAGGTCACACCTGCCATATGAAACCTCCTTTAATTAGCCTTGTTTCTGGCTGTTTTCTTGAGCTTTCATATGAGAACCAATTCTACTGTGATTTTCACCAGGCTGCCCTACCTCCTCGTTTGCAAAGTAGGCAAATATATCCTCTGATGTGAACTCATTCAGATTCCCTCACTCCACTCAGAAGTCCCTGATCATCCTTCCTTTCTTCATTCCTCCTTGTCTGGGAAGAAGATGCACTCACACTTCTTTCAGAGTTAAGTTCTCACTGGTGCTCGTCACCCCATCTATTCCTGCTTACTTAGAAACTTTCTCATCTATAATTCCTCTCCCTGAGCAAGGCATTCAGAGGATACTTAATAAATGCTTTTTGAATGAACTCGTAGACTGTGATCCAGTTCAGGTACAGGAGATTGCATAGTTTCTCTTGGCTTATTTGGCCTGATCGCAATGGACGCACTCCAGGCCTTAAAACAATGAGATGATAGAGGTGGGAAGGAGTGAGGGCTCTTGTAAACGAGTGAATCCCTCTCCTTTCCCCTGAATCCATGCTCATACAGAGCACTCTAGTACAGCATTTAAGGTGCTATAATGTGATTAAGTTTTTTTCTCCACCATACCATGAATTCCTTGGAGGCGTGAAAGTTGTCTTATTAGTTTGAGCTTCCCTTGGGCCTCATATTATACAAGGGCCTGGCATTCGGTAGTTCAGTAAATGTTTAGTGAATAAACAAGTAACAGTGCTCATTGAATAATCACATCAGGCTAGCAAACTACTCTCATGAAGTTTAGCTCAAGACACATTTTATTTCTCCCTGATCTTCAGTGCCCAGCAAGTGTTTATTTGTTGACTTAATCTAACTCAAAAGAGTTACTGTACTACATGACACTTCAGGACAGAGAAGAGGGAAAAAGGAAACTATCATGAGCCAAGGAAAAAGCTTTTAAGAGGGTGAAAGTGAATTCCTCCTCCTTACCTCTCCCCGTTTAAAACTTGCAACCTGTTCATTTACACAGGTTGTTCATTTACACAGATCTAATTAACACAGATGTTAACCGTATAATCCAGCAAGTGGTGTCCCTTGAACATTCCCTTGTTGAATGTCATGCACAGAGCCTGGGCAGGTCTCAGACTAAAGTGAAGGAGAAGGATGAAGGAGGCCCTTGAGACTTTACACCAGGAGAACCTGGGCTAAGTCAGCACCACTCCAACTGGTTAGGGGGGAATGCAAGTGCAATTCTTTCCAATGGTTCGATGTTCATATGTAGTTCTCTAAAGCAAAGGCAAGAAAGTGGAATTTGCATCCTGGATTGAAAATATAGGAAGAGGTACTAGTAATAGGAAAGACCCAGTTCCCAGCACATGTGAGATCAAAGGCAGGATCCAATGGGAGAGTGGCGCATGGAAGCAATGGGTGAACACAGCAGCTCAGAAGCTGAGGAAGACGTCGACTAATTCTCAGCCCTTCCTCGATTATGTGACTGAGAAGAAAGGTATAAAATCAATTTCATGCTGTTCATTTACACAGATCTAATTAGGCCAGAATTGAAAAGAAGGGCAAACATTTCATGTTGAGAAGAGCTTCCCCTTTGGAAAAGCTGACCTCTTAAGGAAATGGTTGTAGAGATAAGAGAATTGCCAGAATGTCTGCTTGAGAATAAAGATACGGGATGGTGGCACTTTATTTCTGGCTCTATTCAGGATTTATGGATTTCACCTCCTCTCACAGTTTTCCATGGAAAGGTTAGGATCACTTGATCTATGTGCTCACTCACAGGACTTCACCTCTAACTTCTCTGTGTGTCAGTTTTCTGGTAGGCAGAACTGGGGATGGGATCAAAAAGAAAAATAAGCGTGGAAGCATTTTTATATTTTGTATGTTTATGGGGCATTGAATGTGCTGTTTTTGTTTTCATCTTTTCTTTTCTTACCTGTTTAAGCTAAAAATAATCTTTTCCAAAAGACCTTTTACTTTCTGCTTTAACCACTGCCCACGATCAAACTCTTGAGAATTTAGTATTTGAGATTTTGGATTTGGATTTCTATGTAATTAATTTGGTGGGATATGAAATATGTATTCAGGCATACAACTTAGTTAGAAAAGGCCTCTGAAAGGAGTTTCAGTTCAAAATAAATTTATTAAGCATCTAGAAACAGTCTTTAAAGACAGCTACACAGACCCCACTCCCTACTCCAGGGCAAGGCTAACTAATGTATGTTTCTTCATCAGACTTCTAGACTTTTGATGTTAAGGAGCATGAAATGGCAAATTAACATGAAGATGGTCACATAATTAAGAAATTGGATGTTCAGTCTTGGTCACCAAATAGTAATGGCAATGCCATTTAATAAGGCAGTGATTCTCAATTAGGATATATATGTGTGTTATATTTGGAAAATGTGTGGTATATTTGGAAAATTTTTAAATGACTTATTTTCTTTGTAGTACAGACCAGGAAAAGTGAGGCTTGAGAAAAATCTTGGCTGGTGAGAGTTCATAGAATTTGGTTCCTAAATTTTCTTTATATGATAAGTCCTGCCCCTGTATGGATTGTAGCAGAATCTCTGAAAGATGTAAAATTTTTGTTTTGTTTTCCATGGAGACTTTGTATTGGCTTATGAAAAACTTTTTAAATAAAAGATAAAATTATCTTTTCATCTCCTAAATAATTGGCTTTATCCCCCAATACTGTCTCTGATCGATCCATATCCCAGCTGCCCTTTTTATTGTGAAAAACTCAGACTGAAGGAAGACCCCTGGTATTGGACTCTTCTTTCAGCTGGGGCCCTACAGATGAGTAAAATATGTTTTGAGAATTCTATTCTCAACCAGGTAGGATATTTATTTAACAGGAGACTCTTCAGATTATCAAGCACTATTATAATATTGAGCCTACCAACCATGTCTAGTCATAAAGTATGTTTTGTTCTGAGGCATTTGACTCCCTTTTTCATGTGCCAAGAATCTCTTAAAGAGACCTTTAAAAGATCCTTTGCTTGAGGACAGAATGGTCAACATTGGCACAATCTACAAATTTGCAGATATGAGCCAATTAATACAGTTATAATTCCTCCTTCACCTACGACATAAGGATGTGGATTATCCAGGTGCCTTTCTTTTTTCCTTTCTGTTTCTGTCCTGCTAATTGAAGATCATCAGACCCAAAGATGTGAGGTGAGCAGAAGGATGGATAATATTTAGTTAAGTGTATCCTAGTCTATACTTGATTATAGACCATGTCCATATATGTCTGTGTTTCTGTGTGTGCACACACATGCATGCACACACCTTCAGTGCTAGGAAAGCAGGCTGGTTTCAGGAGACAGAAAGATAGGTGAAAAACTTATATCGGTGTGAGTTTTGGTGATTTTTTTCACTAATTAGAGTCACAAAAACCAGTCAGCTCTTTAGAAGATTAAGCAAAAAAAACCAACTCAGTTATATTGTGAAAACTAGAACAGTACACTGAAAATACCAAATGCTGGTGAGGATATGGAGCAACAGGAACTCTCTGATCGTTGGTGAAATTTTAAAATGGTACAATTTGGCAATTGCTTACAAAGCTAAAGATAGTTTTCCCATACAGTCCAGCAATCATACTCCAAATGAGTTGCAAACTATGGTATATTCATACAATGGAATATTATTCAGTGGCAAGAAGAAACGAGCTATCAAGTCACAGAAAGACCTAGAGGAAACTTAAATGAATATTGCTAAGTGAAAGAAGCCAGTTTTAAAAGGCTACATACTATATGATTCCATCTATATGACACTCTGAAAAGGCAAAACTATAGAGATAGTGAAAAGATCAGTGGTTACCTGGGTTCGGGGTAGTGGTTGGGGGATGACTAGATGGAGCACAGGAGATTTTTAGGGCTGTAAAACTGTTCTGTATATTATATTGATGGACATATGACACTATGTATTTATCCTAACCCATTACTATACAACACAAAGAATAAACCCTAAGATAAACTATGAACTTTAGTTAATAATAATGTATCTATATTGGTTCATCAATTGTAACAAATGTACCACACTAATGCAAGATGTTAACAATAGAAACTGTGGGGAGAGCATGGAGTTAGTTATATGGGAACTCTCTGTACTTTCTGCTCAATTTTTATGTAAAGCTAAAACTGCTCTAAAACTAAAATCTATTATTTTTTTTTATTAAAAAAAAAAAAAGCCCACATGCAGTTAGTATAGTGGAAGCTGTTGATACCTGGCCCAAATCCTTTTTATCAGGCAGGTACACCCATTATCCAGCTGCTTTGAGGTTAGCTGCTAACAGCTCACAGCTGTTCTGAGGACTGCCCTCAGCTACCCAGAGCCCTGTGGCCAGGACCTGCCTGAGAGGTTATGGCCTCTCTTAAGGGCAGGTTACAGCCAGCCAATGACTGACTGATTCAGGGTACAAAAGCCAGCCCTTCCGCCTTAAGATGGGACACTTGTGGTACCATCCATGCTCCAGAGTTTCCCAGGGGATCAGGCTGATGCTTGACTTTAGCCGAACCCTCTCCTGCAACTGGCTTCTTCCTTGTCCTGGCTTCCACCCTCACTGCCTTACAGGTTTCATCTGAAAGCCTTTTATCCATAGCTCGCTTATACAATCTGCTTCTGGGAAACCTGACCTAAGACACTACCAGGAAAGGTCCCAGAAAGGATGGGATTCTGGTGTTGGGTCACTTGCTGGCCAAATGGCAATGAGGACTCCATCAGGTGGTGTTGGTAATCCTAGTCCCTGGCCTGGTATAGCAGTTCAAATGCTAAGACCTTCACCTGTAGTCACCTGAGATCAGATATAGGTGGACAGGGATGCACCAACTCTCGCTAGTATTTGGGAGGTTGGGAGGAAATATCAACTGTCAGAACTGTGGAATTGGAAGGCTATTGGCAAGCACCACTGATCCACTGAAGAGAGTAACAGGCTCAGATTAATCACCAATTTAAAGCACAGTGTGAGACTCATAGTGCATTATTGGCAGTGTTTAGCCTCCTACAAGAGAGGGCAGCACTCGAGAGAAGAATGAATTCTCAGCCAGGCATGTCCTGCCACCTGATCAATTCAGGTTCCTAATGCCAGTAGATGAGCAGGCAAGGCAGGCCCTGATAGGGAAGATATGGGACCGTGAAACTTGCAATGAGGAATCTGTACATACCCTTGCCCCCTAGACTAGCGGAAGTGGCCCGCTACCCCTTGTTAGATGATAGACCTTTCTCCTCCCCACACTCCCAAGATTATGCAGAAGCCTCAGATAAGACATACAAGATAATGCTTACCCTTCCCAGGATGCATCCTCTCCTCCCCTCTGATCCCTTTCAGAGCAATAACTAGCATCAGATTACACGATCTCACTGGGGAAGAAGCACATAAACCTATGGACATGTCCTCAAAATGTGAGGATCTCTGCATCATGTGCTAATGCCCACCAGAGAATATTCATTGCAGAAAAGATACCAAACAACCAAGCCGACTGGATACTTGGCCAGCAGGTGCCAGCCAGCTTCCTCCTCAGCACCCCAGTGCCTACACAATGGGCTCAGAAATGGAGAAGTCTTGGTGGCAGAATGGGAGGCTGTGAGTGCATGGGTCCAGCAGCACGGGCTCCCTGCCAACAAGACTCATCCAGCTACTGCCACTGTTGACTGTCCAGCCTGCCAGCATGGAGATCGATGCTGAGCCCCAGTTGGATGCCCTCCCTTGAGAACAGTTGATTTCAGGAGATACCCTCTGGGTTAGAAGGTACACTCATTCATCCTGAGCGGGGTTGACATGTGTGCCTTTTCTGCCCACAGTGCCTCAGTCTGAGGACTCACATAGTGTCTGATCAACCATGGAACTTTGCTTTGATCGAGAGACTTAGTCACAGGCATATGATCACAAAGTCAACCCACCAGTCGTACCATATACCACCCTGTTCAGAAGCAGCCAACCTGATAGTGCTGTGGAATAGCCTCTTGAAGGCGAGGATGAACAGCAGGTTGGGACATGACAACACAGGGCTGGGGTGCTAACCTTCAGGATGTGGTATACACCTTAAACCAATAGCCATTTTTATGATACTGTGCCCCTAGTAGGCAGAATATATGAATCTGGGAGCCAAGAGGTCAAATGAGTTGTGACCTTACTCATTATCATACTCCTATCAAATTCTCACATGGGGAATTTGTTCCCCACATCCCTGTAATTTTAGTCTCAGTGGGTCTAGAGGTATTGGTTCCCAAGAAGAACATTTCCACTGTGGTGCACAGTAAGAGTCCTACTTAAGTCTGTGACTGGTTTTGGGCTTGTAACTTTAAGCCGTCATCTCCCTCCCACGAATTCCAAATCCCCCTCCTCCTCATCTGACAATTCTGCTGATAGCAGGCATAGTGGGCGTTCCAGACTCATGTCTGTCTATTGTTCTTTTCCTTGTCCGCTTACAGTTATACGCGGGCATGGGAGTATTTGGAAATGTCTCAGTGAGTCACCAATGCACTAGATACCTTCCTCTCTGCCTCTGTTAAGTAACAGCCCAACCTCCTCATGATGACCAGTTCCTCCAGCATCACAACTGCTTTCTTTGCCTGCTGATCTACTGGCATAAGAACAAAGTGATAGGCTTCCTCATGCCAGCAACAATAAGGCCTGGGTGGGAGAAGGCAGTAAGGTGGGAATTCTCCTAAGAACTTAAGCAATTTCATGATGGACAGTCACAGAACAGTGTAGTATGCTATGTCTGGTACTATTGGTTAACATAAAGGAGTTAAGCTAATACTATTTTACTAGCTTGGATTGTGCTGATATTTTTGACTTCTGAATTCAGTTTTGTCCCTGATTTGCAAAACCCTGGCCATTGAATGATACACATAATACAAATAATCATTCTGCTACAAAGGTATCAGAGGAAGAACCTGTCTGCTAACCCTTGAGAGCCATAGGCACCCCCCATACAGGCCTAACTGTGGGTCCCTTGTCTGGGCTCTAAGGGTCTTGAGAGTGATGGAACTGCTTTAATACCTGTGAACCATCTAGTGTAGTATTTAGGATTATTGGCTGATTTCTGTGGGATTGCCTTTTAGGCCTAGATATGTGGTTACTTTCATTATTTTTATTATTACTTTATTGTTATTCAAATAATTTCATGCACTCTTATGATGAAAAAATAAGTTCTAGCAAACAGTCATCTCTGGTGAGATTGTGGGTTATTTTAGATATCTGCCCAATTGGTTTTAACTACTTGAAGTTTCCTTTTCTAATTATAAAAAGAATACATATATAGATTATCAAAAATTTAGAATATACAGAAGTACAAATGCAAAGCAAACGTAACTGAAATAACCATTATAAATATTTTACTCCAGATTTTTGTCTAAAGAAATGCATATTTTAAAAAAAATTTGGAGCCATGCTACACAAACAATTGGGCGGGCGGGGGGTGGGGGAGCTTTATATTTTAGTCTTATTGAAAAATTCCTATTAAATCCCTGACAAAATGGGCAAGGCTTTGACTGAACCCAAGTAGACACATCAGCTTGATCTCCCCACCTACCATCCACCTGTGGCCTGTTCCAACCCAGAACATTTGAGAGCATCTGGTTGCTGAGCCAGGAAATGGTTTCCCAGTTGTGAAATGCCTTTGACCCCAGTTCCTAGCAGATCTGAAAGTCTAGGATAGCCACCTTAGACTTCCCTGGAAGCTGGCAGGGACTTTGACGACTTAAAATGCAAAGAAAAAAAATATGCCCTGAGACTATGTAGAATCTAAAAACAATTGATTGAATGCTTAGGAGTGATTTCCTTCCCATGGGCTAAAGACAGGTTTGGAAAGGAAATGGACACTTCACAAACAGACCAGCCTAAATGTATAAGTTTACGCTCTGGGTCACCAAGCAAAAGATGCTAATCTAGCCTCCTACCCTTCGCTCCTTTGTGAGCTCTGGAGAGCTACTGGGATGGTTTAGGAGGAAGTGACCCCTTGGATTAACTCTTAGAAGTCAGAGAAGAAGCTTGGTGAGCAGCACAGCAAGGACTAAAGCACTGAAGGCTTACAGACCCCAGCTCAATTCCAATTCCATCTGTTTGGATGAATTACTTAACTTCTTTGCACTGATGTTCTTTTATCGCATATTTTATAAAATAGTAATACTGGAAAGTCTTCCCATGAGAATTAAATGAAGTGATCTAGCCTAGTGCCTAGATCACTGTTAGCATATTATCTTTAGCATGTAGTTCCCCGTATTTGTTCCTCCAGGGGCTTAGGTATTACTTTAAGGCAGCTCTCTGCCCCACCCCCAGCCCCTATGTGAAAATTATGTACTTTAGTTTGTGTGACAGAAATGGTCCTTAAAAGTTTTTGCATAATTATAAAAAAATAGAGAAAAATCTAACTTGAAAGAAAAATAGTTTGCCCATATGAAATCTCCAGGCTCAGAGCTGCCTCCAGACTAGCAGGATCTACGATGGTCCCTTTATGCCATCTAGTGCACGGCTAGAGAAAAACCATGATTTTATCTTCAGTGTAATTTGCCAAAACATGTATTCTGATGAGGATAATTTAAACTCACTAATGGGTTCACTTTTTAATAAATTCCATTCAGTATGTTAAGCAAAATAAAAGGTTGGAATTCTAAACACTAAGTGCTAAAACGAAATTCCCCAAACCGTTTAGGATTTACGCGACGTGTGCTATAAAGATCACCCACTGAAGGAAAAGAGAATACACTCCCATCCTTACCAACATGAATTGTCGTGGCCCACCTTCTATATCCTCCTTGTCCTTCTCCACCAATACTCTTTATGTTTGTTCTGGTACATGACTGGGAGTGCCCCAGAGACTCAGCATCTATCTTCCCAACACACTGCTGGACCTTTGCTGGTAGCAGAGCCAAGGTACCATTCTGTTGGTTTTCCAAAAATACAACCATCAGTTAAAATATTGCACAATCAAATTGAATGTTTGTCAAGGGCCTATGTGTTTGTGTTTGGTTTGGTTTTTCTGGTGTGTGTGTGTGTGTGTGTGTGTGTGTGCTGTTTCCTTTTAGAGCTGTTTATTTATTACCTTTATAATTGTTTCCTCCCCCAGATATTTATGAGGATGAAGACAATGGCAGACAAATCTCTCCCAAATGTGAGTAATAATAGCACACTTGGAGTGCCCAGAGCTGTTCTGTGACCTTCTCTTTAATATCGTTGTAATTACTATTAACAACAACTCTAACAGGTGTTATTTATTTAAGTCCTATGATATACCAGACATTTTTGTTTATAAACATTTTTATTAACATCAAAACTGCAAAATAGATATTATTGTCTCCATTTTAGAGACAAGGAAACTGATGCTCAGAAAGGTTAAGTGGCTTACCCAATATCACACAGCTAATGAGTTCTTGTCAAAGTCAGAACTGCACTCAGGTCTGACTGACTCCAAAGCCCCTGTTCCTACCTCCAGACAACGGGCCTCTCATTTACTCACTCACATGACTGTGACCTGCCAGGTCCTGGGCCCAAGGTACTGAGGTCCCCTCAATGCTACAACCTCCGTAGTACCTAATACTTAGTACTCAAGACCCTTAGTACCCCAGAGCCCAAGGCCAGTGAATCCAGGAGGAAGGGATTAAACATGGATTTGACAAAGCTACAGCAAGAGGCAGCCTGTGTGTGAGCTGCACTTTCCTCCCCTGTAAAACCAGGGGCTTTGACTGAGGAACATTCTCCAAGTTTTGCTGGTTCTGAGAATTCCGGTTTGTTCCAGGAGCCATGGGGGTCTTGTGAGGTGACTGCGGGTTACCCCATCACCTCCCACAGCCCCCCTCCTCTTCTATCTCTCAGAGTACGACAGAATAGAATAGAACAACAAAATAGACTAGAACAAAGTGGAATAGAATAGATGACATCACACACTGTAAAGGTAATATTTTTCCATAAACATTTGTCTTAATTTTATAAGTGTACTTGTGTGTGTACACTGTGTTGGGATATAAAATTTGCATCTCCCTTTATTGCACTACAAAGTGGCTGGAACTTGTCAGGTCAGTCAGTTCCCTGTTGCCTCCCAGCCCTGCCCATAGAACACCCCAGGCTGAGTGTTCTATGGCTAATGGAGATCAGAGCCTGGCCCCACCCCCAGCCTCCCAGAGGGTGGCTCTGGGGGCCCTGGCACCAGCATTGTCTGTGGTACTGAGGCTGCAGACCCTGGAGACACAACCCCTGTGTTCACGGAGGGGGTGGTCAAAGGCACGGCTGCTCTGATCCGCCCCTACAGCCTTTCACCAGTCCTCATCCTCACTATCTGCTCCCAGTTTAGAGATCCCAGGTTGGATGACTGCCCTAAAGAGATGTCTCTGGGATCACTGCAGATGCCTCCAAGTCACACCTGGAGGGGAGTAGTGGGAAGCATGTCCCTGAGCCAGTTTCTCCTCTGCCCTCCACCCCTCATCCTTACCATGTCCTGGGACCAGGAAATAAACCAGGCTTTGCTTCAATCCGAGCAGACAGTGTCAGCTACCTGGAAACCCTCAGGTGTCACCGGGGTTCTGAGGGCTGCCAGGAAGGGGAGTACCCAGCTGCTTCCTGTGCTGCTTGCACAGCCCCAACCGACTGGCTCTGGGCCCCAGAACACTGCTGGGGTGTGGGCTCTGGGCAACGGGTTGTGACCTCCTACTTGCTCACTGCCTGTTCCCCAACATAACTGAGCCCTCACAGCATCCCCAGCTGTAGGCGTCTTCTGCTCCCTGTCCTTGGCCATTTCTCTGTCCGGAATGCCCTCTCAACCCACGTCCTGCCCCTTCCCCCTGAATTCTCACCTAACAGAAACTCTCCAGCACTCAGATTCCCAAGGGATGACTTACTCAGCTAACTCTCTTCCCAGGGCTGCCATGTGGGATCTTTTTGCTCCTCCCTAATCTGCCTTGTGAGCAGCATCAGGGCAGAGCATGGGGAAATTATACACACACACACACACACACACACACACACACGTATATATCTTACTGTTAAAATGTACAGCTGAAACTTATTGGATTTTGTTAACCAATGTCACCATAAATAAGTAAATAAATAAACAAACAAACAAATAAATAAAATAGAGTGTGGGGTAATGAACGGGAATCTTGTAGCATCCACCTGCTATGATTACAGCCAAGAGAATTTGGCCAAGTAATGAGTCCTCTCTCATCTCTGTTTCCTCACCTGTAAAGTGGGGCTAAGGCCCTTACACAGTTGTGCTAACATCCCTACAGGCACAGAGCAGCCTCAGTTTTCATGGGAGCTGCAGTTCCCCACAGCACCGAACAGCCTGGGCACATAACAGGAGCGTGGCAGCACAACTGATTGGTTAATGAATCCATTCATTGGAGAGAGAAGCAGGATGTACTTGTCCCTCAGATTTTCCTGTGAGGAGCACAGTGATATTTGGCTGAAGCTGCCAAGAAGAGAAACAGGCAATAATCACGGGAGAGAAATAGAGGCAAGAAAGAGAAGAGGGCAGGAAGGAGGGAGAGTCATCAAACGCAGAAAGACAGTGTTTTCTTGGAGGGCAGGAGGTAGGGCTGTGAGCAGTGTGTGGACGTGTCTTCTCAGTCAGTGACAGAATTTTGATGCTGGAAAAGGGAACCAGGAGACCACAGACCCAGCCCCTCACCACGCAGGTGAAGCAGTCCAGTCATGGGAGAATAGGCATTAGAGATGGGGAGAATGGGTTTCTGGGGACACTCTGTCATTGGCAACAGGGCCCCTCCTCCCACCCCTCTGCCCCCTCAGTGGTCCAAATTCATCTCTTCTTTCCCCAAGGCTGCTCCAGCAGGGAGTTTATCTCCATGGAAACCTTTGAGGACTGTGAAGGGGCAGAAGATACGGAGAAGGAAAGCAGCTCTCTGAGAGTAATTTATTTCCTTCTTACCCCTTTCATAGTCTCCCTCATTCCTGTTCATCAGCTTCTCCTGCTTCCTCTTCCTCTCTGCACCCCTCTCTCCTTCCTTATGATTCTCGCCCATAGGGACCCGGCCTAGTCCAGGAAGCTGAAGTCACTGCATCTGCAAAGTGGCTCAGATCCTGCAAGCCCAGCATGGCCTACATCACTGTCTCCTTGGCAATGTGCTGGTTTCTGGCCATAATGAGGGGCTCCTACTGGGACCTGGAGTGGCCTCATGGGAGAGCTGGGGTGGGCCCTGCCGGGACAGCAAGAATCACCCTGTGGGCCTGGCCGGGTACCCCAGTACTGCTAACTCTGAGGGTGCATCACTGTCCCCTCCCTTCCAGCTCTCGGGCCTTTTCCAATTGGACGACAGTTATGAAACCTGTTCATCCAAGTCTGTTCCAGGCACTGGAGAAAGCATCCGGGGAGGAAAAGAAGGTGATGAGAAGAACACATGAGTGTGAAAGAGGAAAGAAAAGTAAGCGAAGTTGTTGGCCGATGCTTCTCTGATTTTCTTCTCGGAATTTCAGGGCAACAGACAAAACTGAGGAGGGAGTTTGGGGTGGGGGGTGTTCATTGGCTTGCTCACCCCTACAAGGAGGCGACTAGTTTCCCCGCAAAAGCAGTTTCCCCGAGGACATCCTCCCCAGAGAACTGACACTCCAACCGCGGCTCCTGGGCTCAGCCCAGCCACCCCAGGCTGTCATTCCGGCAGAGGCTGCTGCTGGCACTGAGGCTGTGCCCGCCCACCTTTCAGCAGAGAGCAGCAAAGGGGCATCAGAGCCTACGGACCTGCTTCCTGGACGGGGGCAGGGGTGGAGGGGGTGGCGCTAGGACGCCTCCGGGAGGCCTCGGCAGCGGTCCCGGTCACTCCTGCGGAGCCTCCACCCCTGGGGAGCCGAGGGAAGAACAAACAACTGCTCCACACACGCCCTCACGAACGCGGTGGAGCCCAAGCCTGGAGGGCTCGGGCCAGGGTTTCTCAGTGTTGGCACGTGTGACATTTGGAGCGCTGTCCTGTGCATTGCTTAGCAGCATCCCTGTCCTCTACTCCCTAGAAGCCAGTAACATCTCCACCCCCTTACCCAAACCGTGACAATCAAAAATGCCTTCAAGAAGTTGCCAAATTTCTCCTGGGGTGGGAATGGGGGGAGATCAGTTGAGATCCTCTCATCTGAGTTGGAGGACCCACAGCCACTCAAACCAGACAGCAGGGAGAACTGCCCCCTCCTCCTTGCCCCCTACCATTCCCCTGAGAATGTTAATGTGGCATTTGGGGTACTTGGTTCCAGGATCGTTTCGTTTCAGAGAGGGCTGGTTACAAGTTAACTTCTGAGATATTTCCGTTTAGATTTATTCGTTTTTTAATTGTTATTATTATTTTTTTTTTTAGTTTCAGTAATTTTTAGTTTTATTTAATTTCCTAGTTTTAAAGTTACCTGTTTATAATTATTTTATTTTAAAGGTTAGTTTTTGAGTTATTCATTTTTGGTTACTTATTTGTAGTTATTTGAAGTGTTATATATTTCCGAATTAGTTAGCTATAGAATTATTTATTTTTAATTATCTTTACAGTTAGTAATATCTGGGTTATTTATTTGCATAGTTATTCTATTTTTAGTTAATGAAGTATTTAGTTATTTATTTTTAAAGTTTATTTGACTACTAAAAAATCACTGAAAGTTTTTAAATATTTTTGACTTATTTGTTTTTAGAGTAAAACGTTTTTAGTTAGCTTAGGGGTTTTCTCCTAGTTATTTAGTTTTGGAGATACTTATGTTCACAGTTATTTACTTTAGTTATTTTAGATTCTGGGTTGTTTACTTTTACATTGTTTTAGTCATTTAGGGTTTTTTCGGTTATTTGGTTTAAATTATTTCATTTTTAGAGTTATTTAATTTTTGAGCATTATATTTTCTAAATTTTTTATTTTCATGGTTTTTGAGATACTCAGTTTTTGAGTTGTTTCCAGAATAATTTGTTCTCATTTATTTCTTTTTAGTTCTTTGCCATTAGAAAATTTTTTTCTCTTTTGTATTTTTACTTATTTTATTTTGACATTTATTTTCAGAATTATTTAGTTTAGAATTACTTAGTCTATCAGTCAGGATGAGAAAGAGAGAAAGAGAGAGAGAGAGAGAGAGAAAGAGAGAGAGAGAGAGAGAGAGAGAGAGACTGAGACCATACCAATTATTTTAAGAGAGAGAATTTAATATAAAGGATTGTTATTCAGCTACTGGAGATTTTAAAAGGAAAAAGTGATAATGAGATAATGTGGAGATTTTAACTGCAAGAAGCAGCTACCTGCCTGAGGGCTGAGGGAACAAAGGGAAGAGGTTGGAGGTGGCCTCTGAGGAGGAGATGCTGCCTGATAGGACAGATTCCCAGGAGCTGGATGCAGGACTGAGGAGGGGACACTGCCAGCTGGTACTGGTGTCTCTGAAGGGGCATGATGAGGCTGGTTATGGAAGAGTTAAGAAAATGGCAAACTTCAGTTACTGGAACCATCTGTCACTCTCAGGGCGAGGACTAGTTGCTATGGGAATGCTGACAGCAACCCAGGTGTGCAGGAAGGAGTACTTGTCCCTCTTCTCTCCTCCAGTCAGTCTGCACTATTGGCCAAGCCTGTCAGGGAGCAGTTGGCAAAGGAGGCAAGTGGCCCCACACCACAAAGCAGAGAACAGAACGGTGGACTGGAAGCTGAGAAATCACATTGAATACCCATCACACCAGGCTCTGGAATTATTTGGTTTTAGAGTTAGTTTTAGAATTGTTAAGGTGATTTGACTGGATGTGGAATCTGGCCGAGTCTTCAGTCCCCTGATTTGTTTCTGGAATTGAACAAGTCAAACACTTGAGAGGAGTGTCTCCTGTGAAACTCAAGAAAATCACTTTAGATTCAAGAAAAACAAAATTAAGTATCTCACTTTGTAAAGAAGACTGTGTGGCCAAAAAGGGAAGAGGCTATGGGACAAACCATCAGAGAGGGGCTGTTCGGCACAATGGTCCAGCAGAGTGTTCTTTGAAATTTTTCAGAAAGTTAAGCTATGTTTAGGGCCACCTAATCCCATTCCCTTTCCGAACAAAGCATCTTTCTTGATAGAGTGTGTTTTAGATTTGTAGACTACAATATTTATTGTAGTCTACGACAAAATTAAATTCTTTCCAAATCTATAGGAAAACTTATTTCCTTCTACCTGCATTATTTTCCAACACACATTGTTCCATTTTGACCATGAAAACATTTATGTAAGTATGTATACATGTATATATGTATGTGTATTCACTCACTTCATTCAACACCTATTTCCTCAGTACCTCTGTTCTAAGGAAGGTGCTGGCACCAGAGGAGACCAGGGAAGTATGAAGGTAAATGAGATGCCCTCAGTCTAGTTTGGGAAGACAGATATGGAAATAGGTTATCACAACACAATGTAACAGATGCTGTGGGGTCTCAGAACCCTGACACTGACTCTTCTTGATACAATCAGGGAAGGAGTGACATCTGAGCTGGGTCTCCTGGAGCAAGTGTTTCTCCAGGTGGAGAAGAAGGACATCCTGCTCAGGCACAGGCGCAGAAACATCGCGGAGCCATGCACAGCAAAGAGGATGCATTGACAGAGGCCACTGGGTCACAGAGTTCAGAAAGGTGCTCCATTAAGTGCTGTTCCCGGTGAACAGATGCAGCCTCATTTGGTCCTCACAAGCAGACTGCAAGAAAGTAGGAAGCAACCTTGATAGTCAGTGCTCTTCCTGATCTCACTATTTCAACCGCAGTCTACAAGGCCCTCTGACTTGCCATTTCCAGAATTCTTCTGCTCATTCCTGGCTTTATCATTGGTCCAGCCACTCCTTCCCACTTACCCTTGGAGGTGGAGTCCTCTCTCCTCCGAAAGTCTTGATTCTTGTTTCTTAAACATCTGTAGGGAAGGAGGAGGGTTGAAACCAGCCAGCTGGGACATGCAGGTGTCGTCAACTGCAGAGGAGTTAGAGAGCTACCTCGGGGTCTCAGGGGAGCTCTGCAGACCAGCATGGTGTGAGTGGGCTCTTGGCATAACCAGCCATGGCCTCCTCCACCTGCATTCAGCAACCACTGAAAATGTGGGGGGGAACCTACTTTAGCTCCAGCCCAGACTTGTGAATCAACAGAATGGGATTTTGTTAAGCACACAGAGCCCTAGCTTCATTAACGACACTGGCCATGTCTACCAAGTCAAAAGAAAGTATAATCCTGCACAACCTATGATGGCACATTTTTACACATCTTATAATACACATTCATACAGTCAGTCTTGATACATACAGGTTTCTCAGCAGACTTCTCTGCTTTGGTCTCTCCGATTATCTTATCAATCACAAATTCCCCAATGAGAATATATAAGAATTAGAGCTGGACAGAAGAATCTTCAGGATTCTGACTATTAAATCGTCATAAAACACATTACTCAGATCCTCTTAAACACTTTTGACCATTGACTAGCCAGCCGCTCATTATAGAAACAGCCCAAAGCTCTCTCAGTCCTTTGGACCTTAGTTGTTTTCTGAGTCTTTGAAAATGGCCACACTTGTTGGTGCTGGCTGAGTGCAGAGCACCCAGACCTCCAAGGCCTTGCAGGAGGAACCTCTCCACAAACCTCACATCACAGGCGGGTGACCGGAGGAGCCATTTCAATACCCGTCATCATGCTGGTGTTCCCAGATGCTGTCCCCCGTACTCCAGGATGGTCCTCTCTGGCCTTCCATTCTAGCCTCCTTGCCCGAGCCCCACACTGGTAAACTGCTTGCAGGTGGCCTCTGGGAGAAAGCTGGGCTTAGGAATCAGACTCCCTTTAAGTTCACGGTAGACTGAGGTGTGGAACAGGAACAGTGGAATAATTCTCATAAAGCCATGCCAGATACACAGCATCCCCTGCCCCAGGGCCTGGACACAGGAAATAGTTGTGAATCTTCTAGACTTCTTAAAAACGATAGGGAGGTGGCTCTTCTGTGAGTAAAATTTGTGTCATTCTTCCATGTGATTAAATGGAAAGAATCCCAAACCTTCAGATAAAATCGCGCCCACTCCCCTCCCCTGCCTTCTTTTACAAGTTGTTCAAGTCATCCATGGCTTTATAATGTTTCCTGTTGCCCACTAGAGGGACCCAGAGTTGAACATGTTGCTGAGAAGTGGGACCGCTGTAGCCCCAAATAAGTCCCTTGACTGAAGCAGTTTCACTAAAAGCAGCCCTGGTTCTGTAAAATCTGGAGGGAGTCTGAATGCATACTAAATGCCAGCTATGCATTATGAAATTATTTAAAAACTAGTTATCCTCTAAACCAGCATTTCCCAGAGTATTTTTGCAGAATACACAGAAAGAGTAAAAGTTTGATGAGTTAATCCCACAACAACAACAAATTTATCTAATAATAAATACATTTTTAAAATTCTACATGTTCTATCCCTCTTTGGTTGATCCCAGTTAGTAGATTAAAGTATCTGAGAACTCTTGCAGGAAGGAAGTTTAACTTTTGTTAAACTCATTATTTCCCACTCATTTGACCACAGAACCCTTTTCTTTGTGGAATATAATATCCCACATGTGTTGGTAAATAGAAAGGCTAAATAGAAAGCTGCTGTAACAAAGAATTCCAACAATATAAGGACTTAAAGAATATTTTTGTCTCATGAAACAGCCCTGTTTAAGATATGCAGGCTGCTCAGCCATACAGCCATTTGGGGTCCCAGGTTCCTTCTTTCTGGCTTTTCTACCATCCTCTAGGACACTGTCCTTATCTACAAAGTCAAAAGCAAGTCTCATAATGTCTGATTTCCAGCTCGCAGGAGAGGGAGAGAACTTGGAAGATAGCATGTGCAATGTTTGAAGGCCCACCTGCAAATGGCACGCAACACCTTTTCTTACATTTCTTCAGTGAAGGCTTTGTTGCATGACCGCAAGCTACAAGAGGTGTTGAGAATGTAACTAGGAGGCCATTGCCCAACTACAATTTTATTACTATGTGTCAATGTTACCCAGACAGCCTGCAGCTAAGCAGGCACTGGAATCCACGTCTTTCAACTTGTAGGCCAGGATTCTAATGACCACAATGGCATTTGCTTACTCCTTCAATATGTATGAAATGCCTCTTGAGTTTCAAGTTTATTGTCAGATGAGTATAGAACGCTTTATAAAACATAATTTTACTGATTCTCTATAAAATATTTATCAATTGCATCTTTAATCTGCTAATAGTTTTTATGGATAAACTTTTGAATACGGCTAGCAAAAATTATAGATTTGTATCATAATACTTTTATTCGCCAGAGAACACATATAGTAGGTTCTCAAATAATGTTATTTCATTCAATACTGCTTCACTGATGTCGATAAGAAAAAAAATTGATTCCTGGCGAGGGCCACTGTCAGTGTGGAGTTTGCACGTTCTCCCCATGTCTGTGCAGGTTTTCTCCACGTAGTCTGGTTTCCCCCGCATCCCAAAGATGTATACGTGAGGTGAATTGGTGTGTCTCAATTGCCTCAGTCTGAGTGATGTGTGTGTGTGTGTGTGTGTGTGTGTGTGTGTGTGTGTGTGTGTGTGTGTGAGTGTGCCCTGCGATGGAGGGCACCCTGTCTAGGGCTGGTTCCCGCCTTGCACCCTGAGCTGTGGGGATAGGCTCCAACTCCCACAACCCTGAACTGGAAGAAGAGGGTTGGAAAATAATTATCTTGTTTTTATTCATCTTTCTTAAATGTATGTATAGCTCACATTTATTTTAATGTTTAACATTAAAAGTGTTTAGGCTCTTTATTTAGAGGATTGGTGATGTTTTTGTGACTAGAAATATGCCGTAGGAACTTAACTCTTGTTTATATAAATAGCCTATTGTAAATTGGTTTCATTTTGTGCCATTTTGTTTAAAGTCTCAGTTTCCAAAACCCCATCTCTAATGTTAAATGAGGACTTACTGTACTCTGGAATAAACCAACATAAGAGGAACAGAGTACAAAAATCCTGAAATGGACCCAAACACACTTCATAATTTAGAGTGTAAAAAGAGGGACTTCCAATTAGTTCTGAACAAAAAAGATAAATTATGTGTGAAAGTGGTGCTGAGACTACTAGATAACAATGTGGAAAAAAATAATAAGTTTACCTCAGCCCTTAAAATACTTCATACTATCCAAATATGTAACGAAGGAATCATTTAAGTCAAAACTATTTTAAAAATAATTTTGAATAGGGTAAAGTCTTTCCAGACAAAAACTATAACCAGAAGCTATAAAAGAAAATTTTGATTGATTAGGCTATGTAAGAGGCAAAAACTTATATGTAGAAAAAAAGAACAAAAAGTTAAATCACAAATACTTTTTAAAAACATATGGCAAAGATTCTTTTGTATATAAAGAGCTTTTACAAATCAATAACAATAGAAAAAGAAATGGGCAAAGGACATGACTATACATAGGAAAAGAAATTCAAAATCCAATAAATATACCAAAAAAAGCAAAACAATGAGATACCATTTTTTATTATCATACAGTCCAACATTTAAAATTTTGTTAATATCCAGTGTTGGAGAGGTTATAGAAAAACCAGTACGCTTATACACTATTGGTGAGAATGTAAATTAGTACTGGATTTTTAGAAGACAATTTGCAATGTCTATCAAAATTTATCCCTAAATTGACTCTCCTCCCTTTGAGTGTGGGCTGTAGTAATGACTCTAATAAGTAGAATGTGGCAGAAATGTTGGTGATAGACTTTCAGGACTGGGTAATAAAAAGCATTTTTCGCTTCTTCCTCATTCTCTGTTTTGGATTACTCGCTACTATGTTGAGAAGACACTGTAGCAGCCCTATGACAAGACCCACATGGTAAGAAGTGAAGCCTCTTATCAGCAGCCATGTGAATGAGCCACCTGGAAGTAGATTCTCCAGCCTACTCAAGCCTACAGATGGCTTCAGCTCTAAGTGACGTCTTGGCTGAAATCTCATGAAAGACAGGAGCCAGAAGAATCCTGCTAAGCTGCTTTTGAATTCGTTACCAGAGGACCATGAGTTAATAAATGTTTGTTGTTTTAAGCTGCTAAGTTTTGGGGTTATTTGTTAAGCAACGATAGATAACGAATAGAATATTAAGTAATTAAAAGCTGGTTGATAAAGTATTGTACTGACATTCAATGGAACCCTATGCAGCTGTTAAAATTACCTTCTGCTTGAGATGTAGAAAGCTAGAAAGAGTATCATCCCTACACTTGCAAGATAAAAAAAAAAATCTAGAAAATATGCAACTTCACAACTTTTCTTGATCTCATGAGAGAGCTTGAGTTCACAAGGCAACATCTAACCTAAAATCTAAGGAAAAACAGGGCACCTGCAAAGAGAAAAGGGACTCCAGCATTTGCTGAGCTGGCACTGTATACACTGGCAGGGAGAATTCAGCTAAAATTGTTAGTGGCCCGGTGTGGGTGGGCTTGCTAGAGAAAATAGAATCCGTGGGGACCACAGATGTAAGGGAAATTTGCATCCACTTGCAGACCCCAGTCATCTCATTGGGGCACTCACAAAGAAGATTAGCATAAATCCTGAGAGCGTCCTCTTGGCATAGGTCTGGGGGAGGGGAATATCAATTGCTACAGGGAAAACCTGAAACTGTGCTAGGATCCTACTGCCCCATCTCTCCTGCAGAACTAAAGCAGAACCAGCTGCTGAAGGAAGGGCAATGAACACTTAAACCCTTAGGAGTCTTGCAAATCTAACACAGCTGGGGAAAGATAACAATAAAAACCAAACCTCTGACCCTGGGAGAGAGACAGAACAGGTGCCAGGCCCCAAACTGCTGACTGGGGAGGGATAGAAACACTTCGAAGATCACACCCCAAAAGAAAGACCCAGGGACATAGTACCTGCATGACTGAGGGGTATTCAAACAGAAACCTGGCCCCTCAGCCGCTGCCCCACCACCAGGCTAACTAACAAGTGCTGACGAATGCGTAGCAGTGGAATACAGCTAGCAGAGCTACCAGTGCATGGAGAGAGACTCTCCCACACACAGCAGAGAAGAATTCAAGCTGAGGGTGGAGCAGAGATTGAGAAAAACATTTGGGCAAACAAGTCTATACCCTCAACACAAGTAACATTTGAGAAATTTGAAGTGTGTGGTGTACTTAGAGTAACTATAGCAGCAGCAAACCCAAGGATCTACCCAAAGGAATGAGTACTGCCAGAAAGTCATCACATGAGTAAGTACAAAAGTTTTTTCCTTGTTATTTAAAATATAATTGACTGTTTAAATAAAATAATAATAATTATAATATGTTGTGGAGTTTATAACACGTACAGGATTAAAATGTATGACATCAAAAGAACAGAGGCCAGGAGGGAAGAAATCGAAATACACTGTCATAGGTTCTTTATGCACAGTGGTATAATATCATTTGAAAGTACACTGTGATACCTTAAAGATATATACTATAAACTCTAAATCTAACACTAAAATAATCTAACAGAGTTACAACTAATAAGCCAACAAATGAGATAAAATAGATTTTTTAAAACACAAGTAATCCTAGAGTTGGCAGAGAAAGAAGAGAAATGGAACCAAAAACAGATAGGAAAAGTAGAAAACAATTGCCAAGATGGTAGATATAAATGTAACCAGATCAATAATTACATGGTCTAAACACCCCAATTAAAAGAGAGTGATTGTTAAATTGGATATTTTTTTTAAAAAAAGGATTACCCTGCGGCCTATAAGAAACCCATTTTAACTATAAAGACGTAAGAATATTAAAAGGATGGAAAAATATATACTCTGCTAACCCTAATCAAAAGAAAGCCAGAATGACTTTGTTAATATAAAAAAAGTGAGTCTCAGAACAAAGAATATGACCCAAAATAAAGAAGATTATATAAAAATGATAAAGGGGTTAATTCATTAAGAAAACATACCAATCCTAAATGTTTACACATCAATAATGGAACTTCAGAACATGCAAAGCAAAAACAGAACTGCAAAGAGAAACAGGAAAATTCACAATTATAGTCAAATATGTCAACTTCTCTTTTGCAAGAACCAATAAAGTAAAAGGAAATCAGTAAGAATATAGACTACTTGAACAAAACTGTCAACCAACTTAACCTAATTAACATATATAAAACACGGAATCCAATAACAGCAGAACAAACACATTCTTCTTAAGTGTACACAGAAAATTTCGGGAGACAGACCATGGTTATGGGCTGAATTGTGTCCCTCTATGTTGTGTTGGTCTCATTCTATTGATAGGGATACTATACGCTAGGAATGCCGAAGGCACTTGCCCGGGCTATATTACTCATGGTGAGCCCCCGCAGACATTTCCTCCACCAACACTGTGGGGCTAACGTTGTGTCTGGGCCAGCCCTGTGGTTCTTATTATGACTGCAGGACACACTTCAGCAAGAAACCATCTGGGAACTTTGAGGAACAGATTTATTACTCACATCCTGAAGGGTACATGGCACACCTGAGGGCCACATTGTGAAGTCATGAGTAGAGAGACAGAGACAGAGAGCACCTGGGGCTTTGCCTTTATTAGGGTCCAAGGGTGGAGTGTCTAGTTTTGAGTTCACTCTTTATTGGTTAATTTAAAGCATAAGAAAAGGAATTAGGGAGCAAGAAGGGAGAAGCCAAAAAAAATGAAGCCAAAAAATACCTGATTTCAAAGGTTCATTATAAAGTTACAGTAGTCAATGCCATTTGATCTGACATAAACATAGAAAATCATTTCGGTGGAACAGAGTAGACCTATATGTACATGGGCAACTGATATTCTGCAAAGATACAAAGTGATAAAGTGAAGAAAGGATAATCCTTTTCAACAATTGATGCTGGAACAATCAGTTATCTATATGCAAAGCAATGAACTTTGATCCACATCTCAAACCACATGCAGTTCTCAATAAGATTAATAAATTTCTTATCAGAAACCATAGAGATCAGAAGGCAGTGAGATGATATACTTAAAGTGCTGAAAGAAGATTGCCAACCAAAAATTTTATATGCACAAAATTATCCCCCAAAACTGGAGAAATTAAGACATGCCAGAAAAACAAAAACAGATAATTTATTACTAGCCAAACTGCCCTGCAAGAAATACTAAAAGGAGTTCTTCAAGCAGGACTGGAAGGTTATCAGACAATAACTCAAATCACATGAAGAAATAAAGAGCACCAATAAACATAACTACATAGATAAATAAAAAAGACATTATAAATATAATTTTTGTCTGTCTTAGCTGCAGCTGCTATAACAATTACCATACACTGGGTGGTTTAAATAACAGATATTTATTTCACACATTTCTGGAAGTGGAATGTCTGAGATCAGGGTGCCAGGAGGGTCGAGTTTGGGGGAGGACCTGCCTCCTGCCTAATAGCTAGTTGCCTTTTCACTGCATCTTTTCATGGGGAAGAGCAGAGGGAGGGCTCACTCTCTTCCTTTTCTTATAGGGACACTTATCTCATCATGGAGACTCCACCCCCATGATTAATGACCTTCCTAAGGCCCCACTTCCAAATACCACTACATTAGGGCTTTCATATGCGAATTGGGGGGAACACATTCAGCCTATAGTGCTGTTTGTAACTCCTCTTTCTTTTATCTGATGTAAAAGACAACTGCATAAAGCAATTACCCATGTAAAGCCATGATTATGGTATACAATATATAAAGATGTAATTTGTATAGGCCATTTGCATAAGCAATAAGACTATATAGAATCAAAGTTTTATATACTATTGAGATTAAGATAATATTAATCCAAACTAAATTGCTATAGGCTGAGATGTTAATTGTAACCTTCAGGGCAACCACTAAAAAAAACTTAAAAAAAAAGATAAATGGAAGGACAATGGAATTAAAATTGTATACTGGAAAATATCTATTTATCACATAAGAAGACAATAATGGAGGAACATAGGAACAAAAAAGACATATAGAAACAAAGAGCAAATTGGACTTTGGGTTTTAATCACACAATAGAATACATAGATGTCAAATTATAATGTACACCTGAAAATTATATAATTGTACTAACCAATGTTACCCCAATAAACAATTTTAAAAAATTTAAAAAAGAAAAAAAGAAAAAGAGTAAAATGGTAGGCATAACTCCTACCTTAAATGTAAATGGGTTAAAGACTACAATTAAAATGCAGATATTGGCAAAATGAGTTTTAAAAAAATGATCCCACTATGTGCTGTCTACAAGAGACAGACTTTAGATTGAAAGTAAAAAGGTGGAAATACAAATAGCTTGAAAGTAAAAAGGTGGAAAAAGGTATACCATGTTTCACGTAACCAAAACGAAAGCTGGAATAGCTACAGTAATATTACACAAAATAGATTTTAAAACAAAAACTGTTACTAGAGATAATTATAATGATAAAAGGGTCATTCTATCATGAATATATAAAAATCATTAACACATAGAAACCACACAATAGAGCCGCAAAATACATGAAGCAAAAATTGACAGAATTGAAGGGGGAAATAGACACTACAACAACGATTGGAATCTTTAATACCCTACTTTCAATAATGGATAAAACAAAACAAAAGACCAAACAGGAAATAGTCTTGAACGACACTATAGACTAACTAGAATAGACACCTACAGAACACTTCATTCCTAATAAGAGCAAGATATACATTCTTCTCAAATGCACATACAACATTCTCCAGGACAGGTTATATGTTAGTCCATAAAACAAGTCTCAATAAATTTGAAAGGACTGAAATCATAAGTATGTTCTCCAATCAAATGGAATGAAATTAGAAATCAATAACAGAAGGAAATTTGGGAAATTCAGAAATATGTGGAAATTAAATAATAAACTCCTAAGTAATCGATGGGTCAAAGAAGAAATGACATTAATAATGAGAAAATAATTTGGGATGAATGAAAATTAAAGTATAATATACCAAAACTTAAATGGTATGCACCTGAAACACTGCTTAGTTTTCAGCGGCTTTTGAAACACCCAGCTCTGGCATCTCCTCTCTAGTCAAAGGCAGGTGCCCGGAAAAACAGCCTCAGGACTCTGATCCTCTAAGCATCTGCTCAGGAGATTAGTTCCAGACATCCTCCAGTAAATGCTGGCTGGATCAATGGATGAGCCTTTCCTCAAAGCCACAGGACCCTCCACGTGTCAGTCTAACCTCTGCTTTCATATAGAGTTCTTCCTTCATGGGGGCTTTCTGTGGCTCCCATGTCCTCTTGGGCCATGTCCTCTGGCTTTTTTGCCCTCTCTTAAATGGCGCTAACTTTTAACTATGTTCCTCACTGTTCTCGGTACCCTTCAGGCAGACTTGTCACCGTAAGAGATTTTGCTCCCTGTGGTCTAGCAGAGCCAAACAGGCCATGATGCAAATCTTAGCCTGTTGTGTTATATTGAGTGGTGCAGCTTCCACATAATAAAATGGAGATTTAAAAAAATCTACTTTGTAGAGGTGCCATATGCATTACGCAATAGGCACATTTCAAGGCACATGGTAGGGATTCCTTAGATGGGAACTATTATTGTTATTGTTGTTGTTATTGCTATTCTCCAACTATCCAGATCCTCTATAACCTTCAAAGTCTCTCCAAGGTCTAACCACCAGGAAGTCATTTCTGACTATTCTTTTCCTTATCTAGTGTGGCTCTAATCAGCAAGCAATTGAAAAGTCATTCTCTGGCTGTTATTGTTTATCAGTGCATGTTGTTTCTCAACTAGACAGTAAGCAAGATGAAAGCATATTATATTCTAGTATAGAAATCCTCTCCAGTGGTAGTACAGCATTGTGCTTAAAATCCTAGACTCTCAAGCCAGACTGGATCCATAGCCCAGCTCTGGGCAAGTCACTCGACCTCTCTGTGCTCAGTTTTCCCATCTGCGAAATGGGACAGCAATAATAACAAAGTACCCACATACGGTGGCTGTGGGACTTATATAGAATAAGAAGAGTCTGGCACATAGTATCTGCTTAATTATTGTCTGTCAAATAAATCGACTCAAAGACCAGAATATTAGGAAGGTAGTTGCTGAAATTAGGTTGACTGGCACAAGTAGATCTTCACCTTCCACCAAAAAAAATTCAATTTGGAAACATACTACTGACTTTGGTAAGTATGCTTGTTTAGTGTTTAGAGCAATATAATAAGATAAAATAGTGGTAACCAAAGTTTGTTTTCAGGAAATGGATTGAAACTAAGCTGAAAGCCCTAAACCCTATAATCAGGAGAATATCCTAATATACTGCCTAAATGTATATTCTTCATTCGGACTCGCAGGCCCGAGAGATAGACCACCACCGTTTTGTCTAATCAAGAGGAAAGATATAAGACATGAAAGCATTGCCTTTCAAAGATATTGAGTATTTTTGTGTTCCAGGAACTTTAGATTTGGAAAACCACCTAAGAATAAGCATTATTTCCCCAATTATACAGAAGAAACTGAGGCTCAGAGAGGTTACCCAAGGTCATACAACTGGCAAGTCGGCAGGGTCAGATTCAAACCCAGATCTCCCTGACTCCAAGCTTGCACTCCTCCCACGCCTCACAAGGTGAGGTCCTCAGGTGAGACCCCAGATGAGGTGGCCATTGGCATCCAGCAGGACTGCCTCAGACATTTTGCGAATACCCACAGAGACAGATAGTACTCTAGCCACTAAGTTTTAAGACTCCTGCCCACCCGCATGACTGAGGGGCTGGTTGTCTCCTCTTAAGGCTACAAGTCTCCCTGGAGGGTACTAAGAGCAGTGGGGAATGTGGTTAAAAGGTCAAGTTAGTGCCATTTTGGGGAGACAAAAAAAGCCAGAGGACATGGCCCAAGAGGACATGGAAACCACTGAAAGCCCCCATGAAGGGAGAGTCTCTGGGTTTACTGAAATATACTCAAAATATTAGAGGAAAATGGAAACTCAGCTTATAAGAAAAGGGGCTGGCACTGTGACAGATCTTATTGAAACATGATCTCAGTTGCCCTTCACTTTGGGTCAAGGGGGTTGGAGGGAGCACTCCCAGCCTCTATCTCTCATTTCTCAGCTTGTCCTCACGAACACCAAAGGCAGAGATGAAAGTGTCTGCTCTCTTCCAAGGGCCACTTGTGGTTTCCCTCCCCACTCAGCACACCAACTGGGAGGGACTTTCAGCTACTTCTCGTTATGTAAATGACTTTACTTTCTTTGCCACAAGTGAATGAGGGAGCCAGCCCTGTAATTAGCCTTCAGCTGTTCAGAAGACCTGTGCTAAGCTTGGCTGCAGCAGAGCAGTAGTGCCAGTCCTTGGGGAGGCTGTGGCTCTCCCTGGCTCCCCAGTTATGCCGTGGCAGCAATCTCCAGTGATGGTGCTCTTCATGTCCCTGGCTGGTGAGTGATACACATGACTCTGCCATTTCTTATCCTATTAAATTTCAATGCCTTCTGGTGCCGTTGATCAAAATGAGATAGGATAGGCTGCAGATAGCTCTAACAGCTTCACTTACTGTGGGCATTTGGCTGGGAACATCTTTTCTTTATTACCTTACACATGTGGGGCACACTTCATTTTTTCCGAGGACTTTCACAGTGTAATGCACACTGTTTTCCATAAGTTAGGCAGCATAAGTGTTGACCCCAGAAGACAGTGACACTGTCTGGTCACCTTCTAAGGAAGAGTTTACAGAAACCGTTTAGATTTAAGAGACAGAACCGAGCCAGGGCTTGGAAATGGGGCTCTCGCTACAATGTCTGGTAAAAGTATAGCATGTTTTGCTTTTCCTGTTTTTCTCAAATGGAAATGCTAGGTTTATATTGTATACAGAGTGAATTGTGAAGATGAATGAGATGTGGTCTGTCAAATTGTGCCATTTTAGAAAGGCGTAAGCCAGGGCATCAAAGATTTTTAAAAATTACCGTCATACTTCAGATCAGAGAGGCTGTGTGGGAAACTGAGACTTTAATGACTATTTTATGTCCCCAACCCCTGCCTTCACCAAGAGCATTTTCTCTGTGACATTGAATCCTCTTGTGTGCTGTTATGAGGTTTGCTGGTTAATTCACAATTCCTTCTAGAACCACTGAATTTAACATGTGAGGGAACTAGCTTTGTCCACACAACCCTGCTCATACATTTAAATTGGGGACACAGTGGCACTTGATTGTTATGAAACTTGGGTGAAGAGTCTGGCCAGTTGTCCCATTCCAGTCTGGTTTTCCTTGTGCCACATATTCAGAATTAGTTGCATATTCTTTTGGAGGCAGTCATCATTACATTTAGCAGGGCAAGCAAATAAAAAAGCAAAAGACCTCAGTGACCCGTGTGCAAGCACCAATTCCATGACTGGCAGATGACTGACAGATTCAGAATTGTAACGAGTGCTCAATAAATGCAAGGGCAGGTTGAGAGGAAATGCTCGCCCTTTCCTCTCTGGGATGCAGGTTCTCAGAGATGAATTGAGTAAATGAAGCATGTGAAGGTGCCCCGTTTTCCAGATGAGGGTTCTGAGGCAGGTTACAGAATTGGTCATGATCAGTCAACTAGCAAGTGGCAGCCTTGAGATTTGTGTCTAGGAAGTCCAGCTTCATGGCCCATGCTCTGCATTACTGTACTGCATAACCCTGAATGCCTAGGTTCAAAAAATACGTTGAACTGGAGATGAGAAAACCATTAGATATTTTGGTTTTTTAGAAAAGACTTAGCTTCTGGGTAAACTAGCTGTGTAGTCATAATCCAGTCACTTTTCTTCCCCGGTCTCAAATTCCTCCCTTATAAAATGAAGGAATTTTAGTTTGTGTCAGTTAACTCTAGGTTTAACTGTACATAAGAGACAAGCCCAAATAATAGTGAATTAATCAAGATAAATGTTTATTTCTCTTTCCTGTGAAAGTGTGATTCAGACCCGGTCTGGTGTGAGGGCTCATTACCATGGACCTGCCATCTTATGTGTGACTCCTGCCCCAAAAGTCTTGTGGTTCTAGACGTCCGTTGGAACTCCGGCCATCATGCACGAAACAAGTTGCAGGCCATTTAAAGGAGGAAAACAGAAAGGCAATGAAGAATCCACACAGGCAATTGAGTTCCCTTCAAGCAGCCTTCCCAGAAGGCCCACATAAGCCTACTATTTTTGTTACTTTGGCTCAAACTCAGTCACACATTCCCACCCAGCTGGAAAGGAGACTTGGCCATAGTGTTTTAAATCCAGGCAGCAGGTGCTCAGCTTAAACTTGTGGTTCTGTTCCTAAGGGAAAGGGGAAGACTGGATTTTGGGGTAGTGAGCCAGCAGTCTCTGTCACAGGGCTAGAGTCCTTCTGTTCAAGGGTTCTCTTTGAATCTTAAGGCCCACAGGAAACCAACAGAGGTAGGATTTATATCTTTTTGTTAAAAGGTCCATGTTTAAACTGAGAAACTGAGCAGAATCTTGCTAAGTGCCCACCCCTGCCACCCCACACATCCAGAAATAGTCTTCCTGCCGCACCTAGCTGGGGCTGCTTCTGCTGCCTGGGAGGTGCCAAAGAAAATGCTTGAGATGGGGAGCTAAGTGCTGGGGTGCTAAACATAGCTCCTTGCCCCTGGATATGGCCACCTTGCTCCATTTACACTCCAGCTGTGTTCCTTAGATCTCCGCAGACAAAGTGTAGCCTTCAAGACCTGCCAGACCTGCTCCCTGCTGAACTCCACCTCATCCCTCCCCCACACTCTCTTTGTTTTCCCATGATGCTGACTCCAGACATACAAGGCTCTAAATCCTCCAGGCCTTTGTACATATGCTTCCTCCTGCCTGGGATACCACTTACTTTCTTGTCTGCCTGAAGAATTTCTCCTTATGTTGAATTCCACACCCTATCCTATAGTGCTCAGAGCCTACTTAAGTAATAACACTTTTCACGCTGAGGAGTGTGGTCCATTCATGTGTCTGCCTCATGAAGTTCTAAACCCCTGAGAACAAAGACCTACCCCCAGTGCCTGGCATGGAGCTTGGTTCACAAGAGACTTCTACATTCTTATGGAATTCGATATGGGAGGGAAACCAAACAAAGCCTATCTGGGAAGGCCCGACTGTCCAGGAAATATGTAGAGAAGAGGCCCTTGTGTGGTCGCTGACTTTCCCAGGGCCTGTCCAATGAGTCATCTCTCAGCCCTTCTTGCAGGTTGTGGGGAACCAAAACCTTCTTATGCCTCTTCCTACAGAAAAGTCCAAGCAGTGAGTCAAGGCCCTGGGGCACTAGTTTGCTGAGTCTCCTGAATACTGGAAAGGAGATGCTGGAGAGGTAGCTGGCTTGGCACATCAGTAGACTCCAGGGCTGTTGTTTGGTTTTTTTGTTTGTTTGTTTGTTTTGTCTTTTTGTTTTGTTTTGTTTTGTTTTTGAGTAGAGGGAGAGTTGAGACAGATTCTGAGCTATGCCCTGACCTTGCTTCTGCCCACTGCCCTCTTTGTGTCTCAGACAGACCAGTGAACTTGACCTCTATGGGACCATAGGTCTCATTTAAAAACTGTGATCCAGTTTTGACAAAGATTGGTCACATATTTGTGGTCATATACATATATTTTGTAAAACAGTATTTCTCAGAGTATTTCCATTGAGTACCTAACAAGCATGAACTTTCTAGGACATATTACAATGTATAGCGTGTCCACCTCTGTCAGTTTTCCATCTAATCATCTGCCCATCTTTTACACCCCACATTCCTACAGGAAGATGGGGAGAGGATGGAAGAGGGTGGGCAGAGAGGGGAAAGAGAAGGATATTAGAACAATATTTTCCAGACTGGTTCAATTTGTAATACGCTCTGACACTTTTGGTCACTTTTGGTCCAGCCACTTGCCAGTCCAGCATTTTGTCCACCACAAAGTCATACACCATATCAAGACACCATGACTGTCATCACCTCCAACTATCCAACATATCTTCCTACACACCAGGCACACCTTGACGGTTACCATGAGTTTTCTTGTCCTGTTTGGGATGCTATGCATTCATGAATGATCAATGTGCTTTTTCTCCCTCATTTGAGTTTATTCATTACTCCTGAGAAAGGAATTCCAATGGCATTATGAGGAAGGCCCCTCCTTTGAAAGGGTGTGCTACTTTAGCTCATAAGCATAAGCCATACACAGTGGGATTTTATCAAGAATCCAATGATTTCCCCAAGAGAAAAAAAGGCAAGTGGTTTCTAGTCTCCCAGAATTCTCTGCATCAGTCTTTGCTTTTTCACTACAAGGTATTCCTGGAAACCATGTTTGGGAATGAATTCTCTTTCCCTATAGTGATAGTATGAACTTAATGGGGTTCCTCTGTGGTTCTTGACTGAGGGACCAGCAACTCGGGTTTAGCTCAAATGAATTACAAAAATAAATCTTCAACAACTGTCAACCTTCATAACAATCTTGAAAGGAAAGTCTTGCTCCAAGTGCTACAGTGTGGGTATAAAGGTTCTGTCTAGTGATTTTACGACGACTTACGAAGTAAACCTATAACCCATAAAATCCACAACTCTTGAATACCATACATTTCGGTTATCCAAATGAACATTTAGGTACAAATAAGACTCTTTAATAGTAGTCTCTGTTAACTTAATGCCATTAATATGTCTTTTTAAAAAGTATTCAAAGAAATTTGAACTGATACTTTTGTCCATTCTAATTTGCAAGCCAGCTGTGCAGAAATAATTTGTAAGTGTTACTATTAGGCTTAAAGTTAGAACTTTTCTTTTGGACAATAATCACTATTTAAGCACGTGAGTCTTTGAAAGCTTCACTGAAGACAACCATTATGAGGGTTTTGTGAATTGGGGTCATACCCTACTATTCCACTCTCCTCTGCTTTCGTCTCTTCTCTCAGCATTGTTCCCAGTGGCACCACCACCTCCACCCATTCCCAAATCCAAAGGTAGGCTTTGGTCCAGACAGGGGTTTGAGTCTCAACTCCAAAATTTACTGGTTCTGTGATTATCGTCAAGTTGATAGAATTTTCTAAACTTGTGTTTCCTCATCTGAAAGGGATAAAGATAGTACCCAACAGAGGGTTTTGAGAGGAGTTGGTGAAGCATTTGACCTGAGGCCTGCCATATAGTAAGTGCTTAGTAACTTGGAGTTTTTTATTGTCGTTTTTGTTATAGGAAAAATAAGCGCTTAGAAATATATTGAGTGAAGGAGGGCAGTAGTAAAGGAGTTTATGGATGATTTTGATTTTGATTAGATGTGAACTTCGGTACTCTATAAACACCATCATGGAGGGATCTCCTTTGTCTTTTCCCTGTGTTTTCCCAAGTCACTGCCCAGCATCAAGCAGCTATAGCTCCAATGAGTGTAAATACAATGGGCAAATACAATGAAACCACAGCATCGAAGAAACAAAGCCACCTCTCACTACCTGATTATAAACTCCCAAGGAACATCGTCTGCACTTTGTCCGCTTTTCTGGCTTGCTAGGTGCCTGGAAGAAGACAGGATAGAATTATTTTAGTTGAAAAAGAGCCAGAGGCCTCCCACTCTTAAGGGATGGCCCAAGAGAGAACCTGTGACAATAATATACACTGCCTAACAGTCCATGACAGCTTTCACTTAAACCAACTCTTTAGAGCCTTTCTATGCACAGACACTGATAAAAAAAAAACAAAAACGAAAACAAAAACAAAAACAAAAAAAAACACACAGTTTCTACCTCAAGATTGCCTTAGTCTAGTGGAAGAGATGTACAGTCAACAAATAAACCAATAAACATTTAATCAGAGCTGATATTCTGCTGGGACACACTGTCTGGACAGGATTATTGTTAAATGTTTGAATACTGTCCCCTTATACAATTGCGAGTTGTGACTAGTGCGACGAAGGCAACAGATATAACTTTGCTGTGGAGAATTGTGGGGGTGGGGAGCTAGTTTATGTAAGGAAGACAGGGAGGACTCTCTGAGGAGCTGACATATGAGCCAAAAGATGAAGGACAGTCCACCAGCTGTATCAAAGCAATCACGGTTTAATTTTCTTTCTTAGTTGAGATAAGCGGGGCCACTCAAAAGGTTAAGTAAGGAAATGACAGGAGCTGGTCTACATTTAGAAAAACTGGTGGCAAGATAAAAAATTAAAGGGTACTGAATCTTCCGTCATCAGAGGTAAGTAAGCATAAGAGTAGATGAACACATGGCAAATACTCAAAGGACCGATTCACATATCAGATTAGGGTTTGTACTAGATGACTCCTTTTGAATCTGGGATCATGTGATTCTATGCAAACTATACAACTCTGTGTAAATCTTTAGTAGCATTGTTCACGCTGCCCCAGCTCTATCATGGCAGGACAGCAGCGCTTTGCCCAGGAACTGTCTGGATTCGCGTTTGAAGATCGGAAATGAACAGACATTGACTCTTAGCTATCTCTCCGAGCATGACCACGTGGTGTGTTAGTGCCGCACCCCATACAGACAAAGGGGCTGGATGCAGAACAATGTCTGCAGTATGATCGCAACCCTGTAAAAAACATGGGTACAACCGAAACATTACAACTGTGACTTTGGGTAACATCTTGGGGGTAATCTTCACTTGATTGTTATATCCTTGTAAGTTTTCCCCAAATCTGGAATATACTCATGTTAATTTTTAATGAAGTAACTAAAATGGGAGTGGGGGGGGGCGGCTTTCTGAGCTATCGCTGTGTTAACACTTTTGTTTCCTAATTTGCAGTGGTTTTGCATAATGGCAGTCAAATAAGAGCAAAAAGGTTTCCAGAAATCACAGATTCTTCTCAGCCTACGAGAGCAGCAACAGTACAGGCCACAGCAAAACCTTTCCTGCAATCAACTAACCAAGTGCCTCACACAACTATAGCAACAAGATCAACGAATGGTCACATCACCTCTCAAATAGCTGCCACAACCTCTAACTCTGAGACCCCAACTACACACACAACAATAAAATCTCTAACAACCTCCCTGGTAACAACAAATGGCACTCCATCCACCAGCCCTATAATCCGCACCCTAATCACAACCCTGGCCACACCCAACAACTCTCACACGGATGCTCCAGCCACTGAGACTACAATCAGCCCCAGTGCAGCTCCCGGTTCTCCGCCAGCCACCATTGGCCCACCAACCCACACAACTGGAACCAGCCTATCAACTATCAGCCACACAACTGGGAAGACCACCCAACCCAGTAAGCAGACCACCCTTCCAGCAACTTTGTCCACCTCATCACACAACAGCACAACTACTCAAAAGCCCACTCAACCCACCCATGCTCCAGGAACAACCACGAATGCACACAATGCCACCCACACAATGTCACCTGCCACCATAGCTCCTGGGCCCACCCTTGCACCTCAGCCATCACCAGCCAAGACTGGAATTTATCAAGTTCTAAATGGAAGCAGGCTCTGTATCAAAGCAGAGATGGGGATAGAGCTGACAGTTCAATACATGGTGTCGGTAAGTTGGGGGATAGGACTGTAACACTATCCTCAAAAAGTTTGAGTGGAGTTTGCCTTGCTAAGAATGAGCATTCTCTTGCATTCCATGTCTTTCAATGAGTAAATAGGTGTGAGCTCCTCTTTCTGCAACATGCTCCATTAAAAAGTGAATCTGTTGTAGAATATATATAAAAATAGAAACTGACAGTGACTGCTTAGAGAGAGGAAAGCACACATCAAAAATTTAAATATCACACAACTCATTTTTAGCTAACACTGGCAGTGCTGGGATGTGTTCAGTGTTGAACCTGGCCTGGACCTACCCTGCCAGATGACTTTTAAGCCTCAGCAACTTTCTAGAAAAACGAGAGGTTTAGATTAGATGGTCTCCATGGTTCTAGCCAGCTGTGACACTAATATGGAAAATCCAGATTAACAAAAAGATTGGAGGGGATGGAGTGGGGTTAAAATGATTTGATTTACTAAAGGAATCACCATTAAAATAATACTTTTTTTGAATAATTTTTATGATATCAAATAAAACTTCCACATTCGAAACAGAAGTACATTAGATAGCAAATCTTTCCTACAGCGCCTTTCAACATGTGTAATTTAACAAAAAATAAATTCCACACAGCTTATCAGGAGTATACCTACCCTGAATTATCTACCAAAAAACTCCTTTTTTTTTTGTAGGAGAACTCCTTCTTTAAAAAATCTTTTGAAAATAATGGTTTGGAACATGAGATGTCATCCAGGGACTTTGAAATTCTTGGATGAACACCCACTAGCTTTGAGTTTCAGGCTTACTTACTAGTCTGTGCTTCTGGTTGCCTACCTAGAGTTTTCTTCTATATCTCATGGAGCCAATCTATTTTATTTGGTTTAGGTTTTTTCACGTCAGAGCTACTTCAACATCGACCCCAATGCAACCCAAGCCTCTGGGAACTGTGGCTCTCAAATATCCAACCTTCTCTTGAATTTCCAGGGCGGATTTGTGAATCTTACTTTCACCAAGGTGAGGGCTGACCTCCTTTACAATAACTGGCTCTAGTATCACTTTCTCTCCTTCTCATCTTGGGGCCCAATGGTGCAATCTCACACTTCACTTTAAGTTCTAGGGGAAATAGATCTCAGAGCCTTTTGAGATATTCTCTGATAAGAATGAGGGGCATGGAGATGGAAAGAAAAGGAAGTGTCAACATCCTATGTTTGCCTTCTTTCCCCTTCAGCCTCTGTGAAGCCTCAGAAGGCCTTTGATGCCTACTAGGGGTGACTTGGCCTTAGGGAGCCTGGCCACAGATGCCCTTTGCAAACCACCCCAAAGAGGAAGTTGTACAGATGAACAGACCCATAGAAATTCCCAGTGGGCACCAGAGAAACAGAGTTGTTTTAAGATCAAAACCAAACGTCAGAATGGGTTCTTTCCAACCATAGCAGGCAAAATTCAGGGACTAACCAGGCACCGGGTTTTCCAGACCATATCTTGGAACGGGGTGAATGACAGAGTACAGTGCAAAGAGCATGAACAAGAAGTCAGAGTCCCAGCTGCAAATCTGATTCTGTCATTTGTTCTCCTTGTGACATCAGGCAAGCAACTTAACCTGTCTGAGCTTTATTTTATCATTTGAAAAATGGGGGAAAGGAATTAGAGATCACCTCTCTAAAGAGCATTATTCAACACATGAAAAGTAGTTGTTCAATAACCAGTAGATATGATTGCAAAGACCGAAATGGGCAAATGTCTGGGGAGACAATGCTGTTTGTCCCAGTCGTGCTCTAAAATGCCTTTCAAAAAGGCTGAGTTAGAGCCAAGGAGGAGGTGCCAAGAGGACGCTTGCAGCCGGGACTCCGTGCTGGCCTCCTTCTTATCTGTCTAATGTGACCCCTGAAGTTAGAGGGGTCTTGGCTAGCAGATCTTGGAGAGGAATGAACAGAGACTTTGGGGTCAGACAAACCATAACACTTACTAGTTGCATGGTCTTGGCATGGTGGGGCCTGTTTCCTCATCTATAAAATGAAAATAATTACACCTACCTAGTAGGACCCTTGGGAGGGTTAGAAATGCTATATGTAAGCCATCTCGCCCAATGTTCAATAATGTTGGCGGGGCAGCGGGGGAGTGTTATTATTATTGTTGTTGTTAGCTTGGTCTCAAAGGCTTTATCCTCCTGGTGTACTTTTCTCCTTAGGTTAGAGATGCACTTAAGAAGTCCGTGATTTCCTTTCAGTACCAAATGGAAAAGATAATCCCTCTCACCAGAAGGACATTCAGGGCAGAATAAGTGCTCTATCCCTGAACAACTGAAGTTAAATTATAGAGGTGTCGGGAATTTTTAAAAAGTGACTTCAGCAAAATGACAGAGGATATAGGCATAAGCATTTATGCTTTAGTCCAGAGCTTGATTCCACCCAAACCACTGCCTGTGTGAATAACTGCCTAAGGGAAGGCATCAAAACCTCCAGCATTTGCCTGTGGCACACAATAGCCACTGCTGCCAGACCTTAGTCAGAACTGCCAGCAGGAGTCTCCTTGGCACCCTCAACCTCTCTTTCTGCTACTTTCCTATCTCCTGATGCCCCCTATCCCTACCTTCCCAATGCCTTCAGACTGGACTCTATTTGATCCAACTCCACCCAAGTGCTGAATTTCTGCCTTTCAAGTACCATGTGCTTCCAGAGGTGTGGACTGGAAACGAGTGCCCAGATAGAGCTAGAAGGACCACCTCCCTCCACTTGCCTTCAGGAAGAAGCAAAGGGAGCCCCTCTCAAACCATGGCCTCAAGTGTGGCAGTAGCTGCTTTGAGTCTCACCAACCAAATTCACCCATTCCTCAGCACCAGTTCCCCACACAGCTGACTTAGCTCTGCGGCAAAAGGAAGGCAAAGAGGCTCACAGAAGACAAGTTTCCACCAGCTTTAGTTCTTCTGAGGAATTTCTGCGTTTAGGAATAGTGCTTGTTTAAGCCAAAAAAAAAAAAAAAAAAGTACAAAAGCAGATTCAAAGATTATAGGGACTAAGTATAGAATTTAATGAGTGAACTAGATGAGTAAACATTTCTTTTTTCTTGAACAGGCAGTCTTTTCCTTAATTTTCTCACTTTTTTTAAATAACGAGATATTATTTTTAATTGATCCAGTTAACAAAGATTTTTAAATAGCGTAATGCCTCATGTTGGCAATGATGTATGTAACCAGGCACTCTCAAACATTCCTAGGAAGAGTTTGCATGATACCTTATGACCCTTATGACCCTTCGCATGTGTCTTCTTCCACATCTTGTAGTTAAAGCATTTTCCCACTTTAGATGAAGACAATGTGAAGGCAGATTTCATTATTTCATTAAATCTGCATAAGGAACACACTAGAGTAAGTGTGAGATGATAAGTGGCAACTGATCAGGCCTCAGTAGTGAGGAAACAAAAGGAAGGAGAGGGGGCGTCCATTCTCTCAACAGGTGACAGCTACTCCCCAACTACCGACAGCCGGTGGTGCCAGTGGCAGGGCTGGCATCTATTCCAGGGGACCGTCACTGTCTTTCATGGCGGGCGTTCATTCAAGTGTTGGTTTCCATTCTGGAGGCTGCTGCCCTACTGTGCCAGTTAAGCGTTAGCAACACTTTCTTTTTTTTTTTTAATTTGAGCACTCTCCTGGCCAAACAAAATGCAGCTGTGAGACAGATTTGGTCTGTGAGCCCTGGCACAGCGCTTTTTGCCCCAACAGACAGGCTGTATGAAATGCATTTAGGCGAGAAAGCCGTCTAGATTTTTCCACAAGAGAAATGGGCTGAACAATTCAGCCAGCCACTTTTCAAATGTTGCTGCCTTTTATACCAGTGTTTCTTAATAGTCACAGCAGTAACACATGAGGCCAAATAAGTCTTTGTGTCGGGGTCTGTCCTGTGCCTTATGGGATCTTGAACAACATTTCCGGCCTCTACCTACTAGACGATAATCCCAGTTGTGACAACCCAAAATGTCTCCAGACATTGCCAAATGTTCCCTTGGGGGTGGTGGTGGGGTGGGCAAAATCACCCCTGATTGAGAAGCAGTACGCTAGGGAAAAGAGAGCTGTCAACATAAGAAATGTCTAAATATGTAGAGAATCTTTATAAGAGTTTATGTGAGCCAAAGTGATGACATATGCTGGGGAGCGAGATCTCAAATGTTCCCAAGAATAACAATTTTGCAGCTTCTTTTATGCATTTGAAATTAAGGAGTGAACATACATGGAGGTGGGAGAAAGTAAGGCGGGGATTGGATTACAGGATAGTCAACAAGATTATGTGTTCTCTTGAAGGTTAATACCCGCTTCCAGGGGTCTTACTTCTGGCATTTCAAAGTCATGTTAACCTGGATGCACAAGAACAATGGGCAGGGCTGGCTTATAACTTCTTTCACCAAAGAAGTTATAAGCTTGAGGTGTGACTACCCACCATGACCTGCCCAGTTAGGAATTTATGATCAGATCATCCTGTGAGGTTACTTTCCATAGAACCCCTTTTTTGGTCCACCGAGCCTTGGAAAATAGGAGTATATGTTAGTTATAGAGTAACAGATGTAACAAAGAGAACCAAGTTGTAGAATGAGAAAATAGATGCTGATTAGAAAGCCTGATTTATCAACCAATTTATCAATAAGAATTTACTGAGCACCTACTTCATCCTCAACACTGAGCTAGACATTATGTGAGAAAAGAAATGTAGGCTCCAACGTTCAAATTATAAACAATAATTTGTAATTTTTAAAACTGAAGTACTGCTAATGACAGAAATGTAAAGAAAAATCTACCTCCAAAACTGTCACAAGACTTCAATCATCCATATTATTTCTACGTGACCACGGACAAGTCACTAGCACTCTCTGAGCCTCAGTGTCCTCTTCTATAAGATGGGACCAAAGAGTACCCATTTTGCCGGGCTGCTCTGAGGGCGAACTGGGCTAGCGTATGTGAAAGTGCTGAGCTTGGTTTCTGGCCCATCGCAGGTTTAGGAGATGTGGATTTCCTTTCTCAATTTTCTCGGTTTCATTTTTTAGAACACCGAAAACCTTTCTGTAACAGTGTCTTTTTTTGAGTAAAGCGATATGCCAAAAGTTAGTCAGACACTTCAGGTGCAAGATATATATATCTCCCTTTTCCCACCCCAATTTCCTTCCTGTCCAGATAGTTTGTTTTAAAAACATCTTTCAGTAACATTGTGTAGGGTTCCTTTTTCTGTGCTCAACACTATTCCTTTCTCACCTATTTGGTTGGCAGTACAGCTGTAGGACTCTGGAGAAATCGGTCACCCAGGGGAGAGGGGCACCAGGGCTAGGTAGTATATTGGCCAACAAAGGTCAAGAATTCCAATGCTAGTGACCCTCCTGCTGTTTCCTCAGAGCCTTTCAGAGGTGTGTGGAGTCCTCTTAGCCAATAGGCTTCTGAGAACTGTTATCAGTGTTATATGTTAACACCCTCAGAGTGCACTATTTAGAACTTCTCAAGTATACAGTACCATTTCGTGCCATTTTCTCTTCAACTTCCCCTCTTCCTGGAATGACCCTCCCACCCTTCAACCCCCTTGGCATTCATCCTTTAAAATGGCCTAATTATGTTCACTCCATAAAGCCTCCCCACACCTCTTACCCCTCATCTCCTGTCCCAGTGAAGACACTGTATCGGCATCTCATCTCTGTGATGAGATACTGCAGAGCTCTCTTTGGATAATTGGCAGTGAAGAGCCACTGTATCGGCATCCCATTGGTTGAATAGTGAGATGGGACTTTTACAAGTGGTCTCTCCAAGTAGATGTGCTATAAGTGCTCAAGTACCATATTCCACTATTGGGAGTCCTTGGCCCCCTTTTGTCAAGTGTTGATGGGTATACAAAGGATTTTCACTTTGTCTTTAAGAATCTGGTGTCACAGATGTTTGTCATTCTCTAAACCAAAACTCAAATAAGAAAAATATCTGGCAGAGAATGAACCTGTGGGTGTGGGTGTCAAAGGAGAAGTGAACATTATAAACTACATACTGTGTGGCATGTAATTTCCCTTGGGCTTTGGGTTAAGTCTGACACCTGCATTAAGCTCCCCAACCTCCTACCCACCCCTCTGTATCCACTGGACTCCCATCCCCCAGAGCTGAGGTTTCAGCTTCTTTAATCAGTAGAGCTATTAAGCTTAGCTCACTTGCTTGCTCTCTCTTTTTCTATTTGTGGTAGATCTGAGCTCTAGGAAATAGATAAAAAAAAAATATCATTTGACCTCAATGAGAGAAGTTTACTGGGAAGGTGCAATCTAATTTATTATTGCCATGATTAATAACAGCAGTTAAAATTTGAGTAAAGACTCTATAATAAGTTTTTTACATGGATTCCTTCATTTGATCCTCGCATCAAACTATGAGGTAAGTCCTGTTATTATTATCCTCATTCTTCTACTGAATAAGTAAAAAAAATTAAATTTTTGCAATGTTCACAAAGATTCAACAATTCAAACTAATCTGCAAAGGAACAAAAAGGTACCTTCGAAATCACATTTAAAAATTCTTAGCAATACTTTATTTTCCCAAATGTTGGTTATAACATTTCATAACCAACTGATTTGTTTAGCAACTTTTTCATTGATGGTATAGACCAACAGTCAACAAGCTACGGCCCCAGACCAAATCCAACCTGCCACCAAAAAATGTACAATCCACAAGCTAAGAATGGCTTTTACATTTTTTAAATGATTGAGGGAAAAAAGAAGAATATCATGTGACACATGAAAATCATATGTAATTCAAATATCGGTGTCCGCAAATGAAGTCTGGCCATACCCATTTGTGTATGTGTTGCCTATGGCTGCTTCTGTGAAATAATGGCATTTGAGGAGTTGCTACAGAGAGCCACAGTGCCTAAAATAATACCATCTGGCTCTTTACATACAAAACTTGCCAACTCCTCATGTACAAGAAACTTCAGCCTTATTACCACTCAAATTATGCCAAATTTTTAATTTACGAGTCTAAAAAAAAAAGCTTTGTTCTACTTTAAAGACTATTTTATTTCCTTTAAGACATCTCATACTAACATAACTCTACAGAAAAAGTAGGCTTAATTGCCCTTTTGTTTACATAAGTTCACCCACCAAATGTTTTTTTACAATAAAGACAGACATCAGCTCAGTCCCAGTCAATATTTGGTTAATTCTGAGTCAGTGAAAATAGCAGGAAAACTGGTTACAGGTTCTAGATTCTGTCCTGTTACATCATAAAGATGAACTCGCAGAGAATGTGAGCACTCTGCCATCCGCTTTGGAAAACCTCGCTTTTGCCATTATCCCTATAGAGCACCAATTCTGTGGAGCATGAATGGCCCTTCCTATCAGGCTTCACTTCATGAGAGCAGGACCTGTATAATCAGAAAGACCCACGCTTGGTTTAATGCTTTGCTGTCACCTCGTGAAATTCTTAAACGATTTTTGAACAAGAGATCCTACATTTTCATTTCATACTATGTCCCACTAATTATGTAGCTGTTCTTGCTTCCAACAGATGGCAATATATAAGCAACTGTATTTCAGGGAATGTAAAAGAAAGTTCTTGCATGACAAATTTTTTGTCTATATCCAAATATCCCATGGAGGAAAATGTAAGGCAGAATCCTGTATACCTGATCTCGCTTTGTCTCACCTACAAACAATGTGAATCAGAGGTAGATGCTTACGTTTTCTGAGCCTCTTTGTTCTCAGTTATAAAATAGGCTGATAGTATTTATTATTTCTCAGGAGGTTGTCGTGTGGATCAAAGGAGGCAATGTAGATGAAAGCATGCCCTTAGTAAACTGTGAAACCTTTAAAAGAAAAAAACAAAGCATGTTTTCCTCATGTGAGGAGAGATCAAGGAGATGCCCCAGGAAAGGAGAGATGCCAGAAGGTTTCCCATGGGGCGCAGAGCTGGCTCGTCACTCCTACCCTGCTGCTCCTTAAATCAATTTCACACTGCAGCCCAAGCAATTTCCAAAAGCAAAGTCATGCTCATGTCACTGTCCTATTTAAAACCCTTCAATGCATCCTCTCTGTCCTTAGGATGGAGCAAAGGTTTTGTGTCAGTGATTTTGGGCCCTGAAGTACAGGTGTCTCTTATACTGAAAGGGAACCCAAATAAAAACTTGAATAAATGGTGTGTGAAAGCAATCCAAGAAGGGACAGAGTCAGGGTGTTTCTCTGTAAAATAAATGGATGGTCCAAGCCCATTTTTCAACTAGCCTTAGAAAGACTAAACATCTTGAAGGAAGGAGCCAGGCCTTATTTTTCTCTCTGGGCCTAGAGCAATGCCTGCTCTGTAGTGGATATAAGAGAAGTTAAAGGCTAGACTTGGAAACAGGCAACTTCGGGTCATATCTTTCCTGCCACTTAATATGGCTATGACCTTGCACAAGTCACTGGCCCTCCATTTCCTCTCATATTTGTCGTGAGGATTAAACAAGGCATAGCATAGAAAGGGCCTGCTACAGTACCTGGCACAAAGTAAGAAGCTACTATGTGGTAGGTGAATTCAATGAATTATCAGATATAGAGTTTAGTGTATCAATAGCAGTGGCCTTACTAAAAACAGTTTGTATTTCTGGAATCCTTATATTGTGTAAGGAATCATCATTTCATTGACAAATATACAAATGGACTATAATGTAGTCAAAATTATTGATAAATTTCTTTAATGATTAGATTTTAAACTGCTAAAAGTAATTTAATTTCAGATTCTGATTTGGGTTACACTACCATTTTTTGCATCTCTCGTGGATAGTTTTCTAATGAATGTTCAAAAGTCATAACATTGTAAACCACCTCCTTTAAAAAATAAAAGCTTATTTCTCAACTTACCTTTTCATATCTCCATTCAATTCCCTTTGTTTCACACTCTTAGTCTCTCTGGAAGTTATAGGACCAGCCATTATTTATTAATTTGTTTGTTTTGTTTTTCCAAAAGGATAATCCCAGGGTAAAATGTGGATCACTGTTTTATGTTTCTGAGCACAGCCACCTGGAGTCCTCTTGTAGAGAAGATCTGGTGATCTCAGGGCAAACCATCCCAGAATCACTCACTGTGGCCCCATCTAACCATTTTGGAGACATGAACCCATTAATCTATTTAAAAGTGCCTGATACTCTACCCAGGGAAATGCAATCAAGAGTTTGCATACACTATTTTTCCCAGAGAGTATAAGGAGCTCATGAAGTCTACCCATGGTAGCCTTATAGATAAGTGGTCTCAGTTTGAATTCCTACTCTATGGTATTAATTACTAGTAAAAGCTTAATGTATGCTCCTCCAACCCCTCCACCTTCCAGATGAATTTGTATTTTATTTTATTTTATTCTTTTTGCTAAAGTGTATTTGCATTTTAATAGGAGGAAAATTGGCCCAACTAAAGGGATTCAAATTATACAGATGGAACTTGAATTTCAGGCTCTCACAACAAGTAGGCAGTAGAGAAATCGTGGGCCAGGGGCCAGCCCATTATTTTTATTTATTTATTTGTTTGTTTGTTTAGAAATTTTCAAACACAATTACGGCTCCCAAACCACCATATCAAGGATTTAATAGCTGGAATCCTACCTGAACAAAGTTTGTAAGCCAGGATCATAAACATAAAAACAGAGGTTACTCAGGTTAACACTCTGCTGCTTTACAGGATGAAAACTCATATTACATCAGTGAAGTGGGGGCCTATTTGACCGTCTCAAATCCAGGTAAGTAGGCTAATCAGAAGGGGGCTGGTGCTTGGTAGTGTGGAATTAGAGCAAATGGAGTTAATTATATGATTAAATGTTTAAAACCATCTGCCTCGAAGCATATGCCTCCTTGAGAAGGGTATACATGTTATAAAACAGGGCCAGTTTTTGAGCAGATCTTTCTCTCTCTGACAGCACTCAGATGAGCAGAGATGGGCTGCTCTCCCTTCTCTATGTTTCCATGGATGGATGCAACAGCCCCTCCTAATGGTGGGCATAGTCCTTCCTTTTACCATATTAGTCAGTCTGGGGATATGCTCCACTGGATGACTTTGCATGTCACTACTCTGATTCATTTCTGAAATTTTGGGGACACTTTTCTGTAGTCCCTAAACACTAACAACAATTTGTACCAACTTGTCCCCAGTAATTTAAAAATAACCAAAGAAAACATTCCCCCAAGTTCTCATTTTAATGTTATCACATTCCAACGTGGGTGAGGTTGCCCTCTCATACTCCAAACAGAGCACCGTAAAAAGTCCCCAGAGAGCACGAGGGCAATGAGGCGAAAGCAGAACTCCAGAAAGCTACATCGAAAGGAAGGCCATTTAACTGCACATGAGTCACCTGCAATAGCTGGAACTCAATAGATTTATGCCAAGATTCTTATATGTCTGTTTTACCTTTATGTTTTCAGAGAAAATTTACCAAGGAATGAAAAGTGCTGTGATGTTTGAGACTGAGGTTGGGCATTCCTTCAAGTGTGTGAGTGAACAGAGCATCCAGCTGTCAGCCCACCTTCAACTGAAAACAATGAATGTCCAACTTCAAGCCTTTGATTTTGAAGATGACCACTTTGGAAATGGTAAGTTAAGGGTCCAACATGTCACAAACACAATCTTCAGATACCTATAGGTAGTTTCAAGTTATTTTTTGTCTGAAGCCATCAAAGGGACAAGAATCACATGAGCTTCCTAGAACAGTATGATTTCACGAAGCTCTTAGGGCCAAGTTTCTCCAGCCAACCCTCCCTCCTACCATTTCTATACGAATCTGTACCAACCTCAAAACCAGACAGCTTAACCCACCCACTCACGTCCACCAGTCTCTCACAGCATAATACATTCTTTGTTTGACCAAAATACATATTCTGAATCTCTTACACACACACACACACACACACACACACACACACACACACACATCTACACAATCATAAGAAAATGCTATCTGCAGCCTCCTCTTTACAAGCTGTTGAGTACTGGTAAACTCGGGTATATTTGGAGAACACTTTAAAAATCCTCTTAGTAATATCCAAAATTCAAGATATCAGAATAGATGCTTTGCCACTTGCAGAGGGAAAAGAGAGATGCCATAATTCTATATAGAAATACACTCTGTGTTCCCTCTTCTCAGTTACGAGCTGTTCCACCTGGCCAGTGTTTCCTCACAGTTAGTTTCAGTTTTCATGCAACTTCTGCTTTGGGTTTTAACTGCCACAGAGGGAAGTAGGTCCTAGAAAGAAGGCCAGGGGCAGATCAGGGTGGCTTTCCGAAAAAGCCCCTTTCCCTGCTTGGAAAACAGTGTTACAAGGATTTCTATATATGTCCAGAAATTGAACTTCAGTTTCTAAAACTTCTCTCTAATAATAACTCAATGACATACTGAATACCTCTCAACTATAATAAGTAGGTTTAGCTAGAAATTTAGCTGTAAATTAAATTTCTGTAATGTGAATCTGATCTCTGAGTTCCATTGGAAAGTTGAAGATGCATCTGCACAAAACTTCTGATATATTTGCTGGAAAGCAAAGCATTTAGCAAAGGAAGGATTCAAGTGTTACCTGTGTCGAATCCTCTGATTTCTATAGGTTTTGTCCAAGTCTTACAATCTCTAATTTAACATGGGACCTTCACCACAGTGCTAAAATTAAATTTTAAAATTTACTAGTAGGTGTTGCCTCCCACTTTGTCATCTTGTCTCAAAACTTCCAATTTGGGGAAACTTAACAATTTATTATGAAGTTTTAAAAACCTCTGTAATTAATCATGTGATCTCAAAAATAAGGTACACTTTTGCTCTTCCTCCTTGTCAGAACCACTGTGAAGCAGAAAGCGAGCAAGTCTGAGAAACCCTAGTGGCAGAGGAGAGAAACAAAACCTTTTAGCAGCACACACCTGGTCTCTATTAGCATAGTCCGAAGGGAGATGTAGAAAAACTGTCCTTTCATTTTTTCCTCTCCCTCCCTCACCCTCTCATGCAAATAGTCACAAAACCCTATCAATTCTACCTCTAAATTATTTCTCTTGTTTATTCTACTGTCACTGCCTCAGCTCAACTCCATATTCCCAGTCTTCGTGCTTCAAATTTCACTAAAGACCCTCAAACATGAAGATGTATGCCATTCTGTAAATAATATTTTCTTCCAGAGAGTAAGAGAAGAGGAAAAAAGGAGCGAGTAAAAAAATGAAAGTTGTCATACAATATGGTGTTATAAAAGATACATGTACAGAGGGTCGTGGGAGCAGAGGAAGGCACAGCATTGGCGGGTGGGGTCAGTACTGAACAATAGGTGACATTTCAACAGGGACAGGAAGAATTGGAGAAGAATGCAGTAAGTGTAAACACTCAGCCTAGTCATCTCAAACAATAAGCTCTGACTTCTACATTCTCAGCCCCTCCTCCCTAAAATCTCCAAGTCTGCAAAAGGTTTCTCCAGTTCCAGGAGTCCCTGGCTGTCCACCAGCCCATTAAAAAGCAGAGTTTGAATAGAAAATGTTGACCACGTGATTTGGCACAGGTCCCTGTTTCTGGAGTTGGGAACCATGGTTCCGGGCCTTACCTGGCTTGGGAGTCAAAACACAATTCTGATCCTGACCCTCTCGATCAAACCAATGTTTCCCAGCTTCCTAGAATCACCTGGGCCCCACTTTCAACCCACTGAATCATAATTTCTTGAGCACAAGCCCCGGGTATCTGCACTTTCATGCACTCTTTCACAAGTGCTGCATGTTCCAGATCATTGCACTGACCATGTCTCTCCTCATTTGCACCTATCTGCATGTATGAGGCAGCAGGTGGGAGGCCCAGCAGCAACCTCTCTTCATCTGTTTCCTTCTCTGTGAAGCCAAGACGGGCAGGGGCACGATCGCTTCCCAGCATTGTGGCTAGCCTATAACACCTGTTACTCTGACTTCAATTGCAGCGGATGAATGCTTCAGTGACAGAAACAGGAGAGAAATCCCTGTGGCCGTGGGCCTGAGTATCACAGGACTGCTTGTCGTTTTGCTAACAGCATGCCTGGTGACCAGAAAGAGGCCCAGTAGAGGATATGAACGCATGTAAAGCCCCAGCTTCTTCAGAATGTGTAAGGTTAAGGCCTTGGGAATTCTGACTTCATATTCAGCTTAAAGTGAAGGGCTTGACTTTTCTAGTTGTCTGTCCCACCCTCCAAATCTGATTAGGAAACCTAGCTTTTCACCGAAGGGCCATCTGAAGGCTAGCTAAAAGGTGGCCCCCACCTACTTTCTCCTGTTGGCATGGAGAGGCTGTGCCAAATGAATTTGAATTCCATTCTCCACACCTGATAATGCAGGGGGCTGGCTGTGAGAATTAGGGACAAGAGGCAGGGACATGAGCAGGGTGCTTGTGAGGACAAAGCAAATACCCAAAGGGAGAACTGTGGGAAAGACATTTTCATACTGCACAGATTTTTCTTACACATTTTTAAGAGTCTCAATACCCACTTTTTAAAAAATATTCTTTTTAAAAACCCAGTCCATTTCAAAATAGATTCTAAGGTGATTTGAAACTCCTGGATTTCGCCCACATTTTGATTTATTTGAATTACAGATAGTCTTATAAACTATTATTTTTTTAAAAGACGTATTCTATATTTTTGTGATATATTATCGGTAAAGTGTAGAAAACTTCTCAACATTTAATTTTTTTTAAATGTAAGGCAAGTACCAGAAGTCTTGGCCAATAAGAGTCTCAATAAATGTTAGTTCTCCAGTTTCTTTACCTTCAATCGTTGTCTGCTTTCTTAACACTTTTTCCTGCTTTGTCTCTATTTTTCTTTCATTCTAATCTATTCTTATAACTTGTTAATTTGGGCCATTGTGGGAAGGGAGCAGGCAAAAGATAAAACAATTAGAAATGGCAAGCAGATGAGGGAGAGCTACCCTGATTGTGACTCACTTTCCTTTTTTAGCAAACATTTACCAAAAAAAAATGAACCGGAAAATTCCTGATTGGGAGTGATTGATATCTGGAAGAAAAATTCTATTAAAATCAAGCTCCAAATGTTATTTGTGGTTTTCTATTACATTGATTGTTTAAATGGGAGAATTGGGATTTTTTATTTCAGAGAAAGAGGAGAGTTACGGACTTCTGGATGTTAACTCCTTTTACTAACAGGAAGTTTCCTGTTTTTCTACATTTTCCAGAGGTGCCATTCATTATTTTTAACAGAAAATTTATGAAAGTTGGAAAGAACTCTAAAACCACTGTTAATCTGGGACAGGTACTGGCTTTCCCTTAAGCTATTTTGGCTCTCTCCACTTTCTCAGAGGTGAGAGGGTGGCGAGGGCACATAGCAGCTTCAAGAGATCTTCAAGAATCCCTGAAGATGTCTAGAGTGTTAGGAAATTCCTGTTTCCTCCTTACAACAGGAGATGTTGATGAAAACCTGGGATGTGAGGACCCAGTGTTCCCCAGAGTGACCCAGGTTTAACAGTGAGGGCTTAGCTTTGGAGAGGTGCCATCTCTCTCCATCTCCTTGTTGACTCCCATTTCCAGTTCTGCCTCAAGTGTACTCGAAGGTTCTAAACTGAAGAGTATGAGTTGTTTATACACTGTGCCACTAATCATCCTGTAGAATGACTAAAGGAAGGTTCATCCTCTAGTGTGTGGAAATTTCTCCCACAAGTGATGGAAAAACAAATGGAATTAAAATCAAGAGGAGAGGGATAAGACAGCTCACTTAGGTTTAATTTTCCTTCCTACCACCTTCGATGAGTCCTTTGGGATGATGGATGCTGCTGCTTAGACTCATTATCTTCCTACCTACCCCAAAGCCAATTATCTTTAAAATTAATTATAATTAACATTCTAGTAACCAAAAAGAACAAAGTTTTCATTTGAATGACTAATAAATAAATTCCCAGAACTGCCTTATTGTCTCACAGTTTTGCTCACTGTTTTGCAGTAATGTCCAGGGAAGTTCTTCAGGGAGAAAGTGCCGGGATTGAGACTATAGAGAAACTGAGTGTCTGCAAGTAGTCTCCTCTGCCCCTGGGGTTCTGCCTTGTGCTGCCTCCAAGTCTGTCTCTTCGGGCTACAAGGGGCTTACTGCAGGCACCCTGCCCATCGCTTTCTGGGTGGGAGCTGGAGGCTGCTGTGAACGACTCTGGGAAAGCTCGTAGGGGCCTTTTCTGATCTCTCTGGCCTCCCTTGCAACTTGCCTCTAAGAGTTCTGCTGCTTGCCCATCCAGCTGGTTTCAACACAATTTTTCCATTCTGCTGTAAGTAAGCTGTCTTAAATTTACCTCTCTCTCTCAGCGTCCCCCTTAGAGGACATAAAAATCCCCTTAGAGATAATAAAAACCTTCACTAATGCCCACCTGGAGATAACCTATCCATTGTTAATTTTGATGTACTTTCCTCTCATGGATATTGTTTTACATACTGGAGGCCTACAGAGCTTACAGTATGATATTCTTTTTACCTGTGCATCATAAGCTTCATGCTATTAAAGGTGCAAAGTATCATTATTATGGCTGCTATCATGAATATGTTACTAACTCTATATAGTAATTTACTTAACTAGGCTTATTTTTATTGAGAATTTTTATTGTTTCTAGATATTCACAATTATATGATTAAAGAATTACATATGAATTGCATACAAAACAAACTTAGATTAACAAATGTGTATAAACATATACCTGAATTTTTGAGTTTGCCCTATAAATTGTTTAAAATGGTTATAATTTATTCCTTAGTACTAATTCTTAATTTTTAAGAAAAAAGGAACAAAATAATAAATGTAGATTATTTTTTAAATTTTAAAGCATTACAGAAACATATGAAATGAAAAATTGGAGTTAAAATAGTGACGAACTTTTCTCACAGTTTTCCTTTCTCATTATCTAATTAGATTGAGGAATAAAAGATTTTTAAAAAATCACCAGCAGCACTCAAAGAGATATAACCTAATGCAGTAAATTTAAACTGTTGAACAAAAGAGAAACAAGATTCAGATGCTAGAAGAGGGGCGACACAGCTGATTTAACCCTGCCTCCCTAAACACACTTACCCCAGGAAGCCATAGGATGACAGAAAAAAACATGTGAATGTTTATTATCATTCCTAAAACTGGAGAGAAAAAGAGCAGCTTATCTCTTCTAATCGAGGGGAAGTAAAAATGGCTACTGAGAAGACTGGGCAGAGTAAACACAGAGAGGGAGACTAGTGGAAGTGAACTGGGGAGCCAACTCAAACCAGAGGATAGCCCCAGGCTATACCTAGTTCCCAGGGTACAGAAAAGAAGGTAGAATCCAAAATACTAACTGATCTCGAATATAATAAGAAGAAAGGCCTTAATCAACTCAAATGATATCATAGGAAATTTAATATCTGGGCGAGATGCTGTAGCATGAGCAAGATGAAGACAAAAGATGTGACCACTGTTTAAAATTACTGCAGCATGACAACAATACACATAATATAAGATTAAATCGTGGGTGTCGAGTTTTAGTTTTGCAAGATGAAAAATGTTCTGAAGATGGATGATGGTGATGGTTACACAACAACGAGAATATACTTAATGTCACTGAAATGTACACTTCAAAACAATTAAAATGGCAAATTTTATATTATGTGCATTTTACTACAATTAGAAAAATTAAGTTAAAATAAAGGAGGGAGGGTTAGAAAGGAATATATTTGATAAAATAAAAAGAAAACATAACTCAAAGAACAGGGAGAAATCCCTGACAGTTTTCTTATGCTGAAAATTACTTAATAAGAATATGAATTTCATGTAACCAGAGCTTATAGATGAGATGTTATAATGAAAGAGTGATGTGAATAGATTTTACTCCTAAGAAAACAAATTATCAAAGCAACACGCTTGCATAATAAATAGTAATAGTAAGAGTCAGAATAGGTAGAGCTGAAAACTGGATTATCTTCATAGAGAAAATGACTGAGATAATTAATGCAGATAAAAATTAAGATTATAACATTATACGGAAGCTCCTAGGTATGGAAGGTATTCAGACCATCTAACATAAGGATAATTGGTACCTTTGAAGTAGAGTGCTCAAAAATAGAATAAAGATATATCTGACAATTTAAGAGATTTTCCTTAAGATCAGTAATTGAAGTTACAGATTGAAAGAGCATGGTGTACCCCAGAAAAGAAACATTGAGATCTGCTACATCCTTTTTTAATGGCTACTTTATATTCTATTGTATGATTGCACCATTTAAAATTTTTGATGGATATTTAGATTGTCCATTTTGCTCTCATAAAATGGAGATTATTTTAACATATCTTTTTGTAATTATGTTACTATATCTTTAGCATAGATTCTGAGTTGTGGAATTGCTGGGTCAATTGGTATGTGCTTTACATTTTGTTTTAACTTTTTTGTATTTTTTCCAAATCATTTTAATTTCTTAATTTGTCAATGTTCTTTTTTAATCTAATAAATGTATATTTATTTAAAATATAAATATAAAGAAAATTATCATATAGTATAAAAGGGCTTATGAAAAGCAATGTTTTCCTGTCCATTCTCTAAGAGACAAAACATTTAAAACTAATTTTAACAATTTCTTATAATAGCTATCCCCATAATTCTTTTAAAAAATATTAAAAATCTTATCTTACTATTTCTTAATTTATCAGCTTTAAACTTCTTGCTATGCCAGATAGAGATTTAATACTCTTATACTACCTCTTTATGGTCATATCTCTATTTATTATTAAATCAATAAGGTATATATTATTATAGTTGTGTAAACATTGTCCACCGACAAATCAAATACTGTATGACAAGCACAGTTCCTGTCTTGTACGGATTTTGTTTTTTTCCTGGAGTCTCTAGTTACCATTACCTCTTCCCTGGCCCCTCTTGTTTTTTTTTCTTGGATCTCAGGTGAGAATTGGGTTAATGGTGATCTTTGGTTTATTTCAATATCGATTCATGCAAGGACCTCATGGATATATCCTCTTATCTATACGTGAATAAGATATAGGTATAATTCTCCATTTATTTATATTAGGCCAAGCTCCCCTTTATCCCAGGGCCTTCCATCTTTCTCCAGTCAAGATCGATTATATTTTAAATGAACTGAATAAGTATTCTCGAATGGAATTTAAAAAGAGAGAGTTTTGACTGATTTACAAACTTCCACTTTTAAGCTCTTATAATTAGGTCTATTTTAAAAAAATATTTTAGCTCACTAAAAGCATTAAGAAATACTGTAAGTGTGACAAGAAATGTTTTATAAAGTGGATAAATATCACATATTTTCAAGGGATCATGTGTAATATAGTAATACAATCTCCTTTATGTAAGCACATCCCACCTTGCAAAGAGCATGCCTGGAAGAAAATAGAGCTAACCTAATTAAATATCCATTAATTGCTAAGAATATAAGGTTATCTTATTTAATACTCTACCAATCTTATATCGTTATTGCTTACTTTATAAAAAGAAATTTCAAGATTAAATAATACTCCTAAGTTCACGTAGTGAGTGGTGGAATTAAAAGTCAAGCCCAGGTTTAACTCCAAAGTGCTTATTCTTCCTACTCTAGCCTGCTTTCTGGCCTGTCTGCATCAAACCTTACCCGCTGTATTGTATTTGTTTTTTCTCTTAGTGGACGAGTGTTCATCTGACTACACAATTGTGCTTCCTGTGATTGGGGCCATCGTGCTTAGTCTCTGCGCTGTGGGTTTGATTGTCTATGGAATCCGCTTAAGGCGTGAATCATCTGGATACCAGAGAATCTAATTGGTCCCCAGGGGAAAAGAAAATAATAAAGTTTAGACAATTCTTTCATCGTTACCAGGATTTTGGGGACTTCCCTTAGAGTGTGTGTCCTTCCGACAATATAACCCATCTCTCACAAACAGAGTCCAAGCAGCACATCAATTTCTAAGTATTTTTTGTTTTGTTTTTTTATGAAAAATCTAGTGAATTGCTTTTCTAGTGAACTTTATATGAAGAGTGCTTTCTAGTTTCCTTCAAAACATTTTAACCATTCAAAGTCAACATTTGAGATACATTAAAATAACATAATCTGTATGTTACGTTAACATAACAATCACTTTATAAATCAAAGCATCTATTATAATCAACACTACCTGTGTGCATATTGGGTATTTTATCCTGGATCGTTTCCATTTTTAAAAATGCCTCTGCTTTGTCTATAAAATGGAATTTCAGTGCTTTTATTCTTCATGTTTTATATTATAAACATATGCCTGGCAATCTAATAACTCCTTTTTCATGATAAATGTTTTTTTAAAATCATCAAAAAGAACAATATATCACAGGTAGCCTAGGTTTTTGATCTGACATCAACAAGGGGAACAAATTAGCTTTTATTTTTTATCTGAATGACTCCTGCTCCAGAATCACTAAAGACTAAATTTTAGGTGGCTATGAACAACAGAATTAAATTATAAGCAAGAAACAATAATAATGGCTCTAATTATTGAACATATATATGAGAGACACTAGGCTAAGCAGGTTACATACATTTCATTTAATTCTCACAACTCATAGCTGAGTAAACTCAGACTTAACAAAATTAATTACTTAAATGTCATCCAGCTAACAAGGGGCAGAGCCAGAATTTGACTTCCCGTTGGTCTGATACCAAGGTCTCTGGTCTTTTCACTACACCAAGTTGCCTAAAAGAACAATGACACTAAGTGCTGCCCAAAGCCTCATAAAATCATATGCTCCCTTTTCATAGAGGAAATTAATTTATCCAGAATTATGACAGAGAAGGGAGGATTAAAGGAGGACTTGACAGTACCCTGTCTTTAAGTTCTCCTGTCCCTTGAAGGAGACTGGAACTCTTTAAAACATTAGTCAGTTTATCATTTTTATGGGATTGTTGTTGCTGTGGCTTCAAGATGAAGAAATGGCGTAAACTTCTCAAGATATTTTTTATTTCTTTGAAAACACAATTTTTTTTACTGCTAACCAACTTTTCTTTCTTGAATGTAGATCTCCATCTAGTGGTAATTTGCTGCTTCTTCACTTTTATAGCCACATTTTTCTATACTAGTTCACTTTATTCTGTAGAAAAGCCTGCCCCTAACCCGCCCCCCCCGCCCCACAAATGTCTTGCTTGTTGTTACTGCTAAAGAAAGGAGTGAAGTCGAGACATTAGCAGAAAAGACCGTGTGCCCCTAGTGTTCTTTAGTAAAGGAATAATTCAAGTCGCCCCAGAGTACACATTGACTTTCCTGACTTTTTTTATGAGACAATAGGGTTGTCAAGGTCCTGACTTTAGTCTTAATAGAATATTGGTTTGTATTAAAAGTTTTTGTATTATGGAATATTACTCAGCCATAAGAAGAGATGAAATACTGCCATTTGCGACAACATAGATGGACCTCGAGTTAATTATGCTAAGTGAAATAAGCCAGACGAAAAGTTGAAAATCACATGATATCACTTATATGTGGGATATAAACCTAAAAGCAACAAATGAGCAGGACAAACAGAGACTCGTGGACATGGACTATAGGCTAGTGGTTACTAGTGGGGTGGAAGAGGAGAGGGGAGGTAGATGGAGTAAAGGGGGTCAAATATAGGGTTTAAGGGGAGGGTGAAGTGGGCAAAGGGGATCAAATATATGGTAGCTGAAGGAAACTGGACTTTGGGTGGTAAACACACAATAGAATATACAGATGTCAAATGATAATGTACACCTGTAAGTTTGTTGGGGTAACATTTGTTAATTAAAAATTTAAAAAATTAAAAAAAAATAAATTCAAAAAAGTTTTTGTATTAAAACCCTATTTTTGAGATTCATTCATTTCTTCTAATTCAATTTTTTAGTTTTTGTACTGTAAAAATTTTTGTTTACAATCTTAGTGGTGGGCCTTTGATGTGGAGGTTGTCACTTGAATCAGTAAGTTGATAGCCCTCCTGGACCTTCTGGTCCTTTCTGTGACAGGTCTAAGGGTAACTCGCATGTATACAGCACTTCACAGTTTGCAAAGGTCATTTAATATAACTTATTTATCTTCCCACAATCCCATAAGAAAATATACTCAGATGGCTGCTGTGTATGGCCATGTGGGCTGTGCACTGTACTAGGGTTCCTGGCTGAGGGGGTCTGTGGTGGCTGAAATCCGGCCAGCCCCATATTCCATTCACCATCTGTGTGCCCTGTCCTGGGTCTGCCTCTGCCAGGTAGAAAAGGGAACTTCATCTAATTTGCCCCAAAAGTACCTGGGTAAACAGTAGTCCTGATTATATAAAACATATTTAATCTTCTTTATTGCCATTAAAAAACATTTTTAAATCCCCTAATGCTGTAGTAGGTCATCCCTTTGTGACCTAATCTTACCTTAGATATACCTAATGAGCACTCAAGAGGCTACAGAGCTGCTCTACCCTTCCATTGGAGCAAATGAGAGAGGCCAATGTGTCAATATAATAATTACTCTCACCCAAGAAATTGGAAATAATCAGGCCTGCTCCAGAAAGTACCAATGAGTGGAGTTACAGAGAGCACAGCACGCCAGCTTCTATCACTGTACTTCCACTTCCGCTCCTCTCCCTCATATTTGTTTTAATCAGATTTAAACATTACTTACTGTTAAGATAATGTCTGTTTCTTGTACGACTTTGCAAAGTACAGAAAATTGTTAAGTTATGGCGAGGAGGAATGGTGAAATATCAACCATAATTCTACTTTCAGAGACAAACTATTTGGAATGTTAAAAAAACAAAAACAAACAAACAAAAAAACCTCAGTGAGGAAACCTGGCAGACACCATCTTAACCAAGCAATAAAGTTAACATTGCATCATGAGATACATTGACATTGTGTACCTCCTAAGATGATGCACTGAGAAGGGCACGACATCACTTCTGTGATATTCCTGCCTAAAAGGCATAACCTAAATAGAGTCTTGAGGCAATATCAGATGAACTCAGATGGAGAGATATTCTACAAAATGATCAGCCTGCGTTCTTCAAAAATGTCAGCATTATAAGAATCCAAGAAAAACAGAGAAACCATTCCAGATTAAGGGACGTACAACTCAATGCAATGTGTGACACAGTTTTCTTTTGCTATAAACGGTATTATCGGGAAAATGGGGGAGATTTGAATCGGATCTGTAGAATAAATAATAGTATTCTATCAATGCAAATTTCTCAATTTTAATCATTGTTCTGTGGATAGGTAAGAGAACCTCCTTGTTTTAGGAAATAATTAGGAGTGAAAAAGGCATCATGTCTGCAACTTATTTGCAAATGCTTCCAAAAAATGTTAAGTGTGTGTGTGTGTGTGTGTGTGTGTGTGTGTGCATGAAGAGAAAAAGATAAAGCAAATGTAGTAAAATATAAATATTTGAGAAATCTAGGTGAAGGTACTATTCTTGTATCTTTTCTGTAGGTCTGAAGTTATGTCAAAACAAAATGTTTAAAAATAATGTACTTTGGAATAGCTAATACAGGCCTGTGATACCAAATTCAAAAGATGCAAAAGGGTATATAGTAAAAAATTGGTTTCCATGTTATCCCTATCATGGAGCTATCAACTTTTCTTTCCCAGAAGGTATCTCTGAATACTAAGCATGTGTGTATTTTCCCTCTCCTGTTTTTATACAACAGTGGAATAGTAACCACAGTTCTGCTATTGCTTTTTTTCACTCATCAATAATATGAGTACATATAGTGCTCATTCTTTTTTAGTGGCTGTATAGTAATTATATATATATACACACACACACACACACATACACACACACACATCCATTTATTTAACCAGTCTCTTTTAATCAGTTTGCTATTTCCAACAATACTACAATAAATTTCCTTAATCAGACATCATTTCAATCATCTCTGAGTATATTATTAGGTGAATTTCAAGAAATAGCTTTGCTAGGTCAGAGTTTGCGAATTTGCAATTTTGATAAATACTGCCAAAGTACTCTGCATAATGGGTAATGATTGTGCTCATTTTTACTCATCGCAAAGTAATAGTCCTCATACTCCTCACTAACTTCAGTGTGTTGTTAAACTTTTGGCTAATGTGATAGGTGAAATATGGTATATCATTATAGTTTTAATTTGTATTTCTCTCATTTGGTATAAGGTTAAGTGCCTTTTACATTTGTTTCCTGTTCTTTAAACTCTTCATATTCTCTTTTCTCTTTGTGCTTGTTAGTCCCCCTCCTGCCTCCAACACACACACAACTTTTTTGAGGTACAAACATAAAATTGTATACACTTAACGTGTATGATGTGATGGTTTGGTTATGTATACACTGTGAAATGGTTACAACAATCAGGTTAATTAACACATCATCACCTCACATAGTTAACTTTTGTGTGTGTGTGGTAAGAACACTTAATATCTACTCTCTTAGCAAATTTCAAGTGTACAATACAGTATTATAAACTATAGTCACCATGCTATACATTAGATCCCCAGAATTTATCCACATTATAACTTTTTCTTTGGTCAGCATCTTCCTGTTTCCATTTCCCCCACCCTTCAGCTCCTGGTAGCCACCATTCTACTCTCTGTTTCTATGAGTTCTTATTTATTTATTTATTTATTTATTTTTTAGATTCCACATAAAAATGAAATTACAGTTTCTGTCTTCTTCCGTCTGGCTAATTTCATTTAGCATAACGTCCACCAGGTTCATGCATATTGTCATAATGGTACAATTTCTTTCTTTCTCATGGCCGAATAATTTTCTCTGTGTGTGTATGTGTGTGTATACTGTATTTTCTTTATCTATTCATCTGTCAAAGGACACTCATTTCGTTTCCATGTACTGTGAATAATGCTGCAATAAACATGGGAGTGCAGATATTGCTTCAAGATACTGATTTCATTTCCTTCAGACATATACCCATGAGTGGATTGCTAAATCATATGGTAATTCTTTTTAATTTTGAGGAATCTCCATATTGTTTTCCATAATGGCTGCACCAATGTACATTCCCACCAACAGTGCATGAGAGCTGAATATGTTTTCTCCATATCATCACCAACACTTGTTATCTTTTGTCTTTTTAATAAAAGTCATCCTAACAGACGTAAGGTGATATCTCATTGTGATTTCGATTTACACTCTCCCAATGATTAGTAATGTTGAGCACTTTATTGTGCAGGTTTTGGCCACTTGTGTGTCTTCCTTGGAAAAATGTCTATTCAGGTCCTTTCCTATTTTTAATTGGATTATTATCTTTTTTTGTTATTTAGTTGTTTAAGTTCCTTATACTGTTTAAGTATTAACCCATTATCAGATGTATGTTTTGCAAATATTTTCTCTCATTCCATAGATTGCCTTTTCATTTTGTTGATTGCTTCCTTTGCTGTGCAGAAGCTTTTTAGTTTGATGTAGTCCCACTTGTTTATTTTGTCTTCGTTGCCTTTGCTTTTGGTGTCTTATCTAAAAAATCATTGCTAAGACCAATGTCAAAGAGCTTTTCCCCTATGGTGTATGACAGGGATCCAGTTTCTTCTTTTGCACGTGGATATCCAGTTTTCCCAACACCATTAGTTAAAGAGACTGTCTTTTCCCCATTGTGTGTTCTTGGCATGCTTGTCAAAGATTAGGATTGCATATTGTTGATTATATATTCAAAGATTTATTTCTGGGCTCTCTATTCTGTTCCACTGGTCTCCTCATATTCTTTGATGATTTTCTCTTGTATTATAGATTTTTCTATTGATTTTTAAGAGTTATTTATACATTAAGAAAAATAGCCCTTCACTCATGATGTTATAAAATTATTCCCAGTTTACCATTTGTTGTTTTCTACACATATGTTTTGCCACATAGATTTAAAAAAAAAAATTATATAGTTGAATTTTATTGATTCTTTTTCTGTTACAGCTTCTGAGTATTATGTTATACTTCAAAAGACCTTTCCTACTCTAAGATCTCCCATGATATCTTCTGGCACTTTTATATTTTCATCTTTTATAGTTAATCTCATTTTGGTATTAAGTATGAGGAGTAAAGATTCAACATTTTTCCTGGAAGGCTAGCCAATTGTCTCAATACCACTGCTTGAAGTAATGAATCTTAAAATCTAGAACGAATGTTGTATTTTATCAAAGACCTGTTAAGCATCTATGAACATGGTAAGATTTTTCTTTTAAATTATTAATAAGATTAATAGATCATATTAAATAAAATTGAATCATCCTTACATGTCTGGAATAAACCTCACTCAGTCACGGTGTATTATTTTCACATGCTACGGGATATTTCAGTTATTAATTTATTTGGTATCTTTCCATTGATATTTGTATGTGAAACTTGACTATAGGTGGGTGGGTGGGTGAGTGGGGGTGTGTGTGTGTGTGTGTGTGTGTGTGTGCATGCACGCATGCACGCATGCACGATATCTTCCTTAGATTTTGGTATCAATGTTATGCTTACTTCATAAAAAGAATTAAGACTTCCATAGCACTGGAGTCAACTACTCTTTACCATTTGGGTAGAACTTCCTTGCGAAACAAGGTAGGCCACCTGCTTTGCCGGTGGAGGCGAGGGTACTAGGAAAGATGGTTCTTTGATGATAATGTGCTCTAGTTCTTCTATGGTAATTAGTTGATTAGAATTTCTTTCTCTTCCAGGATCTATTTTGGTAAACTGTATTTGCTTGTAACATTATCCATTTCATTCAAGCTTTCAAGTTTGTTTAAAATTGAGAAAATTAGACTCTTACAAATCTATACTTTGTTTTCTAGATCTGAGATTTTTTTTTTTTTTTTTTTTTTATTGTGGCAGGAATTTACCTCCACCCCTCCTGATGAGATTAGGTAACCATTTATTTTATTAGGTGTTTTTTCTAAACCTCTGGGTTTATTACTCCTTTGATATCAGTTTTCTTAATTTATTTTCTTCTATCTTTACTAATTTTTCTATTCTGCTTTTCTTACGTTTTTGTATATTCTCTAACCTTTGAATTGGATGTTTAATTTGCTTTCACTATGAATTTTCTTATGAGGCCTGTTGTAGCTATATCAAATAAGCATCTACATGTAGTCCTTTCAGTATCTTTTTTTTCTAAATATTCTGCAATTTTGGTTTTGACTTCTTTCTTTTCCCCAACAGTCAATTAAAACAGTTTCGAAAGCTCAGGAAGTTTTAAATTTTTTTTTAATTTTAGTTTAGCTATTTATTTTAATTTAGCTCTTTTCCTTCATTTTCTAGGAACACTAGATTATTTCGTACCTTGCTCTCCACCTCATTTTACTTTTTGCCCACGACTCCGCTTCTGCTATTTCCCCGCGGCTTTACTAATGAAGATCATAAAGGAGGAATCTTCAACCTGAAGCCCGACAAGAACGAAGAAACCCCGCAGGTGAAAAGAAACCGCGCTCCCCAACCGTGACTTATATGCAGGATGAGGACAGAGCCAACTCCTCCCGGAGTAGGCCTGGAACGTAGCAGGCGGAGGAGGGAAGGACCACACCTCCGTGGGCGGGTGGCCCAATTGGCCAATCACCGCACTGAAGTCCCGTTCTGTTTTTTTTTGATTGGTTTTGGAAGAGACCCACCGCCTTGGGATCCGCCTGTTTTGACCTGGACGGTGGCCAGCGGAGGGCAAGAGCCTTGCGGGGCGGAGCGTAGGTCTTGCTGTGCGTGGAATACAGCTGGTGTGCGGAGGAGTCAGAGAGTCACCCACGGACTGCAGCGACATGGCGGCGGCGTCTATGGTATCGTTGCTGCTGGGGGCGGCAGAAAGGAACCAGTGGCAGCGTGTCCCAAACCTGCTGCTGCCGCCGCCGAGGTAACAGCACCTTTCAGGGGGTTTCTGCTTTCAATCTGGGCATTAGAAGATGTCCCACACTCAGTCTTTCCTTTTCTTCTCCCTTCTCCCCATCCACCCTTCAGCCTTCAGTGTGCCTCTGTTTTTCCATTTATGAAAAGTGAGGGAGGAGAGGTGAAGCTGGGCCTGCCATCTCCTGCTCCACTCACCATAAGGTCTAGGATAATGGTTGTACAGCTCCTGTTTACATTGTGCTTTCTTTTCACTCCTTTCCCTATATGGGGAGCGTTGTTATAATCCCGGCTCTGGTGAAGCCCAAAGCAGTCAACGACTTGTCCAAGATGACACAAGAGTAAGAGGTGGAGCCAGGATTCCCTCAAAGTCCCTTTCGGTTCAGCTATCCCCCAGCAGGAGTCCAGTTCAGACAAAGACTCTGGAGATCTTTCTCCTTGTTGGAATGAATCAAGTTAACAAAAGCAAATTTACCTTCCAGAGGGCTGAGAAGTTGTTTTGTCAAAAACTCTCAATTCAAGTTTAAACAAAGCTATCAGATAACTAATTCTAGCAGCTAACCTGATTTCACATCATTTTCTAATTTTGAGCTGTAAGCTTTGGTGACAATAACTTTGACACTGAAGATGCCCTCATGCTTCCAGGTAGTGGGCTGCTTTATCTTCTTTTGCTGCATCATCATCAGAAGCAGCATTTTCCTTTATTCTGGAAAGACACCATAGCTTAAGTGCTGAAGGAAGGCAGAGGTCTCAGCTTTGCTAACTCACTAGGTGTGTGAGCAACCTCGGACGAGTTATTTAATATCTCTATGCTTCTATTTCCTGACCTAGGAGGAAATGATGACACTGGTACCTACAGGAGATACTAGTACCTTGGCTCGTGCAAATTAAATGAATTAATACGTAGAAAGAGGCTTAAACAATTTGAGCGTGTGAATCAACAATCCATAGATGTGGCCTTTGCAGACTCAGCCATTAGGTCAAGTTTTTTGTTTGCTTTTATTATCCACAAGTTGTTGTAAGTGCCTTGGATTTTCAGATCAACTTAATTGTAGGACTCATCGTAGAGCAAAAGAAGACAGTAAAAGCAGTGTTAGTGCCCTTCTTTCTCCGGATTTTTATTAGGGTTCCAAGGCTCTTTGTTGTACCATTGCAGAAGCATTTTCTCTTTCCTCTCAAACCTCAACTATTGTGTATAGAACTGTTCTTAAGTAGCTGTCACCTGAAAAGTGTCAGCATTGTAATGGCATACAGAATTAAAAATCTATCTGTATAGAGGATATTTACATTTCTAATTATATCATAATTCTCTAGTAACTCAGAGAAAAAGAAATCTAATGGTAGAATTGTAGAAATGAGAATAAGCTAGTGTAGAAGTTATCTTGATCAGGGTGGAATTATTTTATGGAAGCAACTTCTTAATCTTCGTTTTTAAGGGATTATTTTAAATTAAAGCTTAGATAATGGTGAAAAAAGGAATAGCCCAATCAGACCATTGTTGGGAGAGAGGATTATGATTAAGTGGTGTGTATGTGTGTGGTTGTCTGTCTGTCTGTCTGTCTGTCTTCACTAGAAAATAGCAGAAGAAAACTTTAGGTCAGCAATGGCCTTGAAACTTAAGAATCTTAAATTGGATTTAACAAAAAGCAGCCATTTTATAGACACTGCTACCTAGGACAGGCCCTGAATTTTATCAGAAACCTATCTGGAGTTTGATGAGAAGATGCTATGAACTAGAAAATACCTTATAAAGAGTAGGAAAGTTGATCCATTTCCCTGAAGACTAAGAAACTGAGGTCAGCTGAATTGGTAAGATATGGGAAAGTGGTAGCCTCCTGAGGAGGTCATCTTGTGGAAGTCTAGTGTTAGAGCTGTGGGTTTTCCCCTCTGCCCTTCATGGATGACAACATCTGATTGAGATTGCCCTTTAAACCTGTCATATGAGTGGATTTAGTTAGATTGGCATGTTTTAAACTGTAGTTGGACCAGCATATTTTATTTAATAAAATAGGACAGAATGTAATAGAATAGAAACAAAATGCAGGGAAAGTCTTTTATGAAACGTCTGTTTTGTGTGTGTACCTGGTTGTGAAGTCAAGTACAGTTTTTACTTTGGGTTCTAGTCAGAAAAGTTTGAAAAAAGCTAAACTAGATGTTCTTGAAGTAACTTGGCTTGCCAGTCAGTCACCTTTACTTTCTGGTCATAGGCCAGCCTCAGAGGCAAACAGTTAAATGATTCATTCAAGAACACGTATTACCAGGGAGAACAACCAGAACTTTCCACAGAGAAAGCCTTAGTAAATCACTTTGTAGGCTTAAGGTTTGATTAAGATCATATCTGGACTTGGTTTCAAGTGTTTAAAAATATAGATAATTTTGAAAGAACATCGACTGATCTTGCATATCGTGTTTAATTATCACTACATTTGGATTCATTTTATAGGAGATGGGCTTGGAAGCAAAGAACTATGAAGTATGCAGCAACCACAGGTACTAACAGTCTTTGTTGTACTATTTGGCTCTGCTTCAGAAAGGGAAATGTTTAATTTCTTAATTCGTGCATAATAGAATTAGTTCTCATGTAGTTTTCGAGTTTCGGATTTTTGTGATAATTTTCTTAGTATTGAGTCATTGTTTTCACCTCTTTTATGTCAGATCTCTTGCTGCTGAGTCTAAAATATGTAGGGAAATAATGGAGAACATTTTACATTTATGTTATTATTTCTGTCTGACTCATACTGTATTGAATTGAAGAACATAACTACGATGTTGTAAATCAGTGCTTTATAATATTGATTTTCAAGTAGCAGAAGCTTTTTTACAAATAAAATTTTACATGGACTTCCCAACGATAAAACATTAAAGTATAACTTCTAGTCGATTGGGTATAGCCCCCTCCTACATGCATACTTAATCCCAGCAGCCCCAGTGACCTGTGACAGTTCTTGGGCTCTCTAAATCCCTGTTGAAAAACATTGTTTAAAACTATATAACACCTAATTGTTGAGAAAAATAACCATTATAAACTGTCAAAGAACATTTATTTTATGTGTAATGATGGAAGTCGATTTTATATATTAATACAATATCATGTCATTATAGCACTGATGCCAGTGATCTGGTGCAATATTCATTTGAATTTCGAAAGAACCACACACTCTTGTGTTCAGAGCAATAGAGGCAGTGGAGCAGAGTGTCAAAGAGCTCAGATTCTGGAGTGAAGCCAACCTGGGTTCAGATCTTGGATCTGGTTCACATCTTAGATCCACCATTTCTTTAGCTGTATAATTTCAGGAAAGTGCTATCTCTTTCAATCTTAACTTCTTCATTATTGAAATTGAGATAATAATAGTAATAATATCTATTTCATATGATTATTGTGAGGATTTAAGTCCAGATAGAGTCTTTAGCACAGGACCTAGAACATAGAAAGTACTATGATAGTTTATTTTTTAGCTATTTTAATTTGATCTTTGACATAACAAAGCATCTTTTAATTTTAAATTGAAAAAGCTGAGTAATTTAAGAGTTTGTGTTAATAAGGGTATCTTGAATTTCAGTGAAAGGAAATGCACTGTCTAATATTAGTTAAGATGTTATTTTAGGCTCTGTTATGCTAATTTAACCAAAACTAACATTTACCAGCTGGTTAATGTCATAGAATAATTTCACATTCTCATTCCTTGCTCCCAGTAACATTAGTGTATGATTTTAATGGTGTTTTAAACAGGACGAAACATTACCAAAGTCCTTATTGCCAACAGAGGAGAAATTGCCTGCAGGGTGATGAGAACAGCCAAAAAAATGGATATACAGTCTGTGGCTGTTTACAGTGAGGCTGACAGAAATTCCATGCATGTAGATATGGTATGTTGTTAAACACTAGAAGTCAAATTTTGTAAGTGATTGTATTTGTTTAGTGTGTCAGTATTTTGTTCTTCTGCTTAACAGTTTATATGTGCTAGTACGCCCATCCCTCAATTTATATGGTATATTTTTATGCAAGTTTTTTTTTTTTATGTATACACGGTAAATAGTCCCCCTATTTATGTGGACTTTTTATACATGGTTTCCATTTATGCAGTCTCGTTTTATACAGTTCTTTCTTTTTTATTTCTATTATTGGCATTTACTCTTTCTAAAAAAAAAACAGTAGCTTAACTCAGCAAAGAACTAATGTACAAAGCACTAATACCTAATAACATACAATTATTAATGATCTTCCCATCCATTGGACAGCAAATAAAAAAAAAGCTTGGTTGACTACTGATGTTTATTGGGATTGGTTTTACAAATGTTTTGCTGTAGAAGCTGAAAATTATATAAAGGATAATCTCTTCCTTTTAAAATACTTTTACTTTTAGATGATGCAACTGTTCGCCCACACAGTTTAGAACATCTAAATATAAAAGTTGTATATTTACCACCAAATACAACTTTCTTGACCTGACCTTTAGATCCAGGCATTATTTCCATCTTTAAGATTAATTATATTAAATGGAGTTTTAATGACATTTTTAATAAACTTAAATAATAGATAACTTCGATAATGAATCACCTACAGTTACAGAAGCCTGGAATAAATACACAGTTTTAAGTTGTATCAAGAATATTGCTTTAGCTTTGAATGATATAAAGCCATCAACTTTAAATGCTTGCTGGAAAGCAGTATGGCCAGAAGTGGTTGTATGGGAATATGGTTCCAACAACTGGCATTATTAATTTATTAAGTAAATTTCAAGATGGCAGCTCTGACGATTAGTATGTAGATGATATTGACAGATTACTTGTTTATCACAAATTAACTGCTAATAAATTAATTCACTTAATATCTAAGGCCCATCCTGCCAACGGCTATGACAGTGATCATGAACCAGTTTTATTCACTGCAGAAAATACTTACAAAGCTTTCCAATTGGACACGAAACTGGAAACTGCAATTCTAGATATTGATCCAAACATCCAATGAGCCTTAAAATTTTGAACAGATTTTTAAAAATGTTGCAGTGGATATCAAAGAATTTATGAAAACTTACTAAAAGACGGGGATGGAAAAAAATCATCTAAAAACAAACATAAATAATGAAACTGAAGTAGTAAGTACTTCCAAATATTTCAAGCAATGAAGATAGTGACTTTGTGCTAATTAAAAAGTTTGGTTGAGATTGACAGAGAATAAAATTTTAATTTTTCATTAGCATTTTTTTGTGAAAATATGTGAAATAAATATTTTTATGACTTATATTGGCCTATTTCTTTAGAATTTTTTTTTTTGTACTAGTGGACTCTTTTTACACAATTTTCTTCCACATAAAATAAAAGAGGTGTGGAATGGGTAATCCGCAAAAATTGAGGGACCAGTGTATTAAATACCGTTAAATACTCAACAGTATTTAAGTAGGTAAGTTCAAACTGCTCACTAATAATTCCTCTTGGGAACATTTTTCAAACATAACACTAGTGGAAGTAAACAGTCTGCTGTGGTGTAGCTGACTTACAAGCAAGGTTCTATCATCAAGGATTGGTTAAAACAGTTCACCGAACATGGCTGATGCACAGACCACACTTTGAGTGGTACATATCCAGATCCCAGATATACATGGGAAAGAATCAAGATTCTAATTTTAGTAACTACCACTTACTAGCCAAGGGATCTTAGACAAATCAGTTAATGTTTCAGAGCCTTGGCTTAACTGGAAAATTGTAACTAAAAGGACTCTATTCCTCTGAGGTTTGTGTTATCAGTTAAAACTAGCTATTCTCTTATCCACCAGACAGGACCCACCATAGATGAATTCAACTATTGGCCTTCTTTATGCCCACAGCAAGACTCCAAGCACTGACATAATTTGTGGTGATCAGCTTCACCTAGACTTTTAGCACTGCACAGCAGGCCCATGCAGCTCTCTAGACACTTCTTTCTCATTCTATGAGTAATTCCTGTTTCTTTCTGTCATAAGGCACTACAATTCTAGTGTGTGATTTATATATAAAAATCAAGTTTTGACATTGTCACGCAAAGATTCCCAACCTGCTTATTTTGATAACAGATATGAGCTGGTACTTCAATCTTGCATTGTTCTTGGGGAGCCAACATTTTTATTTATAATAATAAGATGACCCTGAAGCAGTTCAATGTAGTATACTAGGTATGTGGTTTTTTAAGTATGTAATATCTCTTAAATAGGCAGATGAAGCCTATTTCATTGGTCCTGCTCCTTCTCAGCAGAGCTACCTTTCCATGGAGAAAATCGTGCAAGTGGCCAAGATCTCTGCTGCACAGGTAAGAGTCATGAAGAGATTTACAATATAAAAGGAGGAAATATTGTACAATTTTCACAAAATCATTTATAGAACTCATTTTCTATTTTTAGCTTTTCCTGAGATTTTTACATTTGATTATTCAGTTGTAATCATAAACTAGGCATGTCCCTTCTCATTCTTCAGCCACTCTACCTTCTTACTGAATCTTGTACACTTTACATCATTTTAGGAAATTGGAGGGAGGTTCTAAATTATAAATTAAAATTAAGAGAGAATTCAGCCCTTTCACCTTCAAAACCAGATCTTAGGAACATTGTATCCTTTGGAGAAAATAGATGGTGCTCTTATTTACAGAGTAAAATGTAACCAGGAAAAATCTTTTTCCCTGTTGACTTCCCAGTTTCACTCTAGGGCCCCACTACCCGCTTTTCCAATATTCCACACTCAAAACTTTGATGTTATTATATCTCTTATTCATCCTTCAAAATAAAATCAGGCAGTGGGGGAAATAAGTAAGTAAGTAAGTAAGTAAGTAAATAAATAAATTATAAGGAACCAACTTGTGCTGAATCTTTTTTTGCATTGTCTCCGGAAGTAGTTCTTTTTGATCAAAAATCCAGACTGTTATCTGGATTTTTGATTCTCAGCTGGTTTCCCTACTTCTGAATCCGTACCTATCCAATGAATTCTCTATACTGCTATGAATGTTTTTTAAACATTTTTTTCATTATTATCCCTTGCTCTCTCTCTTTTTAAAAATAATCTCACCCGTTTCTCGTCCTATTTCCCAGTGAGTAAATAGTCAATGGTTACAATGTTAAGTTCAGAGACTTCAGCCTAACATTTAAAAGGATTTCTAATATTTGTCAAAACGTATCTTTTATTTCCAGTTCTTTATTATAGCTACAATGAACTTTTCTCCATCTCCTTTACACGCTATGCTTATTTCTTCCTCTAAATATTTGCTTATATTGTTCCACCTACCGGAATGCTCTTTCCCCTTCTCTTATCATTCATACATTTATCTCTCGGGAAGCATTAATTGATCTCCTGCTTTGTGCCAACTTCTAAGCGTAGATGTAGCAGTGGATAAGACACAATTTCTACCCTATGAAGCCGGTCTTTAGTAGGTGAGACAGATAATAAATACTTAGACAAGTAAAGAAATAATACACTGAAGAACGTTATAAGTATTGGGAAGAAAGTAAAGGAGAATGAAGGGATAAAGACTGATTAAGAGATGCGTTTAAATAGGGTGGTCAGTGGAGGCCTCCCTGAGGAGGTGACAGTTGAAATGAGACCTAACTGATGAGGAGCCAGCCATATGAAGAACTTGACAAGGAAGTTTCAGGCAAGTGGGATTGCTAAGACTTTGAAATGAAAATAAGCTTGATGTTCAAGGGAAAAAAATATTCAGTATGGATAAAGTGAAAGTGGTGAGGGGCTGTGTCATTCAGTATCTAATCAATAAAACCGAAATTTCATTAGAAATTTCAACAGAGGGAATTTAATTTAGAAATTAATTCCACCAGTGTTACAGTGCTAAAAGAGAAAAAAAAAAGTTTGGTGAAATTAGCCAGTGATAAAAGGTACAAAAATTGACAACCACCCCTTGGGGCTGGAGAATAGGTTGGAGTAGCACCTTTGGCAACTGTCGCTCAGATCTCTGTGAAGGGGCCCGGGCTCAGGGGGCATAATGAAGCTGGTTCTGGGAGTTCCAAAAGAAGCTGAAGCCTGGAACTGGGTGTGAGAGTAGGAAAGCTTCCCTGCTTCCAGTTTTCATGCCATGACCCCTGCTGGCAGAACCTAACAGAAAGCCTGCTGTCAAAAAAGGTTATTTGCAGAGCCCTATCACAAAGCATAGTGGAAGGTTAGATTTGGAGCAGAGAAAACCAGCTGACACAGGAAGAAAGTGGTAGCAGATGATGAAGCTGAGAGGTAAAGGCAGCATCATTTAGGATAGTACAGGCCTTGGTAAGGAGTTTGCATTTCACTCTAAGTAGCTATTAGGGTATATTAAACTGGGAAGTGAAGTGATCTTCTTTACATTTTAGTAAGAACTTTGTGGCTGCTGGTGGAGAGTAGACAAACTAGTGGTGGGATGGGGGATAATAATATGTAGATTTATATATTCTTTTGGAAATCAGGTACTTTAATGTAAATATCACTTCATGTACTTAGCATGTGTTTCAGCATACATGACATAGTATAATTACGTCCATTTTTCAGATGTAAAATTTAATGCACACAAGATTGCATGATATCCCAAATCTAGTCTTGCTACTCAAAATGTGGTCCATGGCATCATTTGTGAGCTTGATAGAAGTGCAACTCTTATACCTCACCCCAAAACCACTTTAATTTACATTTTAATACATAATTTGCATTTTTGTCAAGATCTCCAAGTCCTTTGAAAGCAAAACTTGTCTCATCATTGAAAGATAATTAAACAAGAGTCTCCTGACTCCCAGCCCTGTTTGTTCCCTGTTCATGAGAACTTTGTTGCCTCACATTTTGGGAAAAGGGAAGGTGTTGTTTAATCAGAAGTTTTAATTAATTAAAAATAACTTCCTGTAGGCCAGCCAAGTTACTTATTTTATCATTGCTTTCTCTCCTAATCGACCTTCTCTTTGGAGGTAAAAATCCTCTCCCTTTTCAATGATGGTTTGCTGAAACCATTTTTAAGTTTAAATAACAACCCTCTCACAAATGTACGATATGCTAATTCCAGGGAATTTGTCAGCTAGGTGTCTATGTGAATTAGTATTATATTAGATGCTATAATAACACAAACAATGAGAAAAGAATAAATAGTTTCACACATTTTGCCTGGATATCCAAGATTTGAGATGGCTTGCAAACATTAAGATAGTGGTTAAAACAAAGGTTAAAAGCAAAAAAATAAGTAATGTAGGACTATTCTTGGGGGATAGAAACCCAAGGAAATCTACTTTAGTTCTTGACTGCTCTGATCAAAAAGGAAATTTGGTGGGTTACAATTTATAAAGCTCTGTAATAAAAAGATACTTGCCAATTAGGGGAGCAAGCCTAGCTCTAACTGACTTTAGAAGAGACTTATTGATCATTCTAATAAAAGTATTTAACAATGTGTATAATGATTTTGAAAGTTTGCTATAACCGTAGAGTTGTTCTTAATGGGGTTGTTTTGACATAGGTATTTTTATAGATGCTAGAGCAGACTTTACAAGTGAGCTAACTTTCTGTTTGATTGCCTGGTGACATGACTGTGTTGAGAGAATCTGGACGATATAATGGTAAGCATTTTCATTAGGCTAGTTCTCAATTGTCTCAGACCCTCTCTGGCTGGGAAAGAGGTAGCCGTAAGCACTGGCTGTAAATTATAATCACCTTAGGAGCCTTTTAAAGAGGTGTAGTGCTTTAAGGGAGGGGCCTATGGTAACTTGGAGGGGAACATAGAGGGGTCTTCTGGAATGCTAGGGATGTTTTGTTTCTTCATCTGAGTGCTGGCTACACGAGTGTACTCAGTTTATGAAAACGATGTAAAAGCTGTACACTTATGAGGTGTACTTTTGTGTATGTATATTATTTTAGTGAAAAGTTACTTTTTTGTAGGCCTCATCCCCTCAGTTATCTCAATTAGCTCCCGAGCATGGATGTTTTGTAAAAGCGCTCCAGTTTTTTTAATGTGCCACTAGAGATGAATAACTTTATTACGGGCATTTCAAAATCATTGTCAAATACCTGTAATGAATATAGCAAGTTTGGGAAAAGGGAAGATGTTGTTTAATTAGAAGTTTCGATTCAGCAAATTGGTTGATCAAAAGGAAATCCATGTGTTAACTATCACAGATGTGGATAGGAAATTCTTGGTAATAAGAGTTTAAAGAGTATGACTCGTTCCCTCTACAGTGGCTAGGACACATCTCCTTTCTACTTGACGGCAGAGCCACCACCACTACCACCGACTTTGGATCTATATATATATGCTCAAGCATAGAGCAGACTAGATACAAACTGAAAGAGTGGAAGAAATTGTTTTGACAGAGATTTCAAGGTAGAAATGATGGTCCATGGCATCATTTGAGAGCTTGATAAAAGTGCAGACAAGTTTTCTCTTTCCTGTTAAAGGCGCATTAGTACTGTGGAATGAACACTGTGAACAAGCTTGCAATTCTGTGATCCACCAGGAAGCTGAGTACATGCCTGACAGCTAGGGAATTCGCCCACTGGCAGTAGTAGTAATGTTGGTTTTTCCTTTATGACCCATTTAAATGCTCAAAAATACTATGGTTTGGATATATGAAATTGTTCTTTTAGAGAAGAATTAAACTTGTCGATGCCATTCTCAGAATGTATAGTTAAACTTATATGCACAAGTAGTTAGCTGCTTTTTTTTTTCTTAATTATGAAGAGAGAGTATTTATTTAGTTCATCAGAGTTCTATCAAATTAGGTATCTTTAAAAAAAAGGAGACAAAACATCATTGAGTAAAAGTAAAGAAATCCTAAATAAATGAATACATACATCATTGGAAGACTCAGTATTGTTAAGATGGGAATTCTTTCCAAATTGATCTATAAATTTAGTGCACTCTTTATCAACATCCCAACATGCTTTTTTGTAGAAATTGACAAGTCGTTCCTAAAATAGCCAAAGGACCTAGTATATTGTTAAAACAATTCCAAAAAGACTAACAAATTTGTAGGGTTTAGACTCTTGGATTTCAAAGCTCATTATAAAGCTACAATAACCAAGATAATGCGGTATCAGAAGGATGAATATATAAGTCAATAGAACAGAATAGAACGTCGTGTGTGTGTATGTATATAGTCAATTAATTTTTTAATAAAGGTGCTAAAGTAAGCTGCTGTTTTCTTTCCTCTGTTTCTTCCCTTTTTCCTGTCAGTATGTTTGCTCTTAGAAAACATGCTGTCTTTCAGTCACTGATTTTCTTCTGTGAGCTAGAAAGGCAGATAAATAAATTTGTTAAAACTGAGTAAGTTGCAAGTAGCTAGGCAAAAGTCTGAGAGTCCTCTTTCACCAAAGTACATGTAGACTTTAATATATGACTTTTTGTTTGCCTCTTAGCTTTTTTTTAGGAAGGTGACATGGGCACATAATGAGCTGACGATAAATGAGGTATTATTGTGCTAGTGCGCTCTTTTCCAACTTTTGGGTACCATGGTTTCAGTGCTAGGCCAGCTTTATATGAAGGCAGAGTCAACAAATACCCCTTATCTTTATCCCTACTTACAGATATTCCTTAATGTTATGACCTAATAGCAGTATTATTTTAAATTAAAATACCGATTCTTCTGTTACCAGGGAATGGAGACTTAATGTTTAATGGGCACAGAGTTTCCGTTTGAGATGATGAAAATGTTGTGGAGATGCTTGATGGTAATGGTTGTACTACACTGCATACATACTTAATGCCACTGAATTGTACACTTAGAAGTGGTGATAATGGTAGTTTATGTTATGTATACATTACCACAATAAAAAAAAAATACAATTCTTCTGGTTCAGGTAAGGCTCTAGAACTTTTGTATGAATGCTTCATACATCTGTTTGGAAACAGATTTTGATAGAGACCATAGTGTACTTCTATCACTGGGGTAGTGAGAGGCTTCCCCAGAGGAAGATGACTTCACCTGCATCACAGTTTGCCAATGGAACACTAGTAAATTTATCTTTTTATATCTCACTTCTAGGCTATCCATCCAGGATATGGTTTTCTTTCAGAAAACATGGAATTTGCCAAACTATGTAAGCAAGAAGGAATTATCTTTATAGGTCCTCCTTTATCTGCAATTAGAGACATGGGAATAAAGAGGTATGAGTTTATATCTTTTAAATATAACCATAGGAGGGTCAATTGAAATGGTTTGTTTTACCTATAATAGACATTGCTAATTATACTCTTTTGTTGTTATAAGCATAAGTTATTTATCTGCCACTCCAGCGAATTACAGAAAATATTCAGCTAATTAGTATATCTAACCAACATGTTAATTCTTTGGGGGGAGAGAAAAACAAGGTGAGATGAGATACCACATGAAAAACTGGATAGAGAAACATTAACATATTATAATTTTGTATTAATATTTATTGTCTCAGACAGTAGTCCTTTCTTTCTCTATGGGATGTTTTCTTTAAATAGTTCCATTGTATTTTATAGACTGTGCTATATTTGAAATATTTTACAGAATTGGGGCATCTCATTTTTTTCATTGTTTGTTTTTGGTTTTTTGTTCTAAAGCACATGCAAATCCATAATGGTTGCTGCTGGAGTACCTGTTGTAGAAGGCTATCATGGCGAGGACGAGTCAGACCAATGCCTGAAAGAACATGCTAGGAGAATTGGTTATCCCATCATGATTAAAGCCATCCGTGGTGGAGGAGGAAAAGTAAGATTATGCATGCTTGCGTTTTCCATTTTAGGCTTGTCTTTTTGTTTTGTTTGTGTTGTAATCATAACTATCTTTCTACCTTAGGGTATGAGGATTGCTAGATTCGAGAAAGAATTTCAAGAGCAGCTAGAATCAGCACGGAGGGAAGCTAAAAAGTCTTTTAATGATGATGCTATGCTGATTGAAAAGTTTGTGGACATGCCAAGGTGGGTTCAGCATTTTATTCTGCCTCAGATTTTTTAAATTATATAAAAAAAAATGCATGCACATTATATAAAATATAAAGTTCTAATAAAATGTAAATACATAAGTCCCTCAATCCCACTCCTTTAATGAAAGGTTACCCCTGTAACCACTTTTATAGTATGATGTGCATCCTTCCAGGCTTTTCCATGTGAATAGAAACATTTATACATATGCACAGAAAACAAAATATATACAGAACAGTGAATAGAATCTTATATAATATTTATTATATGCTAAGACTATATCATAGCTACCTTTCCATATCAGTAAATATGGCTCTACCTCATTCTTTTATTGGGCTTAATGGTTCAGTGATATTGGTATGCCATTAATTTGTTCAATTCATTTCTTGTTGATGAACTTTTCAAAATAAAAAAAATTCTTGTATGAAATTAAGCTGCATTTTACAGAACTCCATGAGCATCAGTTGAGATGCTCAGAAAATGGAAATAGAAAATGGAAATTGAATTTTATTTGTGATATGTTAACAAATTATACTAACAGCTCACACTTACATGGTGCTTATCATGTGCAGATTCTAAGTATTTTACATAGACTAACGAATCTTACTGTCCTAATTCTAATCTAATGCTTACAAGAACCCCATTAGGTGGGTACTATTCCCGTTTTTTAGGTAAGGATACTGAGCAACAGAGTAGTCATGTGACTTGCCTGAGGTCTCCTGGCTAGGAAGTAGTGAAGCTTGGATTTGAACCCCGGCAGTTTGATTTCAAAATTCATACTTGAAGCCACTGTACTAAACTGCTTCTCTAGCTACCATGATAACAAATGCCATGTAAATTTCTAAGTTTTTTTTATTTTCTGGAATTTCATTTTCATGTCTATTCCTTAAAATATGATATTGATTATAAAGCTTCCTATATAATAGGTTTTGTGGTAATTTATATGTATAGGTATAGATATAGATATAGATATAGATATAGATATAGATATAGATATAGATACATAGATATAGATATAGGTACATAAAGATATCCTATAAGTCAAGTGTCTTTATAAAGAATAATTCATTTAGGAATTTACCTTGAAGGTAATGAACTGAAGCTTCAGGCCCTTCCTTTGCATGAGCCTCTTCCAAGATCCTCTACCTAATTTTGTATTCTTTATTGTTTTTGTTTCAGGCTGTACAAAGCTTAGGACTGTCCCTGAGCATGGCACATAAGTTAAATTCATTTAGAGTTAGTTAAAAAAAAAAAATGTTAACCTCAAAATAGTCCAGTTGATTAGGAGAGCACAGCATATGCCATCTGTTGGTGGGAAGTAAGAAAAAGACAAAGGAGGTTCTAAGGTAAATTTTTCAAAAAAATATAGGCTCACTATCCAGATTGGCATACTCTTGAGTTAGAATTATTTTGGAGATATCAGCTAGCTATTTCAGTGACTGTAATTCAATGCCTACAACATATTTTTTTAAAGTTGTAAATTCTTTCCTTGTGAAATATTAGCTATATGTTACCTCACCTTGTAATTTTTTTCCTCCAATATCTGGAAACTCCTGGAAATTAGGCTCTGCTCATATATTTCTTTTTAATTTTCTCCTATATCAGGGGTCCCCAACACCTGAGCTGTGGCCCGTTACCGGTCCATGGCCTATTAGGAACTGGGCCGCACAGCAGGAGGTGAGCAGTGGGCGAGCGAGCGAAGCTTCATCTATATTTGTAGCCGCTCCCCAGCGCTAGCATCACCACCTAAGCTCTACCTCAGATCATCAGGCATTAGATTCTCATAGGAGCACCGGTTCCTAGTGCCAAATAGGTTGGGGACCACTGCTCTATATAATACCTGGCATACTACTTTCTTCATGATAGGCATCAATAATATTTTTTGAAATATAGAAGTAATATGACTACATTACAAACTTTTGGAAAGTACAGAAGTTAGAAAACAAAGTCACTCATAATCTCATTCTCTAGGTATTAGCATTTCTATGCTGTATTTTCTAGTAATATTATAATATTATGCTAATCATACTGTATATACTGTTATATCTTGCTAAATAATTACCTGTTGAATTAATGGCATGCCAGAAAGTTTTCAAGGTGGTGCTGATAACTGAGAAAAGTAGATACCAAGGTGTTTACAAATTTTATCAGATTTGTAAAAGACTCTCTTTAAGAATAAAAAATTAGGTACAGGATCCAGGAAGAGGCTCATGCAAGGGAAGGGCCTAGAGCTTCAGTTCATTACCTTCAAGGTAAATCTCTCTCTGGTCATGGTTCCTAAATGAATTATTTTTTATAAAGTCACTTGGCTTTCAGTATATCTGTATCTTTATCTATATATCTATATATCTATATATATCTATAAATCATCTGAAAGGCTGGGATAGAAAATAGTCTTCAAAGTGTACTATCTGGAGGGTAATAAAAAAAAATCAGATTCCTCCCTCACTTCATATTTAATATGTATTCTAGATAAATTAAAAATGTAAATAGGAAACAAAAAACTTTAGAACTTTTAGAAAATATCAAGTTGTTCCTGACAGAATCCAGCTGTATCAACCTGTCTTGCCAGACCTCAGCAGTGGGTAGTTGGAGTGGCTATGATTTTATGTACCACCTGGTTCTCAGACACTGTGCTCCAGAACCTCTAAGTTAGATAAAGCAACAGGAAAGTTCAGTCAGCAGCAGGAAAATAACACAAGCAATTTGATGAATACAGAAATCAAAACAGAGAACACTGATCTTTGATGATCTTCCTTTGTAAGCAGCCAAAGGAAAAGTATTTCTGGGAACTCAGAATAAAAACTGTGTTCTGCTCCTGGTGTGACCCCCACATGTTCCTTTTAGAACCTGGAGTCCCTGCTATAGTGTCCTCTTCTCCAGAGCAGCTAAAAGATACAGGAGAGTCAGTAGAAGTGGTAGAATTTTACAAACTATACAGCTCCCACATGTAAAGAGCTTGGAAGTTGTTACTCACATTTGAAAAGTGAGTAAAAAGCTGAACAGAATAAAAGTCAGTGAGGTCACAGGGTAAACCACCACTCTAAAATCTGGGCGGGCATGTGAATACGGTGAATCAGCTGAGATCAGCTTACAAGGAGCAGAAGATGCTAGAATCATAAGCTAGTAGGAACACTTACTTGGGAATTTTGAAATATTACTGGAGGCTGAGTGTGGGCTAGCTTGATAGTGAGAAACTCCTTAGAGCCAAGTGTTAGGGGGACCCCCAAATTTTCATGGGTTTTATTTCTAGAACCCTATCAAAGTGAAAATCTGAGAAAAATTTTCTCAGGGGGAAGAGAAAAGTAACCATTTTGAAAAAAGTCCAGAGCACTCTCTTCTCAATATCAAAAGCCAGCACTCCAAGGGAAACTTTGCCAGAACATTTTCTGTCCATGGGAAAGGGCTGATAGCCAAATCTAATCTCTAACCTTCTTGTTTCACCTAAGGGAGAAAAAAGGTAAGAAACACTTCTGAAGCACAGAGTCACAGGCCCACTAAAACACTAAGATTTAATCGTTAGATTATAGAATGCTTTCCCTCCCCTACCCCTTACCATGTCACCAGAACTCCAGTATAACAGTGGATTATAACGGAAAGAGCTGCAAGACATGGACACTACTTAAGAAGCAGTTTTTAGGGAAACCCAAAGACAGCAGGAGAAAACAAAACAAGAATGTGTTTGATGGACTCATCAGTAAACTGGACAGAGCTAAGGAAGGGATCAGTGACCGTGAAAATATGTCAATGGAAACTTCCCAAATACAAAGATAAGTAAGAATAAAGAAAAATATAACATAAAAGAACTACCCAAGAACTGTGGGACAATTTTAAAAAATGTAACATGGTATTTGAATAGTACAAGAAGAAAGAAATGAGCGGGAGAATGATTTCAAGTAATAATGGCCAAAATTTTTGCAAAATTGATGACAGACACCAAACTACAGAACCAGGAAGGAAGTTCAGAGGACATCAAACAGGTTAAATATCAAAGAAATTTAAAAATTATATTCAAACTTTAGGAAAACAAACACAAATAGAAAATCTTGAAAAAGCCAGAGAGGAGGAAAAACACCTTACCTATAGAGGAACAAGGATATGTATTACATCAGACTTCTCACCAGAAACCATGCAAACAAGAATCAAGTAGAGCAAAATGTATAAAAGTGTTGAAAGAAAAACAAACAAACACAAACCTAAAGTTCTATATGCAGTGAAGTTATACTTCAGACATGAAGGAGAAATAAAAATGTCCTCAGACAAAAATTGAGGGAATTTGTCACCAGTAGACTTGCCTTGCAAGAAATGAAAACAAAAGTACTTCGAAGAGAAGGAAAAGTGATACAAATTAGAAACTCAAATTTAATAAAGAAAAGAACATTATAGAAGGAATAAATGAAGGTAAAATAAAATCTCTTATTATTCTTATTTGATCTCACAGTTAACGGTTTGAAATAATAATAGCAAGAATGTATTTGGTGTTGATGGCTTGAGGATAAATAAAAAGAGGAAGAAAGGTCAAGAAGACATCCAAAAGGAAGAGATCGGCTCCTATTTTGTTGGACAGGTGGAAAAATTTTCAAATGGAATGTTCAGTAGGAATGATATATCAAGAAAACAAATTCTTCTGAGTGGTTGAATAAAGTACTTCATGAGGTGAACAAAAAGGAACACATATGAGCCACTGTGCTGAAGAGTACATTTACAAGAATTCCCAGGTTTTTAAATTTTTTCTTCTATGTTTGACATTTTTATTTTTAAAAAATCTAAAGGGAAGACATTTGCTGATTACTTGTTTCTGTATTATGGTGGCGAATATGCGAGGTGAACTACGGTGCGAACATATCAAAATAAGCCTACTGAGAAGAATGCTTTTGTGTTCACCAGATGGTCTGTGTTAGCCTTGTTTTTTTATTATATGCATTTACCCTTAATATGATTTCTGTTTATAAAATAATAACTTTACTATTTATATGCAACATTGAAGTGCCTTTGTTTTTTTTTTCTTTTTTGTGATTTAATGTTAGTATAGTCTTAAAAACTAATGATCCATATTAATTTATTTCTTAACATTTTATGATGAGCCATTTTAATTTTCAATCTGCCATAGTTTATAAAATCTGACTGTAAAAGCTGATCTTGAAAAACCTCCTTATCATAGAATGTTTTCATTGGTTTTTTAAGGATATATGAAATAAGACTATAACTTATAATTTTGATGTAGTAAGATTTATCTGTCTTTCCTTTAACAGTGTGTACTTTTTGTAACTTGCCCCTATTCTGAAGTCATAAAGATAGTCTCCTATGTTTTCTGTCTTTTCTTATTTCCCAGTCATTTCATTTTTTCCTTTAATATTCATCCAATAAATGGAAAGGTTTTCATCAAGTGTTTACAAATTTAACTATAGTTGTGTTTCTCAATTCATATCCTCTATTTTGAGGTGAAAATATCCCATCTTACTTAAAATAAAAATAGAAGAATCCTGGTGACCTTGGCCAACAGTTTGGCTCAATGAATGTGATATTTGTCATTTATAACAAAGTATATTAACATCTGCATTCGCTTTTAAATAGACATGTAGAAGTCCAGATATTTGGTGATTACCATGGCAATGTTGTGAACTTGTTCGAAAGAGACTGCAGTATACAGAGGAGGCATCAGAAAATCATCGAGGAAGCCCCAGCGGTAAGGACCTTGTGAAGAAATTTGTAGGCTTCTCTATAATAGAAACCCCAGTCACTCTGATTTTCACATCAGAAATCCGTAAAGCTAGTATTTCTCCCTAAGTCCTGCTGGACAACCACTTCCCAGCAGTGATGTAAGGATAGGGCCCCACCACAGTGTTAGGGATGAGGAGGGAATTGGTGCTCTGGGGCTGCCATACAGAAGACACAACAGGACCATGTTCCATCTGGATAGTTTCTAGGAAAATCTTCGCTGATCCAAGTACCTTCCTGATAGTCACTTAGTAATTGTCTTGGTTATCAGATAGACTATGACATTACTTCTGTCCAAGCAACCCATATTTTACTGAATAATGGCTCAAAAGCACAAGTGGAGCGATGCTGATAATTCGGACATGCCAAAGAAGCTGTAAAGTGCTTTCTTTAAGTGAAAGTTATGTATGTATAGGAAAAAAGAAAAACTTATGTAGAGTTCATGAATCTTTGGGGTTTCAGGGACACACTGGAGGTCTTGGAACATATACCCCACAGATAAGAGGAGATTTCATATATGTTTTTACCAATATGTATTTCTATTAGGTCAGGGATCTGAAGTTTCTGATTAATCAGTTTGTTATTCTCACATTCAAATTTTAATTTCTGTTGCAGAGTATATTATACCTTTTGAAGTAAATGTCAACAGTAATTTTAGTAAAATGTTATTTTCAAACAGACTGCTTAAATATATATCTTTAGAGCACAGTTTTTAAAATGTTAAAAATTTTGCCTATTTATTGACATACATTTCTTTTTATGTGCCTTTCTTATTAACTTGGAATCTCAAGGTTCACCATTATTCCAAGATAATTATTGGGCAAATGATTTAGATTGCTTTATCATCTTAAAATACCAGCAGAACCATTAAATAGTTGTCAATTAAACAGAAATTGGGACAGTTAAACTGTAGTATAGGACAGTGTTTCTTGATGAAATGTATAACATTAGCTTTTTATCTTTATTATCTCTTTAATGCAATATTTGATACACAGAACTGTAATATTGAATCTTAATGGAAATTTTTAGTGGGGCTAGGTACTAATGGAAATTTATTTTAAATATTTTTCATAGCCCGGTATTAAACCTGAAGTAAGAAAAAAGCTTGGAGAAGCTGCAGTCAGAGCTGCTAAAGCTGTAAATTATGTCGGAGCAGGTTTGTTAAGATTTGTTTCTAATAGAGAAGGAGAAACAATTATTTATGTTTCAGAGGCAAAAGAAACATGTATCTCTTAAATCAGTGACTTTCGAACTTTTTTGACATCTACAGAAAAAATGTATTTTGTATTGAGACCCCATATTTACACATGTGTTTGTATTTATATTCAGATTTTTGAAAAAAATATTTCACAAAATAGTACTTATCCTAATTATGTATAATACTATTTGATATTTTTTCTCCTATTTTAAATTAAAATCACTAAATTGATTTTTTGCATTTTAAAAACTAATAAACTTTATTTTTAACAGCAGTTTTAGGTTCACAGCAAACTTGAGCAAAAAATACCGATATTTTCCCACACACACAGTCTCCCCACTATCAGCATTCTACATTAGAGTGGTACATTTGTTATAATCAATAAACCTATACTGGCACATCATTATCACTCACAGAAGATAGTTCACATTAGGTTTCAGTCTTGACGTTGTACGTTTTGAGTTTGGACAAATGTTTAATGACATGTATCTCCCATTGTAGTATCATACAGAGTGGTTTCATTGCCCAAAAAATCCTGTGCTCTGCTCTTTATCCTTCCCTGCCTCCAACCCCTGATAACCACTGATCTTTTTATTGCCTCCATAGTTTTGCCTTTTTCCAGATGTTATATATTTAGAAGTATACAACATGTAGCTTTTTAAGATTGGCTTATTTCACTTACTAATATGAACTTAAGCTTCTTCCATGTCTCTTCATGGCTTGATAGCTCATTTCCTTTCAGCACTGAATAACATTCTATTGTCTGGATGTACCACAGTTTGTTTATCCTCTCACCGACTGAAGGACATCTTGGTTGCTTCCAAATTTTGGCAATTATAAATAAAGCTGCTACAAACATCCATGTGCAGATTTTTGCATGGACATAAGTTTCAATTCATTTGGATAAATACCAAGAGCAGGATAGCTGGATTGTGTGGTAAGATTATACTTAGTTACATAAGAAATTGCCAAGCTATTGTCAAAGTGTATATACCACTTTTCATTCTTAGCAGCAATGAGAATTCCTGTTGCGCCACATCCTCACCAATCCAGATTTTGACCATTCTCATAGGCATGTAGTGGTATCTTCTTGTTTTAATTTGCATTTCCCTGATGAAATATGATGTGGAGCATCTTCTCATATGCTTACTTGGCATCTGCTTTATCAATGATTTCTTCCATGGACTGTGCATTTTTTGTTCTATCTAAAAAAGCATCACCACATATGAGGTCATCTAGGTTTTTTCTTGTGTTATCTCCTTGGAGCTTTGTAGTTTGGGGTTTTACATTTAGGTCTATGATCCATTCTGAGTTAATTTTTGTGAAAAGTATAAGATCTGTGTCTAGATTTATTTTTTTTGCATGAGGATGTCCAGTTGTTTTAGCATCATTTGTTGAAAAGACTACTTTGCATCATTGTATTGCCCTTTCTCCTTTGTCAAAGATTGGTTGACTGTATTTATGTGGGTCTATTTCTGGGCTCTTTATTCTGTTCCATTGATCTATTTATCTGTTCTTTCACTAGTACTTCATTTTTTTGATTACTGTAACTCTATAGTAAGTCTTGAAGTAAGGCTGTTTCAGTCCTCTGACTTTTGTTCTTCAGTATTGAGTTGGCTATTCTGAGTCTTTTGCCTCTCCATATAAACTTTAGAATCAGTTTTTTGATTATCCATGAAATAACTTTCTGGGATTTTGATTGGGATTGCATTGAATTTATAGATTAAGTTTAGAAGAACAGACATCTTGACTCTATTGAGTCTTCTTACCCATGAACATGGAACATCTTTCCATTTATTTAGTTCTTTGAATTATTTCATCAGAGTTTTATAATTTTTTAATATAAATTTTGTATAAAATTTGTAAAATGTAAACCTATTTGGGGGGATGCTAATGTAAATGTATTTTTAATTTCAAGTTCACTTATTCATCATTGATGTATAGGAAAACAATTGTATGTTAATCTCACATCCTGCCACTTTGGTATAATTACTTATTAGTTCCAGGAGTTTTTTGTTGTTGTTGATTCTTTCAGATTATCTATATATGTGATCAAGTCATCTGTGAACAGATAGTTTTATTTCTTCCTTCCAAATCTGTATACCTTTTATTTCCTTTTCTTGTTGCATTAGCTAGGACTTCCAGTGCAATGTTGAAAAGGAGTGGAGAGAACATACATCCTTGCCTTATTTCTGATCTTAGTGGGAAAGCTTCTAGTTTCTCACCATTAAGTATGATGTTAGTTGAAGGTTTTTTTGTAAATCTTTATCAAGAAAATTCCCCTCTGTTCCTAGTTTGAGAGTTTTTATTATAATTGTATTTTGGGTTTCGTCAAATGCTTTTTCTGCATCTGTTGATACCATCATGTGATTCCTTAGCCTGTTAATGTGATGGATTACATTAATTGATTTCCAAATGTTGAACCAGCCTTGCATACCTGGGATAAATCCCAGGTTATGGTGGATAATTCTTTTTATACACTGTTGGATTTGATTCGCTAATATTTTGATGAGGATTTTTGCAATTTTGTTCATAAAAGATATTGGTCTATAGATTTCTTTTCTTGTAATGTCTTTGTCTGGTTTTGGTATTAAGATAATGCTGGCCACATAGAATGAGTTAGGAAGTATTCTGTCTGCTTTTATCTTCTGGAAGAGATTATAGAGAATTGGTATAATTTCTTACTTAAATTCTTTGTGGAATTCACCAATGAACCCATCTGAGCCTACTACTTTCTGTTTGAGAAGCTTATTAATGATCGATTCAATTTCTTTAATAGATATAGGCCTATTCAGATTGTCTGTTTCTTCTTGTGTTGAGTGTTGGCACATTGTGTCTTTCAAGGAATTCATTCATCTAGGTTATCAAATTTGTGGGTATAGAATTGTGCATAATATTTCTTTATTATCCTTTTAATGTCCATAGGAACTGCTAGTGATTGTCCCTTCTTTAATTTCCGATATTTTTGTCTTATCTTTATTTTTCTTTATAGCCTGGCTAGAGGCTTATCAACTTTATTGATCTTTTCAAACAACTAGCTTTAGGTTTTGTTGATTTTCTCTATTTCCTGTTTTCAATATCATGTATTTCTACTTTAATTTTTGTTTCTTTTTTTCCCTGCTTACTTTGGAGTTAATGTGCTCTTCTTTTTCGAGTTTCCTAAAATGGAAGCTTAGGTTATTGACTTTTTAATATGGTTAGACATAGTTTTTTCTCTTAAATATATGGATTCTATGCTATAAATCTCCCTCTAGGTGCTGTTTTTGGTGCATCTCAAAAGTTTTGATAAGTTGTATTTCCATTTTCTTTTCTTTTCTTTTTTTGTTTTTTTTTTTAATTTTTACTTAAAAAAACCTTTGTTTTTTTTGGTAGCATTGGTTAACGAAATCCAGTAAGTTTTAGATGTACAGTTTAACAGTAAGGCATATATATGTTGCATTGTGCGTTCCCCTCCCATAGTTAGATTTCTTTCTCACCACATATTTGACCCCTTTTACCCCATCTACCTCCCCTCTTCCTCTCACCCCTGCCCACCCTCTGGTAACCAGTCCATGAGTCTGTTTGTCCTCTTCGTTTGTTGCTTTTAGGTTTATATCCCACATATAAGTGATATCATGTGGTTTTCAACTTTTCTGTCTGGCTTATTTTGCTTAGCATGATTATCTTGAGGTCCATTCATGTTGTCACAAGGTATTTCCATTTTCATTTCATTTCTCCTGAGTTCTTTTTGACCTGGTGTTATTTAATAATGTGTTGTTTCATCTACAAATATTTTGGGATTTTTTCCAGCTATCTTTCTGTTAATGATTTTTTAGTTCAGTTTATTGATTTTTAGTTTAATTGTGGTCTAAGAGCAGACATTGTATGATATTTATTCTTTTAAATTTGTTACAGTGTTTCTTATGCCCCTGCATGTGGTCTATCTTGGCAAATGTTCCATGTAGCTTGAGAATATGTAATCTGCTGTTTTTGGATGAAGTAGTCTATAGCTGTCAATTATATCTAGTTTGCTGATGATGCTATTGAGTTTAATTATTTTCTTACTCATTTACTGCCTGCTATATTTGCCTATTTCTGATAGAGAGTGTCAAAGTCTCCAACTGTATTAGTGGTTTCATCTACTTCTCTTTGCAGTTCTCAGGTTTTGCCTCATGTATTTTGTCACACTGTTGTTAAGTGCATACACATTGAGGATTGTTATATCTTCTTGGAGTATTGACCCTATATCATTTTCCTTCTCTTTAAAGAACTTCTTTTATCATTTATTGCAAGGCAAATCTGCCAATAAATTCTCTCAATTTTTGTTGATCTGAGACAGTCTTTATTTCTCCACTTTTGAAGGATAACTTCCCAGGATACAGAATTCTAGTTAGCGATTTTTTTTTCCCCTCGCAAGGCTTTAAATATTTTACTCTGGTGTTCTTGTTTGCAGGCTCTGGTGAAATAATTTTTCTTTCTTTTTTTTTTTTTCAATACTTTTTCTTAAAGGCAGATTTTGTTAAGAACAGAACAGCATACTTCACAAGGTTCCATTTCCCCTCTCGTATCTGGAAGCTCACAGAGATTTTTCTCCAGTATTCACTGTGAGGACCTGGTAGAGCTCTTAGATGTCAAAGTCACAAAAGTATGAGGATACCCTTCCCCCTATTCCCATGACTAGGTTCCCATGGGGTTATTAAGTCTCAGAATGTCCATACTGAGCCTCCAGCAATTCATCGATTACAGTCCTGGTTTTCCTATTCTGGTGCTTATTCCTGCAAAGGTTTTTGCTTGTAAATTTCTGGACAGCAAGTTGTGAATCTCTGTATCTGCCTATCTGCCTCTCTAGTTTTGGGGGCCCTGATTTGTCTTGTGACCTCACATCTCTGATGGCTCTAAGAAGATTTCTTGATTTTTTTCAGTTTTTTCAGCTTTTGTTGTCAGGACAGAATGGTTACTTCTAAGTTCCTTACATGCTGGAAACTTGGAAGACTTCACTAAATTTTTACCATCCGCTAATGAATGGTGACCCAGAGTTTGAAAAACAGTTTTATATTACAGTTGACTCTTGAACAGTAGAGGGGTTCAGGGCACCGACCCCCTACGTAGTAGACAATCCATGTGTAACATTTGACTCCCCCAAAACTTAATTACCAATAGCATACAGTTGACTGGAAGCCTTACTGAGAATATAAGCAAAACAGTCAATTAACACATATTTTATATGTTATATGTATGATATACTATATTTCTTACAGTAAAGTAAGCTAGAGAAAAGAAAATGTTATTAAGAAAATCATAAGAGAAAACACATTTACAGTACTTTACTGTATTTATCAATACTATAAGTTTACATCATCTGTTAAGAAGATGAATCTGTCAGTACCTACATTAATATGGTCTTATATGACACAAAACACCATAAATGTTATACATGTTAGATATCAAAAATAAAAAGATAATATGAAAAACAAATTAATATTTATTTACAGGTATAATAATTCATACATTGATAACAAAGAAGCTGCAATGTGATTGCTTTGTGGTAGCCTAGTGCAATTGATATGAGTGCTTCACAGTAGCCTAGACTATACACTAACAAGTGCATCATAAAATTTTTATGACATACAGTATTACAGTCACATTTATAATACAATATTGGAAACATTGTTACTTTTTTTAAAAAACCACTTACCTGTGGTGATAGGCTGATACCCACCCAGTTGCTCCAATTATGTGTGAGAGGCATACTGTACAGTAATGTAATTTTTGAAAGCAAAGTTATAAAACAGTAAGAAAAGTACCATTATTTGTTAATTTTATACAAAATTAAAATATGAAATTCACTCACCTTATGCCTTTGTAAGGATAGACTATCCACTTCAATACAAGGCTTGCACACAGTGTTTTACATGACGAATACTTAGGCAATGATAATGACACAAAAACATCTCTTGCAGTTCTTGCTCTTTAGTTGTTAGATTTTCAAACGAAGACAGTCACACACATACAAAATAGATAAGTTTGTTAACTATATAGCATGATGATTATTTACTGTTCATTAAGTGGAAGTGGGCTATCTAAAGTTTTTCATCTTCATTGTCTTCACATTGAGTAGGCTGAAGAGGAGGTGGAAAAAGGGAGTTTGGTTTTGCTGTCTCAGGCCTGGCAGAGGTAGAAGTCTGCAGAGGAGGTAGAAGAGGAGGCAGGAGAAGCGGACACATTCAGTGTAACATTACAAAATACGTCATAATTTCTGTCCAACTTTTTTGCTTTTTTAGTTCTCTAAAAATGTTTCTATGCGGTACCAATCCTTCTTCATCATTTGCTTTAGTGCCCATATCATAGAAGGGTTCATGTCATGAAAGAAGTCTAAAGCAATCTTGAATAACGAACCCTTCTGCCAAATTGTCTAATGTCGATTTGTTTTCTGGCACTGCTTCTATATCTTCCTCGCCATCTGGCACTGGTTTGGAAACACTTACCTCCATCAAGTCATCTTTAAGTTCCTCTAGTGTTGTATCTATTCGCTCTTCAATTTTTCCAAGATCCGTATGTTGAAATGCTTCACCCCCCACTTTTTTCCCCCCATATCCACAGTGTCTTTCGTGATTTCCTTGATTGGCTCTGTCATGAATCCTGTGAAATTATGCACAACATCTGGGCACAGATTTCTCCTGCAGGAATTTGTTTTTCAGGCTTGATGGCTTTTTTTTTTTTTTTTTTTTTTTTAATAACAATGGCATCTTAAATAGTACACTCTTTCCAGACTTTCATGATATTCTGTCTGTTGGGTTCCCTTCCATAGCACTTACAACCCTTTCCATAGAGTGCTATGTGTAATGAGCCTTAAAGGTCCTTATGACCCCCTGATCTAGAGATATTGTGTTTGAGGGCAAGTAGACCACTTTGATGCCTTTGGTGTCAAACTCATGGTGTTCTGGGTGGCCTGTGGTATTATCCAATATCAGAAGAACTTTAAAAGGCAGTTCCTTACTGGCAAGGTACTTTCTGACTTCAAGGACAGAGCTTCGATTGAACCAGTCCAGAAAGGGGGTTCTCACTGTTCATGCCTTTTGTTGTAGTACAACCAAAAGACTGGCAGCTGGTGTTTATCTTTTCCCTTTAAGGTTCAGGGGTTAGCAGCTTTATAGATAAGGGCAACCTTGATTATAAACCCGACTATATTTGCATAAATAGTGGACTTAACCTATCCTTTCCCACCTTAAATCTTGGTGCTCGCTTCTCTTCCTTCCTAATAAAGGTCTTTTGTGGTATTTTTTTTTTCAGGAATAGTGCCTTTCTTCTACATTGAAAGCCTGTTCAGGCAGATATCCTTTCTCCTCACTGATTTTCTCAGTGGTGTCTGGGAACTCATCTGCTGCCTCTTGGTTGGCAGAAGCTGCTTCTCTTGTTACCTTGATATTTTGTTACCCCAAACCTCTTTCTAGAATTATCAAACCATCTTTTGCTGCCATTAAATTCTCCAGCTTTAGAGCCTTCGCTGTCTTTTTGCTTTAAGTTGTCATATAATGACTTTGCTTTTTCTTGAATCATATTAGAGTCTATAAGTATGCATTTCTTGTAGCAATGCTACACCCGTATAAAAGCTGCATTTTCAGTATGAGATGAAAAGATATTTAGCAAAAAGTGCAAGGTTTTGTACCTGCTGGCATTGCTGCAGCAGCAGCTTCACAAATTTCCTTTCCTTTTTTTTTTTTTTTTCACAATTGTCCTTATTTTGGATCCATTTACCTTGAAATAGTGGGCAACCACAGCTGCAGACCTTGCTCTATGGTACATACCAAGCAATTCGACTTTTTCTTATAATGTCATGACTTTCCTCTGCTTCTTGAGAGCACTTCCATCATCATTAATGGCACTTTGTATGGGTACCATGGTGTTATTCAAGGTTTACAATTTTGCACTAAACACAATAAAAAATATGCATGAACTGTGAGAGGTCACTTTTCGTTGCGATCCACAATTTACTGAGAGACAGACTGCTCGTGGGGAGATGATTAGTGTCACATAGCATTTTAAATGGATACTCACAATACTTGAGCTCACTGCAATAGCAACAGGAGATGGCTGCAAAGTTATTACAGTAGTACAGTATGTATTACAGTTAATTTATGCAGTTATGATTTAATGCTGCATCTTTAGATTTGTTTATATTTATCTCGACTGCAAATGGCATCGTATACAGTCTATAATTGTGTGTGTAAGTTTAGATAAATTTTAACTTTTTTTAATAGTTTGTTGGATACTTTATGGTAGTAAATGACAAAATAGAGTAGTATCTACATATATTTTATGCATTCATGACATACCTTTTTCTCAATTTTTCAATATTTCTATGCTACATGTTTATCTATAATTTTTTCAAATTACCTCAGATCTCCAAAAATTTTTCCAATATGTTCATTGAAAAAAATTCATGCCTAAGTGGACCCGCACAGTTCAAACCCATGTTGTTCAAGGGTCAGTTGTATATGGAGCTAACTTTAGGCTAAGTGAAAGAAACTCAAACACAAAATACTATATTCTATATTTTATTTATATGACATTCTAGAAAAAAAACTAATGACAAAAAGCACACTCGTCATTGTCTGGAGCCAGGAGCTCAGGGAAGGGACTGACTGCAAAGGGGAACAAGGGAACATGTTGGATGATGGACACGTTCTGTACTTTCACTGCAGTTGTGGTTACATGACTGTATTCAATTACTGAAACTCAGTACACCTATATTTAAAATGGATAAATTTTTATACCTTAATAGAGCTGGGGGAAGTTTTGTAGTGCTTAATAAAATGCCAATAGATAAGACATTGTAAACATAAAATTGAGTTGCTAAGCAATTTCCATGGGTCACTAGCAAAAGAACTTGTAAAGGAAACTTCCAAGGGCCCACAATCAGGAAAACAAAAAAAATGTATTTTTCTTTATAAGGTTAGAGTAACATAGGACGTCACAGGGGAAGGTTCCCAGGGATCCAGGTGCAGTGAAGCAATGACACATGGTCCAGCCATCTTCTCATTGCTGTGATAGCTGAAACTGATTCATAACTTGGGCTTACCATTTGCTCAAAACCCAAAGTATATTTTTCTGTTTCAAAATTTCATATGACTTCCTGTCTTTGACTGAGAATTATTTATTGCTGTAAACTGAGAGTTTTTTTATGGAATACAAAGTGTTTACCTTTGAATAAAAGCGGTGGTAAAATTCTGTGATACATCACGGAAGGTTTTTATTTGCTACTGATTATCAACTTTTGAAATATGACTATTGTATTTTATCTTTTAGGAACGGTGGAGTTTATTATGGACCAAGAGCACAATTTCTACTTCATGGAGATGAATACAAGACTGCAAGTGGAACATCCTGTTACCGAGATGATCACAGGAATTGACTTGGTAGAGTGGCAGTTTAAGGTGGGGATACTTTTCCTATTGAACATTGGTCTCGAGAATACAGTACCCGATGGCCTCCTAAAAGAAGGTGTCACCTTTGGATAAGGGTTCAATTCTTGCTGGTTATGATGAGGATAGGAAAATGAGAGGTTAAAGGTGACACTGCATTTGATGCTATGTCATTGTCACTGTGGACACAGATTCCTAATCTGTCAGTTACCATCATTTCCCTTCAGACGTGGAGCAGCCAGCAGGTGAGCTGCTGCCGCTGAGACTTTCTTGTGACTGCATCATCTCAATGCCAAAGGCTTGTACTGTACATGATGCCACATTATTCTGGGCCAGTCCGTCATTAGATTTTAGAGGCAGGACAGATATTAGCCAAGGTGAAATGAGTTAAGGCAGAGTTGGGAATGAAGAACCAAGGCAATGGTCTAGACCAGGGGTCCCCAACCCCCGGGCTGTGGACTGGTATCTGTCTGTGGCCTTTTAGGAATCGGGCCTCACAGCAGGAGGTGAGCAACGGGCAAGTGAGCAAAGCTTCATCTGTGTTTGCGGCCGCTCCCCAGCGCTAGCATCACCGCCTCAGCTCCACCTGAGATCATCAGGCATTAGATTCTCATAGGAGCACCCATCCCTGGTGCCAAAAAGGTTGGGAACCGCTGGTCTAGACCAATAGAGTGAGTGGTCCATTTACAAGAGCTGACTTACAAACTGTTGCTGACCAAGGTGGGATAAGTATGGACATTCACAGTAAATATTTAGAAGTTTTTAAAGCATTTTTGGCATTGCTATGATAGATCTACTGATTTTACAAACGTGTAAGTCCGTAACTGTTCCTTTATTATAAATAGTGTGAGAGGCGCTGACCTAAACCAGAGTTCCACAAAGCATATTATTTTGAATATTATAATAATAATAATAACTTAATATGTTTTTTGAAAATAATCGATTTTAACAGCCTTTTTTAAAATATAAAATAAAAGTTTTAAGTTGTATAAAAATTCTAGATCTCTTGGGATTCTTGGTTTGTATATATCCTGAATTTAAATTGTTTTCATGTCGTGATGCTAAAGTCTTGATTATTTTGAGAATTTTGTCTTTTCAGAACTTCTGTGGACAATAATATGATGTTCCTTTTACTATTTCCTTGGGGGTGATTGGTGGTTTTAATTGAGCTGAAAGATTCTTCTGGGCCCCTATAGCCTTGGGAGCTAATGAAAACCAGGCACATCAGGCTAGTAAGTGTTAGTGGATGTCAAGAAAACTTAGTGGATTTAGATACTTCTGGGGTGCTTATATTTCCAGAATTCAAGGAAAAGGAGGATTTTTTTTTTTTTCTGAAATAGCAACTCAAGAGAGTCCAGAATCTTGAAATCATGGCAGATCAAAGATTTCTAAGGAATATGGCTGCAGAGTCTACGGTTTAAAACACCATGCGATAAAGACATTCCATTCAGTCCATTTTCCTTTTACTCTTAACTGCTGTAGTTCCTGATTTGTCTTATTTAAAGAATTTTCTTGTTTTTCAGATTTAAAGAGATTAAATCTTTGCCTCTGTTTTATACTTACCAGTTTAGTTCAATGTGATGCTAAGTTACTTAGAATTTTTTTCCCCTGTACCATGTGCTTTCTCTTTTGTCATTTTCTCATCTTGGAGGAAAACTTAAGGGGAGAATGTGACAGCAAGTCCTTCAATAGCCTTTTCTAAATTACACTAATTAGGGAAAGAGATTTGTAGTATTGGTACATAATGGCCAAAATAATAATAAGTGATGAACAGTAATGATCATCCTGTTCGTAATCCGGTGCCGTGCAATATACATAAATATAATAAAATCGAAAAACCTTATGTTCCCCTTTCTGGTTTGCTTTATCACTCACTTGCTGATGAAGATTACAAGGATGACTAATGTCACACTTTATCCATAACTGTGATTATAGTCCTAAACACCAACTAATAATTTACTATTAAAAAATTTGATTTGGTAACTGAGTTCTAATGTTTTAGATGAAAACTGAGACTATCTTGCCGGAAAGAAATCTTAGTTTTAATTAAATTTGAAAAAAACGCTGATTTTTATATTTATAATTTCTGTCAGTTTGCTTGCTTTCTCTATTTTAAAACTCTAGAAACCTATTGCAATTAATACATTGTTTTCAAGTTGCACCTGTTTTTTAATCTCTTTTTGCTTTTTCCTAATACTCAAATGGTGGCTAAAATAATAATTTTTATTTGGCTTCATTATAAAGCCCAAATGTACATTTTACATAGAAAAAGGCAAGCCCACCAATTTAGTAGTCTCGTAGCTGCTTTAAGGTGGATTTTCATAAGAAACACATACTCTTCTATTACCAGATTGCAGCAGGAGAGAAGATTCCTTTGAGCCAGGAAGAAATAGCTCTGCAGGGCCATGCGTTTGAAGCTAGAATATACGCAGAAGATCCTCACAATAACTTCATGCCAGGGGCTGGGCCATTAGTGCATCTCTCTACCCCTCGAGCAGACCTTTCCACTAGGATTGAAACTGGTGTACGGCAAGGTACAGTGAAGTAAAACAATAAGTCTTTTTGAATTTTTAATGCATTTTTATTTTTGGATGAGGTCTTTCCCTGTGTCTTGTGGAAATCTCTAGTGTGTTTTAAAATAAAGGATTTAATTGATTTCTCATTCATCTTTATTTTTCCTTCTGGAATAGTTAATTTTAAGGAATGACTAGTATTTTCAAACAATACTCTCTTTTGTCAAATGCAGTAGTACTTGGTCGAACCTAAGCAACAAATATTTTATGAGTATCATTTTACATTTTTACTTTGAAATGATTTAAGGTGACTGATATTTGCTATGCTTGAGGTACTCTGCCTTCAAGTCAAGCTGGAGAATTAATATGTAAACTTAGTGCAAACTAAGCAATAATAAAAGAAATTTAAAAGTAAAAAGCAGTGCAAGAGCTATCACAATTCAGCATATGATTAATAACAATAGCCATAACTGACAGTTATTTACCACTTCCTACATACAAGTGCCATTCTAGATAATTTTTCTCTGGGCTCTTTTAACCATGAGAACTACCCTATGGGTAGGTATTATCACCCCCATTTCTAGATGAGGAACCGGGGCACAGAGAAGTTAACTGACTGCCCACGGTCGTCCTTGGAGGCAAGATTCAGACCCAGATAGTCTGGCTCCAGAGTCTGCACTCCGAGCCACTACTGTCTACTGCCACCTTAACTTTGGTTGCGGAGAAGTTATACAGATGGTGAGTGATGGAATATAACAATTCTCAGGACTAAGAGATCATGTTAGGCTCATATAATTAAGAGACGTTTTTGAAAGGAAATCTAGAGTGGATTTGATTAGGCAGATTTAACTTCAAAGAAAAGTGAAGAAAAGAGAACTTAACTAAAGGTATGTCCGAAGAACTATAAGAAAACATGTGGCTGGAAAAATGGTTCAAGATGGTAAGTAGTTGGAGATGTGGCTGGAGACATAGCTTGAGAGCAAATCATATAGGGTCTTGAAAGCCAAAATGAGAAATTAGGACTTCTTAATGATAAATTGGCAACACTTTGATAGCTCTGGATAAGCCACAGCAAGATTTGGTAGTCAATAAATTTTCTAACATCTTGGAGAGAAAAGAGGGCCTTTGCAATAGAAAAGAAAGAACCTGTGGGGCAAGCAAAGCTTGCATAGTAATTTAATAAAGGTACTCAAAAGTTAACAGACATAATTCTGAGAAGGACTCCCAGATTCACATCTTGGCACCGGGAAGAATAATCTAATCCAAGAAACTTCCCCCAGCACTCTTCTGTGTTTCCTGAGCCCATTGTGCATTCCTCAGACATTGCCCTCATTACATTATCTTATGGTAATGTACTTCTTGTCTAGCTTCCCCCACGAGATTGTAAGATTTTTAAGAAGGGGACTGTATTTTCTGTGACATATTTGCAGCACCTTGCTCAAGCCGAGGCCTAGAAGGTATTCAGTGTGTGTTGGTGGGTGAGCGAGTGGGTAGATGGAAGAATTGATGGATAGATAGATGGATGGACGAAGGGAGTATAGTCCAATCCCTTGATTTTATAAATGAAGACCCTGGGTTTCACAGGGGTCAAGTGACCTGCCAAAATCACGAAAAGGCCCTGGAACAGTGTTCTTTATAATACACCACATCCTTTTTACTCGAACCATTTCTAACCAGTGAGAGATATGCATGGTTCAGATTCTTGTTCTCTAAGACTATCATAATAATGATAGCTGCTATTTGTTTATCAGCTCAGTCAGATATGGCACTTGGTACTTTATCATCAACCTTCCCAACAACTACAGGATAGAGAAATTAGTATCCTTATTTTTCTGATGAGGAAACAGGGTGGAAGGAAGGGAATGCTAAGGGCAGAGGTGATTGTGACATGACAGGATAGCGAGATTTTGCAATGACTTCCAAAATGAGAAGGGAAAAGAAGGTTCAGAAGATAGGCTGAGAAAGCCAGTCTGTGTGTCGTTGAACCACAATTTTTAGGGGCTGGTGCTCTTAGATGGCCACACCCTCCATAGACATATGATAAGTTTTTAAACCCCTATTAGCCTCAGTTCCTCATGAATAAAATGGTGATAATAATATCTATCATGCAGTGTTTTTTGAGGAGTAAGTGTATATAAAGCCCTGGCAGAGTATCTTGCTCGTCATATTTTATCCTTTTAGCTTTGACTTTGAGCAGTTATGTGGTTTTTCAATTTCAGGAGATGAAGTGTCAGTGCATTACGACCCCATGATTGCAAAGCTGGTCGTGTGGGCTGCAGATCGCCAAGCAGCCTTGAGAAAACTGAGAGCCAACCTTCATCAGTACCATGTGAGTGACTTGGGACCACGTTAGTCCCCAGTGCTCTGGTATCTCTCCAGCCAAGCATGTCTGTCACGATGGGTCAACCTTTGTCTTTGTCAACATATTTCTACAAATTAATTACCCATATGTCACCAACAAAATAATTTCACACGGGAGAATTTCTCATGGGTCAGAATAGGATGTGAGGACTTCTTGATCCAGCTAGAAAAGAGATATTACAAGACTAAAACTGTTAGTGTCAGTGTTATACTTCAGGGAAATCTGATATGAGATTCCTATCCATCCTGTAGATAGGTCCAGTTGTGCAAGTGTGGCCTACAATCTGGTATTATTTTTCTCCAGAGAAAAAATAATTATGTTCAGTTTTATCCATCTGATAGTATGTTGTTTTCTGCAGCACATTAATTTTCTTGGTGCAGTAAGTACCAGCTGAGGGAGCTTCTTAGAAAGATTTCTTATTAGCCCATGGTATTCAAATTGTTGTATGTCATTACTTTGATCAAATCTCTGATATCTGTGACTCCAACCACAGTGTCCTCCCTGCCATTCCTCAGGCACAGATAGCACGGAGCCATGAGTTCCTGTTTTCTTTCAGAATGTTTTAACTGCACATGACCACAGGACCCCCTCCTCACTGTCTTCAGCCCCCGCTCACCTCAAAGTCTTCTTTGGGCTGCCCTACTTAAAATAGGACCCTTTGCTGTTCTCTGTCCCCTTAATTAGCCTTGTTTTTCTTCATATCACCTGGCATTATGATAGATATTTGTTTATGGATATCATTTATTATCTATCCCTAGAATGTAAGCTCTATGAAGGCAAGGACTTGGTCTGTTTTGGTCTTCACTGTGTCCCCAGTATCTGGATCAGGGCCTGGCACATAAAGAGTGCTCAGGAAATGGCTATTAAGTGAGTGAATGAATGAATGAATGAATGAATCAGTAAATGAATAAACTCGAGACTCAGATAGCCGGTTTTGCCCTTGGTTCCATTTATTAGGTTGCTTTGGGTTAAGTTTTATACCTTTTTTATTTTTATATCCGTGTGTAAAATTTGGATTTCATTGTTGGAAGGAAGCTTTTTTGAGGTTATTTAATCCTTTCCCCTCCCCAGTGTAGGAATTCTGCCCTCTATTTCCAGTGGTCCTCTGTTGTGAGAATGTTCTACGTGGTAGGCCTTCAATATCTTGCAAATAAATGTCGTTTAAGTCTCTTAATATTTATCACTTTCCTAACCTTAGTCAACTAAATGTCTCCACACTACCTACACTAACACCATTTCCTGTGTCCTCTTTATCATAGTAAAATGTAGTTTTAAATGTGAAGTCTAGATATATAGCGATGGTGAAGTGGGGTTTTTTGTTTGTTTCTTTTGTTTTTCTGAGAGTTGTCCATAGTAGAAAATACTTAGCAGAAAGAGCAGAAGCCATAAAAATTATTTTCTGACTATGTTATTTTCTCCACTCACTGGGGACATGGGCTTTATTCTCTTCCTAGATCGTCGGACTGCACACCAACATTGACTTTGTCCACACCCTGTCTGGCCACCCAGAGTTTGAAGCTGGGAACGTGCACACTGATTTCATCCCTCAACACCGCGAAGAACTGTTGCTCAGTCGGAAGCCCATAGCCAAAGAGCTTTTATGCCAGGGAGCTCTGGGTCTCATCCTCAAGGAGAAGGCTGATGTTTTCAAAATTCAGACACAAGGTATGGAATGCTTTTCTCTTTCCTCTGCTTGTCAAGATTTTATGAATAATTATTGAACATGCTCTTCCTTCTTTATGCCACTCTTACTTCCCTTTTCTTCTCTCAGTGATCGATACCATCCTCTGCTAATGTGGTTTTTGGGATGAAGTAGAGCTCTGTACCCATAAACACTTTTTAACCCATTAAATATAACTTAACTAATCACTTAACAATGTCAAGATGGATCTCTTTTCAACCAATCACTAGTTCTTGCCACAGCCCACGCTGATCCCTTTCAGCTTCTTTTATTTACCACTTCTTGTGGCCTACTTTGTCATGGCCTCTGTACCCACAGCAACTTCCCAGGTCCTGGGGATTAAAGACAGAGTCCTGGAGACTCTCAGATTCCTTTGGATTACCCATGATTTATTGTCGAGTTATTTCCTCCTCTCTTTTTTCATTCTATGATCAAATTTCTGACTGACTAGAGACCTACATACTTCATCATGTCATAGAGTTGGAGCATGGGAAGGATTATGGCAGAGATTCATCCTGGCTGCAACACGCATGCATCCCTGCTTCAGCTCCCCACTAAGTTGTCACTCAACTCTTCCTAACATCTCAGGAAACTGGAAATTAATTAGTTTATTAGTTTTGGTCAATTCTCCATTAAAAAGTTCTTCCCTCTAAATTGAGTAAAATCTGAGCTCTCCCAAAGTTGCTCCATAGTATTTATTTCAGCTAACTCTGACCTTTGCAGCAAATAGGAAAAAAAAAAATTTAATCCATTTATCTCTTCATTATTGTTAGGATTATTATATCGTTATAGGATCCTATTATTAGGATCATCAATTTCTGGATTCATTCAAGAAAGTTATAGTGAAAGCTTAAAATATATAATTACATCTTGAGGAGATTTGTGCCCTATCCTTATTTTGTCCTTTTACGTTAAAAGAAATGCATCTAAATATGCCTCATATGGTATTCCTAAGCCTGTACTTAGCATTTTTATAATGGAGTGTCCTTTTATTCTCACCTTTTTTCTTTTCATTATTTTTAACTGGCACAGCTATGAGCTTCAGAATAAACTGCTTCAATTTAGCTATGCTATGTAGCTCCTGGGTATTGTCTAACAGAGGATGGATACGCAAACACTTCTGGGCTGGACCAATAACATAGGAGAATAAAAGAGGCCAGGCAGAAGAAAAATAGTGAGTGGTAGAGATTTTAGTGACCTGGAATGCATTAGCCCTATCAAAAAGGGGTGACCACTGTGCAATTGATGCCACCAGAGGATGAGAGTTTAGGCTGCAGATATTCTCATTTTTCAAGAAAAGCTGGAATTTTTCGTATGAAATTTTCTGACATGTAAATCAAAATATCTAATTTAAATGTAAAGCAATGAGAAGACAAAGAAAAACACATTTGAGTTGCCAGTATAGGAACTATGTTTTATGTTTTCATTTGTAAGGTATAAATTTAGTAGGCTTGATGTTCATACATTTGTTGTTGAATTTTTTTTCAAGATCAATATTCTCCTTTTGCATCCAGCAATGGAAGAAGACTGAATATCTGTTACACCAGAAACATGACTCTTAGGGATGGTGAAAATAGTAAGTAATGTTTTATTAGAAGAAAAATGTGCTTTATACAAATATATCACATTTACGTGAAGAAAAAAAAAAAAGATTCAGCATGACTACAATTAGTCAATTACATTTTTTTTGAGATTCTAGCCTAAACATTGGAAGGAAGTATGCCAAAATGATAGAATTGATTGACTCTGGGTGGTAGTTATGATTTCTGTTTTTCTTCATTATACTTTTTCTATATTTTGTGACTGTTCTAAAAATATGTCATAAAACATACATAGCAAAATGACCGAAATGTAATTTGCCAAAATGTTAGAGAGGTTACCATGGGGTAGTGGGATTTGAGGCAATCTCCCCCTAACCCACTTTTTTGTACTTTCTTAGCTTTGTAGTTTTTCTTCAGTGGGAATATTACTTTTAAATAAGAAAAAAACTATTCAAAACTACTCCAGGGAAAGATTACCCACTCCTTAGGCAATGTTTCAGGTGGAAGTGGTTACTAAAGAGTTATAATTTATTAAGTGCCTTATCACAAGTAAATTTTTGTCTCCACTACTTAATGCAGGGGAGTCACTATTGTACCCACATATGGCTGATGAAACTGAGGCATGGAAGGTGGAATAACTTAACTTGAGGCTAGTAAGTGGCAGAGCCATGGTTGACGTCCAATCTTTCTGACCCTGACTTCTGTGCTAATTTCACCACTTTTCCAGTGGAAAACTGATTTTTATTGCAAACTAATTTGAGTAGGCTCATGGTGAGGACTGATTTATTGTAACTGAACTCAGGAGAGGCTGATACCTACATCAGAGGAGTTTATAAATTTATGGCTGGAATAATGTACCAGAGGGACCAAAATCATGTGATAGCAGGTGGCACTATCCCTTCTGCTGCAGTACAGTTTGCATGGGAAGCCAGATGGGTATAAGAGTCAGAGCTGGGAGAGAACCTTGAAGGTGAGCTGTCATTAAACTGTGACAGCTCTGTTATGAAAAGGTGCATACCAGGTAGAACAGAATCTTCCTGCCAGCTCATCGCAACACCCTCCTCTTTACCCTGACTCTATGTAGACATCTGCTCACTTATTAACACATTCTTTGTTCACAAAAGTTGATTGTGTTTCAGATCTTTGGGTATTTTTTCATTCTGAGCCTAGATTACCTTAAGTGCACTGAGTACTTGGAAAGAAAGTTTGCAGACATCCCTTATAGATTATCATTCTGCAAATGGTAACATTTATGTTGGTGTATTTATTCATTTCATCCTAAAAAAAAAACAAAACCCTCCAAAATGTGGAAGTATCTTACTTCAGATTCCTATACGCCGAATACAAGTATCAGCAACAATAAAGTTTCAGTAGCTTCTTCAACCTAAATTAAACAGGAAAATCATATGTGTGATCATAATTCAGATGAACCAACTGTGTTACTTGGCATGGATTTTCACTAAGGCACTGAGCAGTGTTCTGAATTATGTTGCATTTCTTGGAATTTTTTAAAATTTTAATTTAAAAAAGTAAATATATAATTGAAAAGCCAACATGATTGCTGTTCATGTTTGGCAGTATTTTTCAACAGTAATCCAGGTCCAAATTTAACAGTTTTCAGAAGTGTTATGTTAATCAGTAGTGACTATGGTTGAATAAGAGTGTGTACCAAATAGGAAGTCTAAGGGCCAGAAGTATTTATGAATCTCAAGTAGAACCAACTCTTAATGATCTCAGTGAAAATGACCACACATTTTAAATATTCAAGGCTTGAAAAATATTTTCATCTTGTTACTAGTGGCCAAGATTCACAGCACCCTGCCCTATCCTCAATAATAACAACAACAGTAATGATGACAATAATGGCTAAGATTTATTGAGTATATCAGAAATTTTGTTAGGCACTTTACATGAATTATTTCTTATGTGTTTTCAGAACAGGCCAGTGAGACTGATGTTATTATTTGTGTCAGTTTTATGAATGGAGGGACCATGGCTTAGGGAGATGAATAATTTTCTTAAAAATTACACCAGGTATAATTGGTGGAGCCAGAATTTGAACCCACACTTCAGGGTACATGTGCTTACCTAACACTGCATCATGCTAAACTTCCATACCTTATTAAATATGTATGAAGATGTCTAAGATTCTCTTGTAAGGGTCAAGAAATATCTAGGGGAAGGAAGAACAAGTTAACATATAAAAGAATTTAGACTTTTCCTGGCAATGTCTTTTACTATGATTCTGTTGGCATTCATGTTATTTAAATATTTTTAATATTTTATAAATTGAAAGAAAACTGATCTTGTGTAATTGGATGCATTTTCTCTTAAGAAGGGTTAAAGATATTGACAAGATATAGGGTGGAGAAGTTTCATTTATTCATACATTCAGTACAGAATTTTTGAAAAAGAGATATTCTGAATAATGTAAGGAACAGAAAAAAGATGTCTTTGTCCCTATGTTTTTCTCTTAAGGAATTTACCACATGGCAAAGAAGTGTGTTTGTTGGGAAAATGGATGGCTTAGTGGTTAATAATGTAGGCCCTGGAGTTAGACTACGTAGGTTTGAATGCTGGCTCCCTTCTTGTCTGTGACCCTTAGGCAAGTCACACACTCTGTCTAAGTATCAAGTGTCTTCAGCCATACGTGATGATGGTAGTGGTAATTACTTCCTTGTGTTATTGTAGATTTTAAATGAAACAGCACATATAAAGCACTTAGCTCATTGTATGGCCGATAGCAAACAGCCAACAAATATTAGCTGTTGTCACCATAATCATCATCATCATCATCATCATCATCATCATTAAACTATCCCTGTGTTACTGTTGAAAGAACAAGATATGTCAATGTTAACTAAAATAACGTTGGTTGTAGAACAATGTTTAGCAATGTACTGTTTTTATAAAAGAAAAATGCAAGCTCAAATGTGCATTTTAAAAGTTCCAAAAGGATTCACATGTTCAAATGTTTAATGGTAGTTACATATGGGTAACAGAGAAGACTTTTAGGCCTTGTGAACATTTTTATTTTTGCAATTTTCTAGAACAACTGATAAAGAGAAAAAAATCACTCTATCATAAACTGGACGAGGGGAGAATCATAATGGTGAATGTCCGCAGAAGTCTAAATGTTCAGACAAGAGAGAATTTGTTCCACCTAGACAGGCTCTTCCCAAGTAGCATGACGTGAACGAGGTGTGTGGTTTCAGTTGGTGCTGCTGGGGACAAACAATGTAGTGAAGGAGGAGCATGAGCAATGAGGCACAGTGACAGGAAGGCTAGAGACATACTGAGAATATTAATTAGCCCATTTTCACATATGATTGGACACAGGGCTATTTAGAAGAACAGAGTAGGAAATAAAATTGAGAGTTTGGTGTTCTCAATGCAAGGCCAAGTATTTTGAATGTGGTGGGGACATACTAGGAAGCATCAGCTGGAAAGATTGAGACAGGAAGCAGGAAGTCCTGGGAAGACCTCAGAGTGAGCCAGACCTGAGGCCATCTGTCTGAATCAGGGTAGAGCGATGGAAATGGAAAGGAAGAAATGTGTGTATAGGACAGGTATTCAAAGAGAAGAATACCTTTGGAACCTTTGTGGTGACTATTGGAGGTAGAAAGGAGAAGGAGGAGGAAGCAAGAATGACAGGTTTTAAACTAGGGTGACAAGGAGAATAATAACGCCAGTCTTGGAGCTCACAGGTCAGGAGGGAAAGCAGACGGAGGCAGGAGATGATTTGTTGGACCCACTGTGCTCATTTTAAAGTACGGATGGAACATCTAGCTGGGAATGACTAATCAGAGTTCTGGAGAAGGAAGATCAGAGCAGGAAACAGATTTGCACTGGCAACCATCAAAATGATGGTTGAAGTATCAGGATTAGATGAAATAATTTTGATTTACCTTCTCTACCCCACAAAAGTTTTGATTTCCATCTTCTAGTATAGTCTTTAACATATTCTGTATTCACATAATAGTATCAGTATATTGTATATTATATTTGCATAGTCATTTACAGTTTATAAAACACTTGCACATTTAATCATTGTTAAATTCTCATACCCATTTAATGGGTCAGAAAGGATCAGAAAAATCAAGTCTCAGATTTTATTTATTTTCCATTGTTGTTTAGCTTTTATTTCATAATCGTAAACTTAACTCTGCAACCCAGCTAGACTTGGAGGGAAGGAAAATCTGGAACCCAGTGAACTGCAGCAAGAACACAAAGATTATTGGGTGTTCTGATTATTGGATGTTCTGAGCAGGTGGGAGTGGGGGGTACTCTCGTGTGCTACAGGAGGAATGGTTTGGTGGTTAAGGTAAAACAAGTCGAATCTATTAGATTTTTCCACAGTCAGCAGTGGTGATCTTGCTGGTCTTGCTACTCTGGACCCAAAGTGCTCCATAGCCTCCACAATATTCATGCCTTCTTTCACTATGCCGAAGACCACATGCTTGCCATCCACCCACCCAGTCTTGGCAGTGCATACGGAAAACTGGGAACTGTTTGCATTGGGTCCACCACTTTTCATGACAAGATTCCAGGACCCATGTACTTCAGGAAGTAATTCCCATCATCAAATTTCTTCCCATAGATGGACTTGTCACCTATGCCATTATGGTGTGTGAATTCACCACCCAGAATAATTCTGTGAGAGCAGGAACCTTTAAAACCAAGCCCTTTCTCCCCAGTGCTCAGAGCATGAAAGTTTTCCACTGTTTTCCACTGTCTTTGGAACTTTGTCTGCAGACAGCTCCAAGGAGACACAGCCTAATGGCTTGCCCTTGACAGCAATGTCTCAGCACAGTGGAGTTGACCATGGCTGGGCACAGATGGCTCCTGGGCCCCCCTGCAAGGCCAAGACTCAGATTCTAAATGACTTAGTCAAGATCACAGAGGTAGTCATACCACAGATGTAGATTTGAGCCTTAAATCAGAACTTCTCTTTCCCAATTAATTGCACTTTTTACTCTTAACACTGGAGCCTTTCCTAGCGGAGGGGGAAATATCTAAAATAGCCTGCAACCTTAAAAGAGCTAAAACTCCATTTTTAGAAAAGAAGTTTGAAATTTACTTTTATTGAAACATGGCTGATAGTTTGTTGTTGTTGTTTTTTAATCTTTATTGCTAGAGAATTAAAAGATACTGATGTCCCTAATAGCTAGTTATCTTTAGGTTGAAAGTGAGATTTTTAGAATTTCAGTTATTCTAATTTTTTTAAAATTTTTTTTCCCTGAAGATGTAACCATAACTGTAACATATAACCATGATGGGTCATACAGCATGCAGGTAAGCCTCACTGCTTTTGTTCTACAGTTCAGAGCTAAATCTGATCTCTTTCATACTGAATCTGGTCTTATTTCACTCTCTGGTTTCTCTTAAGCCATTGACTTGTGTATCTATAGTTAGAAGAATGTCATCTGCTTTTATTTCAGAACAATATGAGGAAATTACCCCTTATCCAGTTTCTAATTGTTTACTCAGTTTGTGGTTCCCTTAAGAATAAAAAACTTGGCAAAAAATAATAGCTTCGAATCAGACACTTATCAAGGCCCCCAAAATGTATTTTTATATCTAAAGCAGTTCTCAAAGTTTTTTTATATCTAAAGCAGTTCTCAAAGTTTTTGGTCTCAGGACCTCTGTAAATTCTTAAAAATTATTAAAACTCTACAAAGAGCTTTTTTGTTTACATTAGTTACATCTACTAAAATTTAGTGTTCAGAAAATTAAACTGAGAACATTACTGTTATGATTTATTATTTTTAATGTATATTTTTAAATATACATAACAAAATTTACCATTTTAACCATTTTTAAGTGTACAGTTAGGTGGTACTGAATACATTTACATTGTTATTGCAGCCATCATCACCACACATCTGCAGAACTTTTCTCCTCTCGCAAAATTGAAACTCAATACCCATTAAACAAAAGCAGCCCACTTCTCCCTTCCCCCCAGCCCCTGGCAACTACCATTCTACTTACTGTGTCTATGAACTTAACTATTCTAGGTACCTCAAGCATTGTTCCAATTTTAATATATGTGTTGCCGAAGCGAGCACCTAGGTACCTCAAGTAAATGGAATCATTCATCTTTTGTCTTTTTGTGACTGGCCTATTTCACTTAGCATAATGTCTTTAAGGTTCTTTCATGTTATATCATGTGTCCAAATTTCCTTCCTTTTTAAGGCTGAATAGTATTTCATTGGCTATATATACCACACTTTGTTTATTCATTCATCTGTCGATGGATACTTGAGTTGTTTCCACCTTTCGGCTACTATGACTAATGCTACTGTGAACATAGGTGTACAAATATGTCTTCAAGACCCTGTTTTCAATTCTTTAGGGGCATATACCTCGCAGTAGAATTGCTGGATCATAAATAGAGTAGTTCTATTTTTAATTTTTTGAGGAACTAGCATACTGTTTTTCATAGTAGCTACATCAACTTACATTCCCCCAACAGTGCACAAGGATTCCAGTTTCTCCACAGCCTTGTCTATATTTATGTTCTGTTTTTTTTCCTTCTTTTTAATAAAAGCCATTCTAATGAGCGTGAAGTAGTATCTCATTGTGGTTTTGATTTGCATTTTGTGAATGACTAATGTGAGAACTCAACTTCAGTCCAATAGTAACATGCAAATTCAGAGAATGGAATAAATCATTTTTAATATGAACTAAGATTTCAAATTCCTACAACATGGATTTATCAAAGACATGCTTTAGATCTCCCAACACTTTAAGACACATTGTTTTTCCTTCTCTGAGATTCTGAAAAACTCGGGAAGTCTACCTCCCTTAGTACGTGAGAGTTTTAATTCATATTGGCACCTCTGGTTTTGGGATCCCTTTTATCTCTTGATAAATGGTAAAACTGCAGGTTTGTTCTAATCTGCTCGTGGAACTACATTCACAAATTAAGATGTGCTTTCGTAAATCTTTAAACAAAACTGTCCCTAATCTAACCTTTATGTCCTTAGAATTCCACAACATTTAAATAGCTGTTTCAGTAGATTACAAAGCAGACTAAAATGGCATATTTAACTTAGGATAGATGAGAACCAATGTATACACACTGCAGTGTGACCTATTTCACCCTCACCTACATAATATATTTGAAAAGAATAAACACAGGACTTTGACACTAAAATCATGGGAATTGAGATGAAAAATAGAGAATATTTAAATGGATTTTCTATGTGTAAGGGAAATTTTTTCTTTAGTGTATATGTGAGAAAACGTCCTTTAGAACAAAAAGGTTTCATGTCCTTTTGTCAGCTTCCTTGAAATTAAGTGTGAAATCTATTCTTTAGCACTCTCTCTTAGAGTGAGAAAATTGCGGTCAATCTCCAGCTAATTTATCTTCTTAAATCATAACTGAAAACCATAAATTTGATCTACATGCTGTTGAGATAAAAGAAACACCATCTAATTATGTTGTTCTGACTTTTTTCATTACTGACTTTGGCACAGTAAAACTAAATTTGACTTTGGGTACTCGGAAATGCATATTATCATGTAATATACCCATCAACCAAATTTTAATAATTTTGCTTCATTTGATTTATATTTCTATTCCACATTTTATTGCTATTCTTACATTAACCTTTATCTGTAGCATTATGATGCTATAGATATATTATATGACTTTTTTCTTTTAATTATCTTACTGCTGTTTCTATCTAGAGTGTTTTGTTTATGAATATTAGGTTAAAGGTTTCTATATGACTATTTAAAAACCATTTTACCTGTTACTTTTTGAAACTATTAATAGTAAAGAATTGATTCTGATTTTATTAATACCGTAAGGTTGTTCATATTGTTTTAAGGATCTTTTCTGGTTTTTTTTTTTGTTTTTGTTTTTATTTTTCAGATTGAAGATAAAACTTTCCATGTCCTTGGTGATCTTTATAGTGAAGGAGACAGTACTTACCTGAAATGGTCTATTAATGAAGTTGCTAGTAAAACTAAGCTAATTATCCTGGAAAACACAATTTACCTATTTTCCATGGTAATGTCTCTTCTTTATATTAACACTGTTGGGGTTTAGAAGAAAATTGCTTGACCAGAGCATTCTATTGGAAGAGATGAGGAAGTTCCTACTTCCTTTAATCGATGATGTGACCTTTCCTCTGTTTCTTTCTCCATTCTGTTTCTTTGCTACCTTCCTGTCGTCTCTCGTTCTTTTGTTCACACAGATTCTCATCGATAGACACATATTCATTTTCTTTTTTAATTCTGAGACATGTTCTCACACCCTTGTCAGAGAATATCTCCCTGCTCAGTGGGCACTGGCTCTCAGGGACTTGATGCCCGAACAGTTTCCCCAGCCAGCATCCTCCTGGTACTTGGAGTGCTGGGGGTTTGGGAGGAGGGGACCCATTCGGAGAGGAGTGTGGACCAGAGGTTCCTTGTGGGGAAGGCGTGCAGTGGGAAGGTGAGTTGGGTTAGTGGCATTCTCTTGATAGATGGTAGAGATAGGCTTGGCATGGATTTGGTTAGGAGTTTATTAGGAGACCTTAACATTCTGCTTGGGCAGAAGACAATGTTATCAAATGTACTGTGGCCTCTTCAAAGTCTTCTCACATTTGGGAACCATCTTACAGATCACAGTCCCTTGTGATGAGATGCCTTAAGTATTACTGTATATGGAGTCAAGGATGATCTCACTTTACCAGGCATTTCTTTCCATAGTCAATATGCTATAAAAATATGGTGGCAGAGGCAGTATGGTGAGTGGTGAAGAGCATAATTTCTGGAATATGAAGCTGCTCGGTTCAAAATCTGGTCCTACCACTGAGCAGCTCTGTGACCTTGGACGAGTTAAACTCCAAGCTTCAGTTCCCCCATCTATAAACAGGAATAATAACAGTACCTACTTTATAAGATTGTTGTGACAGTTAATGACAAAATATATGTAACTGCAAAGAACAGTTTCTGACTTAGACTAAGCACTTGATAGTAGGGTTGCTACTAAAAATGGCTTCCAGCCAGTGGCTGTATTTTACCAATAGTTATATACGTGAATTCCTTTAATCCCCTCTGAGGCACGTATACCGTTACTCCTGTGTACTAGGAAGCCAAAAGTGAGAGGGCTTTAGTGATTTGCTTAGGGTCACAAAACTGGTGTTAAATATGACTAAGGTTAAACAGATAACTTGAAAACAACCTCAGATATATTAGTAAAATTATAGGGATAAGATCTTGATTTTCATTTCTGGTTTGTTATTTATTTATAGGCAGGAAATGTTCAGATTGGCATTCCAGTCCCCAAATACTTGTCTTCAGTGAGCTTCGAAGGAACTCAGGGAAGTACCATAGCGCCTATGACTGGAACCATTGAGAAGGTAATCATGTGAATGTACGTAGAATAATGTCCAGTAACACCCAACAGATATCTTTATTGAACTTCGTCATATGCATCTTTTTTCCCTCCCTAAATCTTGCCCATTGGAGAGCATCCATTTCAAGAAATCAAGAAACTCTATTATGGATTCAAGTTCTATATTATAGTCATCAATGAAAATACTCATTTACCTAACTTATAATAAACACTATTGTTTTTGAAAGTGGGAATTTCCATGAAAGTACTATTTAAATTATCTTTTCATGATTAAAATTGAGTATTCATCAAGCATTATCCAGAAGGGCTGTTTTTTAATGTTAAATTTAACTGCAAACAGTTTATCATGAAATAATGACATTTTCTCTAATGTACATAATTGCATCTGTGTTAAAATTTGAAAGGCGGTACTGGTGAAGAACAACATGTTTTGGTGTTGAATGCAGTATATACTCAGAGTTGAGATCCATACTGATTTACCTTCAAATGGTGATAGATCAGTAGTCTCTTTTCATATGTTTGAATTATAGTAGTGTCCCCTTAAATGTATTTAAGTCATAAAAAATTTAACTATATAGTCTTAGTACCTCTAAAAAAGAGGAAAATAACTATTTAAATAGTTTGAGTGATTTCAAGAACCATTGCCTTCTGGAAGTGTTTGCCCCAGAGGGAGTATGAGCTGGGAGACGTATGTGGCTCATTCAGTCTCAGTTCCCACAGGCCTCTCATAATGTGAGCACCCCGCATAAGGTGTGCACCAGGGTCTTACACTTAAAGATGCATGTTTTTCCCAAAACTGGCCCTTAAATCCAAACCATTGCTCTCATCTGATGCTAAAGCATCACCCAGCTTTGGGTAATTTGTGAGGCTTTCAAGGGAGTTTCTTATTTTTCACAATTTTGATTCTACACGTTGACTTAAGAACCTGGCTCCACAATATGATGTTTCTAAACATTCCTTGATAACCGTATTAACCAAGAAGACAAGGATACCATATGGGATATATGTGTTTATCTATACACGTAAAAAGGAAAATAGAGGGTTTTTTCTGGGGTTGCCAATAAGTTTAATTCTTACACATAAAGATTGTCTACATTCATTACACAAGGCCATAAAGACTTGGAACGCTATCCTAGACAACCTCAAACTAGAGAACCAAGTACAACCCTCTACCCAGCCTGTGGCAAAGACATTTAAGTATAGTAGTCCTTCACTGTTGGTGGGATATCTTGTCTGTACATTCATGAAAAAACAAAAGGGTCTCAAGATATATAAAACTTATTCATCTGATTCAAGGAAAACTCGACAGCTTAGAGAGTAGGGATGAGCAGCGAAGTGGTACCTTCCACGGACAACAGTGTCAGCAATGCCAGACTGACCTTTAGGTCTCTGATTTGCACCAATACATTTGTTTTTGGCAGACGAGACAACCACATAGACTCATACTTCTGCTGTGTATGTATATATATCACCTGTGGACCACAAAGGACCCTCTGTGTTTTCAAGTATTAACCTGTCATTCTTAATCTCTAGGTGTTTGTGAAAGCTGGAGACAAAGTAAAAGCTGGAGATTCTCTAATGGTTATGATCTCCATGAAGATGGAGGTAAGTGAAATCATGAGTTCAGTTGCCAAGTAAACTTTAGCAGCTAATCACACCTAATTGGTTCTTTTGCTTTATTTCGTTAGTACCATTTTAAGTATTCAGAGCCATGGACTGATGAAGCATTAACTGCAAGAAACAAAACCAAACCATCTTTCTCATTTTAATTTTGTGAAATCATACCTGTCATTTGATTGTGAAATTAATGAAATTATCAATAGCTTAGATTCAGGCAGTAACCCAACTGAATGTTAACTATGGGTATTTTATAAGGCCAAACCGAGGGTGCCAGCCATCAGTATCAAAGTGAAAACCTCGATCATATTAAATTAGCTGTTCAGGTTTTTAGATGGTTGGAAGTTGTAAGCCACTAGTTCTCAGCCTTGGCCACACATATTAGTCACCATACAAAACTGCTTCCCCAGACCAGTTGAATTGGGATCTCCAGGAGTGGGGCCCAAAAATCAATTGTTTTTAAAAGCGTCCCAGGTGAGATTCTACTGGGAATCTTGGGAGCTTCTCATTTAGTGACCTTGAATGTGTTACAGTTGTGTCAACCCTTAAGCACATCATGAAAATGTCATTTTCTCTGTCTGCTGTAATATGAAAAAGATAGGGAAGCACCGATGACAAAATATCAAAACAATTGGCTTTATTTTTTACTTTGCGTCTGACTTTCTTGACTTGGTATGTGCTCGGTCCTCATCAGTATCACATTGTTTGTCATGTCTTGTGTCTCTGCAGCATATCATAAAGGCTCCAAAGGATGGCACAATCAAGAAAGTGTTCTACAAAGAAGGTTCTCAGGCCAACAGACATTCTCTGTTAGTCGAGTTTGAGACAGAGGAATCTGACAACAGGGAAGCAGAATAGACTCCATTATACGATGGCCAATAAGCAGTGTTTTAAGTGTAGTATCTCTACACCAAAAGAGAAAGTGCCTTCCTGCTTTTCTTGGGGTCTGATAAACAGCAGTTTTACTAAACGATTGTGTGATTGTGTTAAAACCCTTTCATATTTGAGAATCATGTACTGAGGTCACAAATACAATGAATTATCTCAAAATATTTCATACTAATAAAATTGAATTATACTTTCTTATTGGAAGCCAATGTGACTTGTTTCTACCTCAAATTTTATACAATGCAGTTTCTTTTAGAAAGTTGAGCAGCAACTTTATCAAAAGAGAATGAACAGAAGTGAAAATCATTTAATTAAATGAATTATCGCCCAGTTACAATCATGATGAAAACGGACAGTAACGTATTTCAGAGACAGATGACATATAGCTAAACTCACCAAAGGTTTTTTTTAATCAAAGAGTAACTTATTAGGGAGTTTATAGACATGGGTGTTATTTCTTGTCTTTCTGACTGGAAAGTGTTTAGACCGCCTCTGCCTTTGTTGCACTTTTGTAAGGCTGTACAAATGTATACACAGTCATGCACCACTTAACGACAGAGATACATTCCGAGAAATGCCTCTTTAGGTGATTTTGTTGTGTGAGCATCATAGAGGGCACTTATACAGATCGACATGGTACAGCCTACTGCACACCTGGGCTGTATGGTATAGCCTATTGCTCCTAGGCTACAAGTCTCTACTGCATGTTACTGTATGAAACAACATGAGCTTAAATCAAGCACATGAGAAAATGCTGCAATCAAAAGACACAGTGAACACAAGATGTACGAGGCTGCTGCTGGCTTAACACACGTAGTGTTTTATAGCAGTTTTTTTGTGTAAGTAGCAAGAGTATACTCTAACAATAAAAACTACAGTTAAAACATAAACCAGTAACATAGTCACTTGTTATCATTATCAAGTATTATATACTGTACGTAATTGTATGTGCTATATTTTTATATGACTGGCAATGCAGTAGGTTTGTTTACACCAGCATCACCGCAAACACATGGGTAATGCATTGACATTATGACAGCTAGGCAACAGGAGTCTTTCAACTCCATTATAATCTATGGGACCACCATCATGTATGCGGTCCATCATTGACCAAAACATCGTTCTGTTGCGTGTGACTATATATGTATATATACATACACACACATTTATATATGTATATGTAATTATATACTGCATGCTAGAATATATTACTTATTAATATTTAATTAGGATAAATTTGAAAAAAATTTTACAGAAAGTGGATAAGTGTAGAAAGCTTCACTGCTGAATACTTTTTTCATGATTTCATTAGGGAAAAAAAACGCTTTCAATTTTCTTCATTTTTGTCTATATTCTGTTTGTCACTATTACTAATTGATATGCAGCCCTCTGCATTTTCACATACCTACTAAAGTATTAAATATTGAATGGATTATTGCTGTATGCATAAGACATGTATTATGGAGAATACAAGGAAATATAAAAGATGGTCCCTGTACTTTAAGATGACTGTGATTTAATTGGGAAAATAAGACATAATCATATCAAAAGTTATGTGGGAAATAGCAAGTTCAAAATTAAACTATCTCCTGGCTGCCAAGGAAGCAAGTTCATCATCAAGAGAGTGGTAAGAAAGGTATCAAATACTAAAATTGGAAATGCTAAGTTCTTAAATAAATATGATTACACAGCTTAGAATGTTCATTTTTTTTCAATAAGGCAACATGAAACAATATCCTAAAATGTGAGTGAAGGTGAAAACTGATGTCATATGACTGGTACAGAAAATAGGTATTTTAGGAGCTGGGGTGTAAGAGTTCAGTGATCAAGGTAGGTTTCATAAAGGAAGGAGAATCCAGGGACAGTAATGAAGGGTAGGAGTCATAGACCAGAAATAAAGGGACAGGGCTGCATTGTTGAAAATGCACAAGGTGTCTTCCATACTCAGGAGCAGACCTGTCCAACTGGAGTGAGAGGTGCTTTGCGGGGGAGCGCTCTAAGAAAGGTGTGAAATTTAGTTTGGAGCCAAATTGAAACTGGTACAGAAAGACAGGTTTGGATTTTTATCTTGCAAATAGTGGTTACTTTTAGTAGGGAAAGTTTATGTGACTACTAGAACCTCTTCGAGAAACTTTGATGTTATTTCACAAGGTTAGGCATTTTGTATACCCTACGACCTAACATCCCACTTTTAGAAATGCGTAAATGCATTTGTGCACCAAAAATGTTCATAGCCTCATTACCCATAATAGTAAAGCATTGGAAACAATTTTAATTGGTTGGTGGGAGAAGGTAAGTCACTAAGGTATGGCACACTGGATCCTATGTAACAACAAAATAAACAGGTTAAGAGCATCAGCATGAATAAATCTTGTAATCACAATACTAAGTGAAATAACATGTTCCAGGACCTACAGCGTGGTACTACCTTTATAGACCTCCAAAATCAGCAAAATCAACAATGTATTGTTATATATGTGTCTTAAACTTTGAATTATTCTTTCTTCAAAGAATATGTAGTAAACTGTATTCTTTTTTTAAATTACAGTCATGTGCTGCATAATGACGTTTTGGTCAAGGGTAGACCACATCTATGACAGTGGTCCCATAAGATTATAATGGAGCTGAAAAATTCCTATCACCTAGTGACATAGCCATCATAACATCATAGCGCAAAGTTTGCAAAAATCAACAAGGCTGTACTTGAGGTGGCAAACAGCTTTAAGCTGGGTGTGGATGCGAATGACATTGAGGTGCTCCTAGCCGTGGTTCCCGAGGAATTAACTAAATGAGGAATTGTTGGAACAGGAATGCATAGCTGAGAAAAAGGCAAGAGAAAAGGAAACAGCAGAAGAAAAAAGACCCAACCCCTAAGAAAATTCACAGTGAAGCGTTTGGCAGAAGCTTTTGCAGATTTCATCGAGCTCCTTAAAAAGTTTGAAAACATGGACCTAATACTGAAAGGTTTTCATTAGTAGGAATGTTTGTTATTGCTTACAAGCAAATCTGTGATGAAAAAAGAAACATCAAGCAAACCACCATAAACATATCTATGAAAGGAGTGACACTTCCTTGAAAAGAGTCTCAGGCAGGTCCTTCAGGAGGTATTATATAGGAGAAGAAGAAGAGACAGAAGAAGGCATTGTTATATAGGAGCGACAGCTCCCTGCTGTCATTGTCCCTGAAGACCCTTTAGTGGGACAAGAGGTGAAGGTAGAAGACAATATTGATAATCCTGACCTTGTATAGGCCTAGGTGAACATGTGTTTGTGTCTTCGTTTTTAACAACATTTAAAAAGTAAAAAAAAAAAAATTAATAGGAAAAAAGCTTATAGAATAAGAATGTAAAGAAAATATTTTATATAGCTGTACAATGTGTGTTTTAAGCTAAGTTATTAAAGAGTAAAAAAAGTTTTTAAAAATTGAAAATTTTATAAAATAAAATTACAGTAAGCTAAGTTTAACTTATTATTAAAGAAAATTTTTAAAGAATTTAGTGTAGCGTAAGAGTACAGTGTTTATAGAGTCTGCAATCGTGTACAGTAATGTCCTAGCCCTTCACATCCACTCCCTGACTCACCCACAGCAACTTCCAGTCATGCAGGCTCCCTTCATGGTAAGTGCCTTATACAATTGTACCATTTTTTATCTTTTATACCTTATTTTTACTGTACTTTTTCTGCGCTTAGATATGTTTAGATACAAAACTACTTATCATTCTGTTAAATTGCCTGCAGCATTAAGTACAGTAACATATTGCACAGGGTTGTAGCCTGAAATCAGTAGGTTATACCACACAGCCTAGATGTGCAATTGGCTATACCATCTAGGTTTGTGTAAGTTCACTCCTTGATGTTTGCAGTTACAAAACCATTTAACGACACATTTCTCAGAATGTATTCCCATACATTGTTAAGCAATGTATGACTGTGGAATAAAAAATTCAAAGTTAAAGGCAGAGATTGGCTCCAGGTATGAGGCACATGGTTGGAATGGGTGAGGTATACATACAGGAAGGTGTAAGCGACTTACTAATGTTCTAGCTGTAGGTCTGGATGGTTGTATTATATTTCTTATACAATTATGTTCCATAACTAACATATGTTACCTTTAAACTTTTTATAATTCAAATAACATTTTTAAAAATTTTATCTGGAAGCAATATGCAAGTTGGATGGAGGAGAAAAAAGACTGGGAAGCCATTAGGAAGAAGTTTGAGGTAATAAAGGATTAGGCCATCTAAACCAGTGCTATTTTCAGCAACAGAGTCCTTTTACCTGTCTAAACAAAACTATTTACATGGAGGAAAAGCAAAGGTGCTGTGGTAGAAATTTTGGGTTGCTGTTTGCCCTCTTTCATATCCTTCAGTGGAACAACGTAGAGTTCTTTATTTCATTGTTGGGTGACTGTGTTGATCACAGGTGATAATGTGTATAGAAGAAATTTGAAGCCAGCTAGCCCATTTACCCACATATTGGTGGAAGTCTTTAAGATCATCGCCAGTTGTGGTGTTGTGTGAGCAGAGTCCTTCACAAGAGACTACATCTGTTTCTTCTAAAGAGAGCATTTGCTGTATACCATGGCCTCTGGAAACAAAGATGGTAAGAAATAGCTTTTGCCCCTGCCCTGATTAGTGGGAAACAGGATCCAGCTGTATAGAAAAAGGTGGTATAATTGATCAATAGTAAGTAATATAATACATCTGTGCCATGGTGGGCCAGGTGAGTGGGATAATAAATTCTACTTTGTGTCAGAAGGCTGATGGAGCGGAAGAGACATTTGAATTGGGCATTGCAGGATAGCCATTTGCCAGAGGAAAAAGGAGGTAAGACAAGGACATTACGGGGGGAGGGACTAGCAAGGGCTAATAATAACAGTAGCGGGTGAAAGTGCAGGGAGCCAGCAAGGGCTGGGCCACAGAGGGCGTGGTAGAGAGGGGTTGGGAAGTAGCTGCCCAGCAGGGAAAGGAGTTTATTCTGGAGGCAGTTGGGAGCCTGGAGGTTTCCAGACAGACGAGTTTTTCAAAGTTATTTCTGTCCACAGTCTGGAGCACAGATTGGAAAGTGGAGAGTGACTAGAGACAGTGAATCCAAAAGAGACACCAAATAGGGAAGCCCAGGCTAGGTGGGTCTGGTAGGGAAGACAGACCTGCATACACATCTTCTTGACTTAAATGTAGTGTTTCTTTTGAATGGGATCCATTTGTAGATACGTATCAAAACCTGAGTCATATATGGGAGGAAAGCAATTTGGTACCTTATCTTTGACAATAGCATTCTGGATGCAATGTGTTCAGGTCCATAATAACCAAGAAAACAACAAAATTTAAGAGCCCTGATGGTTGCTTTCTAAGCATTGAGGAAGCCACATAGCATTGTAATCAAGAGAGTTTAGGTGTTAAAATTCTTGCATTCAGACCCTAGGTCTGCTACTTAAAGTAGTGTCTTGGGCAATTCATTTAAACTCTCTGAGATTTATTTCCAAATGGGGGTGACCGCGCTACCTCATAGGGTTGTTTTGGAGGTTAAATGAGAAAATGTAGAGGTTGCCTTTAGCACTGTTTCTGGAACATCATTTATATTCAACTGGTAGTTACTCTACAGCAATTAAGAAACTGCTCTAAATTCAGCCCAGCTGGTTACTCTTGCCAGTGAAATTCCCAATTCCCAGGGGTGAAAAACCCTGCCTGGACGTGCACCACCTCTCTTTGCTCCCTCCCCCAGTTCTAGCCTGCTCAGTGTCACCCAGGCCCTGTCAACTACAAGCAGATCATGGTGCTGTCAGGGGAAGCCTCCATCATCCCCTTCTTCTGGGACAGTAGGCTTCAAGGCTAGCATGGTCCTAGAGACTGCATATAAATGGGACAGCAGCACACCCAGAGGCAGCTTGCCTCGTGCATGAAGGCTGGCCCTGGACTTGCCCCATCTGCCCCATCAGTCGTCATGCATGTGGATAGGAGGAGAAGCCTTGGTGTCTGGCTTCAGCATCAGTGTGGGTGGGCCATCACCACTTCCACTGGGCCCAGCGTAAGGATGTCTCTTCCTTAGCTCAACTTACTATCTTTTTCTCCTCCACAATTGGCTTCTCTTATCACTCGAGGCCTCTTAACCCTTAAATTGTTCTCTTAGGAGTATTAGAAGTTGAAATGTGCATCTACGTTCTGCCAAACGTGGCACTTTTGCTTTTGTTGTGTTTACAGTGTTGATAGTAATACTTTGCACTTCTGTTGCATCTTTTGTCAGAGGATCTCAAAAAGCACTCACACCAACCTTCAAAATACCCAGAAAGAGGAAAATGTGATTTCACCTGTGTGGTCAGAGGAGAGGAGATAGATGTGTCCAAATGCTTTGCCGCATACCCAAGCAGAGAGCCCTGGGCCGTTGGCTTCTTCCCGCTGATGACATACTGCTCCCTGAGGGGTGGCTCCAGCAACCTGCAGCCTCGGGATTAGTAGGTCTTCCCTGCCAGCCTCTGAGTTTAGGGCATCCCAGGAGTCCCGGCCCACAACTCTCACAGTCACAGGCTGGGTGGGCGAAGTCTTGCCTATTTGATCCTACCCCCTGTGAATAACCCTGGGAACACCAGGGGGTGCCTGGGCTTTCAGCAGATCATAACCCTGCTACCAGTGATGACCCTGTCACCCTGACATTTGTCTCTTATCTGCTAGATCCTAGGCATCAGAAAGCCTTGGTGCAGCTAACTGGCTCAGTCTCCCACTGTGAATTGCAAGCACAGGGAGCACCTTCCCCTTAAACCTCCAAGCCACAGACAGCCCTGATGAAACTCCCTCCCTCCTAAGATGGCTAACATCTTTCTCCATACATACCACTCCTTGATTAGATTAGAAATGTTTCTCATTACAAATCTACCACCCTCCACCAAAAAAATCACTAACAATGACAACGACAACAATATACCTTGAGACTTCTTTTCCCAATTATTCTTTAATTTCGTTTTCTTTTGAACTTTTATTGATTTTTTAAATAAATTTATTTATTTAAATTAATTTCAAGTATATAGTACATTAGTTAGACATCTATAATGTTCATAAACGATCCCCCCAATTGCTCCCTCCCTCCCCTGGCCCTCCACTTAGCCATCATGTTAATGCTAACTGCATTCCCTCTGCCATGCTCCCTGTGCCCAACTATCAACTACTGATTTGTACTTCTTTAACCTTTCACCCCATTCTCCCAGCCTCCCAACCCCCTTTCCCTCTGTCCATCACCAAATTGTCCACTATATTTGTGAGTTTGTTTTTGATTAGTTTTTTCATTTTTCCTTAGATACCGCATGTAAGTGAAATCATATGGTATCTATCTTTCTCTGTTTGACTTATTTCACTCAGCATAATAACCTCCAGGTCCATCCATGTTGTTGCAAATGGTAGGATTTCATTTATTTTAATAGCTGAGTAATATTCCATTGTATATATGAACCATAACTTCTTTATCCAATCGTCTGTTGATGGGCATTTAGGTTGCTTCCATATCTTGGCTATTGTAAATTGTGCTGCCATGAATATTGGAGTGCATAGATCTTTATGAATTATTGTTTGGGTTTTCTTTGGATAAATACCCAGAAGTGCAGTTGCTGGGTCAAAAGGTATATCTATTTTTAATTTTTTGAGGAACCTCCATACTGTTTTCCATAGCGGCTGTACCAATTTGCAATCCCACCAACAATATATGAGGATTCCCTATTCTCCACATCCTCGTGAACACTTGCTGTTTTGGGATTTATTGATGATAGCCATTCTGACAAGTGTGAGGTGATATCTCATTGTGGTTTTAATTTGCATTTCTCTGATAATGAGCAACCTTGAGCATCTTTTCATATGTCTGTTAGCCATCTGTATTTCCTTTTTAGAGAAGTATCTGTTCAGGTCTTCTGCCCATTTTTTAATTGGATTGTTTTTTGTTGTTGTTGAGTTGTATACATTCTTTATAAATTTTGGATATGAACCCCTTATCAGATATATCATTAACGAATATCTTCTCCAAACAGTTGGTTGTCTTTTTGTTTTGTTGATGATTTCCTTTGCTGTACATAATTTTTTTTTTCATTACCACCTAAATCATAAAAGCATTGTGGTTTCTTCCATTACTGAAAGTGGGCTTCGTGTAAGTTTTAATTCAGATTGGCATCCTGCCTAAGTTTGTTCCCCTATTGTCCATCTGGCCCCACTTAGCACTCCCATTTTTGATGTGCCAGTCTAAGCAGACTTCCTCATTCATGATAGGCAGCACTTGTCCACGACCTTCCCTCCTCTACTCTCATAGGCCCGACCTACTACGCACCTTAAGCCTGGAGCCATGTTACGTTAATACAAGACATCAAATAATTATCAAAGATCTATTATATGGTCATATAAAAGTCTCTTCTCAAAGAAGTATTAATTTAATTTTTGACTAGGTAATACATTCCCACGGTTCAAAACCTAAAATATATATTAAAAGGTATACGTTGAAAATCTCCCTCCCACCACCACAGTCCCTTCACCCTGCCAATACTTAACCACTATTATTCGTTTGTTGTGTATCCTTCCAATGTTTCCTTATGCACTCAGAAGCTCTCACAACTGTGTAGTCTAATTTCCTCCCTTCTACAGTAAAAGCCAAGTTCTGCACTTTCCTTTTTTGTTTGTTTTATTAATATGTCTTAGAGATCCTTCCATGACAATGTATAGAGAGTCTCCTTATTTTGTTTCACAGCTGCACAGTATTCCATTTGTTCCACTAAACAGATATAATTTATTTAGCCAGACTTATACTGGTGGGCATTTAGTTTGTTTTCAAAATTTTGCTGTTACCAAAAAAATGCTGCAGTGAGAACTTGACCATATCTCATTTTGCATGTACACAATTATACCTGTTTGGGTAAATTCCTAGAAGTGAATTGCTGGGTCAAAGATTAATAATGAATTATTGAAAAATTAAGCTAAAAACACTTATATTTGAAGGTGTTGTCACATTTATAAAGCAGTTTATGATGTATTGATATTTTATCACCGATTAATTTATATACCCTGGGAAATATCACCAGTATTATTCTCACAGAAATTTGGGGGAACTGAGATTATGATAGTAACTTGCACACAATCATACTTTTCATAGTTATTGGGACCAAAACTGAAAACAGGACTTTTTATTCCAAAATTCTCTGCTTTCCAACTATATAATATACTGTCTTCTAAAGTAGCCAGGCATGGGGAGAAAGGCTATTTTATTCATCTGGAACTTACGTTCCCCTCTTACCCATTTTCTGAAAATGTTCCCTCCTTGGCTGACTATCTTCTCACTCTTTCGGATCACGAGCTGGAGAGCTTACTGGTACCATGGCCCCTATGCTTGTTTGACCAAACCTATCGCCTTTAATAGCTCAGTGCAACTTAAGGGGGAATTGGAACCTTGGATCTAAAAACCATCTATTCGGAATGGGGATTAGCATTAAAACATCCTCCAGACAAACTGATCTTCTGATCGCTTCATTTCTAGAACAAGATTATTCACTTGAAACTTTAATAGAAATTCCATGTTTGACATTGACAAGGAATTTGTTAATTTCCCAGATGAAATTTGTAGGAGTGGATGGTGGATGGATGGGGGAGCAGGCAATGAGGTTCAACTCTCAGAGATCTGGATTTCGTGAAAAGACTTCGGAAATATCTGATATTTGGGGGCGGGGTGCTAAACATACAGTAGGTGGAGTCAATGGACAGTTTAGGTCTTTAAGCAGAGGGTAAAATGGCACTCTCCTCTTGAAGGATTGTGGAGACAGCTGAAGGGAAAAGATGTGACTCACCAAAGCCAATATTTCACTTATAAAGACCGAATGAATTTATTAATTTAAAGACAGTGTCTTTATCATCTACTATTACTTTTTTGGATGTTTTATTTCTTGTATATTTTACACACATCTATTTGCTAATGTTATTCTCCTTAAAAAAATTTGAGTTGCTTAAATGAATGCATTAAAAAGTTAAAAATGACAGTGGAATCCACATATAAGGAAACGTTTTTTGTCCTTTCCTCAAATAGAATGACATATACATATGCCATGAAACTTGATTTTGTTATTAAAGCAAAAGTGATTTGATCCTTTAGAGACCCCGATAGAACCCACAGAAAAATATATCAGCACCTTCATGATGATTTCTTGATTCACAGTGAGAAATGTACTGAAATCAGAATACTTATATTGATTTAAGTGGTGTGTTTCTCCTGGTTTGAAAAGCACGTGGAAGCCAAATTATAACGGCAAGTTTTCTTAAGGGGCAGGGACCCAGATAAAAAAAGTTTGGTGCATGACAGAGGAACTGACAATTTGATGTCTCTTTCCAGAAAAGGAATGCATGCCAGTGGCGATAGAGCCTCAGAACAAATGGTTGAAGACATGCTACCAATTTTCTCTCCTGGGATTTCCCATTTTTCTGTTTCATTTGCTCATTCCCATTTTATTAACATATTCTTTCTTTAGATTTATTAATACCACCATTAGCTTATTTTCCCTAAACTTTCCCGAGGAAAAGAATCACCTGGAATACTTGGAAAAATAGATTTCTGAATAAGAATTTCTAAGGGAAAAGCCTGGAGTTCTGTATATTTAACGAATGGCCCAAGTGATTTTTTTTTTTTTTTTAACCAGGAAGCTTTGAGAAGGACAAGTTAGTCCAGTGCATCTCAAAATGTAATGTTCTTGCAAACCACCTGCAGATCCTGATTCCCCTGGTCTAGAAGGGGCCAGAGACTCTTCATTACTAATGAGCTCCAGGGCATTTAGCCTGGGGACCACATTTCTACAGGCATCAGTGATTCTCAAAAAGTGCTCCAGGGCAGGCAGTAAGGGCAATACCTGGAAACCTCTTAGAAATGCAAATTATCAGCTCTACCCAACACCTCCTGATCAGAAACTCTGGAGATGGGCCTAGCGATTTGTTTTAGCAAGGTCTTCAGGTAAGATTTTGATCCATGCTAAAATTCGAGAAACACAGATCTATAGTTAGGCTTCTGATTGGGAAGCTATTTCATTTGAGATGAACCTTTGCACATTTCTCATTTTATTCATTTTGTGTACATTTAGAAAGTTTAACTCCATTTGGGATGGTATCTTACTAGCACCTTTGTAAAGGGTTCAAGAAATATTGGCAAGAAAGTCATCTTGGAGTATTTGAGGGAACTTGTTCGTTGTTATCTTTAAATTTAATTTTTAAAAATCACTGAAGAAACCATTTTGTATTGATAAAAGGTAATAGGTTAAAGCAGGGCTCGCAAATGCCCTAAGGGACCGAAACTTAAGGTAACGGATTCAGGGAGGAGGTTTGGCCTCAGAAAGCAGCTGCTCCTCAGCTCCACCCAGCCAGTATCTGGCCCGGTGGAAATGTGGACCCAGAGCGGCCACATCTTCCAACTGCTTCAAAAAGTCAGGAAGCCAACTTTTTGTGTCAAATCTCTTGACTTTCAAATGTTGGCAAACTATTTAGATGTGTTGTAAATATTCTGTGTGTTCAACAAGCTAGACTTCTGTTAGCAACTACCTTGAAGGGGTTAGCCGGGCAGGTGCTTCACTGGCCTTACTCCTGCTCTGTGCCTCACTGTCTCATATAGAAGAGACGGCCATGCTGAGCTCTGTCCCCAGCTCTGGTGGTTCACTTCTGTAAAATGCAAATCCAAATCATTTACCATGCTCCCATGAAAGGCCAGTCCATTCTTTCTAAGTAGCTCCCTGAGCAGTTAAGGATTAGAGCTCATGGAAATACTGGAACATTTTTAAATGGAAAATGGACAGTTTCACATTGTGTAATCCACCTAGAAGCAAACAATACCTCACAGTCATGATAGTAGGTCTAAGGGCAGATCCAGATTTTGTGGATCCTGAAGCTTATACAATTTGGGGGAGATATCCCAAATATCTCCCTCAAATTGTATATGGTTCCATAGTGTAGCGGTTAGCATGTCTGCTTTACACATAGAAGCTCCTGAGTTCATGCCCCAATGGAGCCACAGTCCACAGTCTACAGCCATGCCACTCTGAACAAGCCTGATGTCTGATCTTGGAAGCTAA